>NC_056765.1:29610798-29935343 GCF_018687715.1 Carya illinoinensis
CTCCTTCTCTTCACTGGCACGTTCCTACTACAAGCGACACAGCGGAAGCAACTTGTTCTACATTTATGCATTGTCACGAAGAAACAAAGCGACAAAAGATGTTCGAATTTTTCACATAACATGACGTAATTTGTTAATTTTTACTCGGTTCACTGAACCTTGGAATTTCAGGAAACGTCATTAAAAAATAACGATCATCAAAATGTCTGAAAGATTCTTTTTTTGTATCAGTAAATGTCTGAAAGATTATCAAGAAAAAGCATGATAAAAACGCTAAGGTGAAACGAAAACAAAAGAAAGTCACCTCAGACCACGGTCTATTACGCGTCCCAACTCCACAGCAGCCTCTCCGGGACGGCCCGGCTCAAAAGAAGGATCAGCCATTGGAGAGAATTCAGTGAAGATGGAAAGCGTCCCCTCATTAGGTCTGTCCTTATACGGCTGGACCAATTGGGCAGTTACAAAACCCATCACATGGGTCTGTCCCAACTGTACCTCCGCCGAGCCATCCTCTCTGCAACTCAACAAGAAATAAATAAGAAAAAAACCAAACCAGCAAAACAAGAAGGGAAATAGCAAGAGTAGAATGAATTGATTTCTCCGCAAAAGGAGGAAAATGATTGCCTGCCGAATTTGATGGAGAGGCTGCGGTAGTCGAAAGGACGACGGCCGTCGATACGGAGGTCCGACTGCAAAGCAGTCTCGATGAATTTCTTCTCGTTCACAGTTAAACGCCATGTATTGGCCAATCTCGGCTCCATTTTTGGATAGTCAGTTGTGTGTTTGCCTGTACGAATCAGAGAAATAGGGAACTGGACAGGGTGAAGAATAAAACCCTAGAGTTACCTTTCCGCCCAGTAAAACCCTATAAACCTTGAGGCGCGTTTGGTTTCCAGCTATTTTCAAATGAGGAATGCTACACAACATTCTACACCACACACTTTATATATTAAAATATTATTTTTTATTTTTTTTATTTTTTATTTCATTTTATTCTTATTAAACTAATTGAATTATTCTATTTATCATCTACACACTTCATATTTATTATAGAAAAAATGAAAAATAAAATAAAATAAGTGTGGTGTGTGAAGTGTAAGGATGATAAGAAGAATTTTCCTTTTCAAATTTAGTTCTGCTTAGGAGCCGTCTGTCCCTTTCTAGGTACTTAAAGCAGCGCCCAATAGCCAACTGACATATCAGTATTTTATAAAAAAAAAATTCATGAGGAAGATCGCATCAGATTTTTGTCCAAAATACCTTAGATCTATTTTCCTATCGAGGAATGCTATACATCATCCCATACCACACATTTTATATATTAAAATATTATTTTTTATTATTTTTTATTTTTTATTTCATTTTATTCTTATTAAACTAATTGAATTATTTTATTTATCATCCACGTACTACATATTTATTATAGAAAAAATGAAAAAAAAAATTAAAATAAGTGTGATGTGTGAAGTATGAGGATAATAAGAAGAATTTTCCTTTCCTCTAATGGATGCACATGCACACTAACCAATGCCCCTATGATATTCTCCTCCAATCGCCGCCACTAGCCGCCCCCAACACTAACTAAAACCTTCATTGTTAAGGCCTCACGATTGTGGAACAAATCCCCAGACAACTTACACTCCGCGATCACTAAATTCAATATAAAGAATGGAATATGTGATATCGTTGCGCGAAGAAACCCGATCTTCTAGTCCTCCCACCTAATCCTTACCAAACTTATCTTCGATGGACCAAATTCAAGACCCATGAAGGCCAAAGGGTTGCAAAGAAAACAAAGAAACATCTTGATTAAGAACACAATGAGGGCTAAAGGAATATAAGAGAGAAGCTGTAACCTTTTAGACACTTGATATCAAAAACTTTCGTTTTCATATTCTTCATTTACAGTAGGATTGTCACTAGCGCCAGTGGTAAGCACAAGAAATAGGAGAGCAAAGAGAGCAACAAGGACAATGTCAAGGCCGAGCCAGGAATCAGGAGCTACTAATTTGGAAATGGCTAAGTCTTGGTCATAATGGATGTATTTGATGGCAGAGAAGGCAAAAGAGAGGCCTTGAGAGAGTTGGACGCCGCAAACAATGAGGGGAAGTAAGCGGTAGAGGAGGGACATGAGGCCAGTGGAGCCAAGGATGAGAAGAAAGATAGCTATGGAGAAGTCGGTGACAGAGAGTTGGGGGATCGAGAGGTGGGGGGACTCGGAGACGACCACAACGGCAATGGACTTCATGGGCTAGATGGGCATGGGATGTTGAAAAGGAGGCCTATGGCGACGTTGTAGAGGGCGGTGAAGACAAGAGTGGTGCCGAGATCAAGGTGGGAGACGATGGTGAGGGTGAGGACAATGGGGATGTAGGTTCCTAGATCACCCATGGTGCCGGAGAGCTCACAAGAGAGGGTGGTCATCAGGTGGAAGCAGCAGTGCCATGGTGTTGAAAGAAGAGGAGTGGTGGTGGTGCTTTGGTTCGTTGAGGCAGTGAAAGGAAAGGACATGGATGTTTCGGTGCGGTGCGTCTCATTCGTAGTTTAATGGGTGGGCTACATTGCATAATACTATTAGAGGATATTACTATTGGAGGCTATTCTCGGCCCTTTAATAGGCCAACCGCTCAAAAGATATTCTCTTTCAAATTTTAATTGAGGTTTCACTTATTTTAAATCATTTTTACTATTTTATTTCAAATGGGGATAATTGTGTAAAATTAAGATTTAAATTAAAAGTTTAATATTTTTTTTATGAATTTGTGTGTAAAGATATCATTTGATAACCAATTATAATTATAGAAAATGTTAAAATCTAAATATGTATACATTTTTAAAAGAAGATGATGATACTCCAATTTTATTGATTAGCTTCACTTGTGGCAAATGAATACTTTATACAAAATTATGGAACTTAGAGGTTACATGAATAGAAAGAGAAAGTCTAAAAACCAACTTCCTCTACAATAACTAAAGACTATATATAAAAATAAAATATAACGATACTAAGAATTAACAAAGATATGTTAGTACTTGCATGATCCATAGGAGAAACAACAATCATATATTTACAAGTTGAAAAGAGGACAAAAAAGGTTAATGTATGTTCGGATGTTCCATGGCACCATAGTTGGCTAAACTGTCAGGTAACACATTACCTTTCTCTGTAAATATGATTGATACTAAAAGATAACAATTCTTGAAATTTAAAACACCATCCCAAATGTCTGAGTAATGCTAGAGGGATAAGAATTATTATTAAAAGAATTAACAATAATGAGAGAATCAATCTCAACAATAAGATCAAATATACTAAGTTGATAGCACAAACGTTAAACCAATTCTCAAAACTAACAATTATGCAAACGTGTTAGCACCCATACCCAAAAAGAAAGAGAAACTAGCAATCATTACTAGAACAATTATTGGAATGTAAAACACCAACACAACCTACCAACACAACCAGCTAATCTAAGATTACCTTTTGAGGTACCATCAATATTAAGTTTGAGAGTACTCAAGGGAGGTGAAACCCATTTGACAAGAATATGTTTTTTAGTTTGAACAACTAGTTTAGAGATATGTAAAGAGATGAGTATATCATTGTTGATATTAGACATAGGAACTTTAGTCTTCAAAAGGAGATTAAGATCACGCATCCATTTCTTAATCTTACTAATAATAGTAATGGCAGTAGTATCAAAATTCTCAAATTTTGCTTTATTAAGTGCTAGCCATAACTCAAAATAAAGAAAAGATAAAAAAAGCAATGGTAGCAAGCGAGTGAGCAAGATAAATTGATTAGAACTTTTGAAAGAAGATCAACACTGAATAGTCCAACATTTGGAATTCAAAAGAGTGTGACCAAAGACAAAAAAGGAGTAATTGCTTTTCGCCAGATAGCTGTCCGAAAAAATATGATTTACATTTTCGATAGAACCCTCGAAACAAGAAGAGTATTTAGAAGCTATAGGAATCCCACATTGTTGCTTTATCATCAAGAGGGATTCCATTATACCAAAACTTCCAAACAAAAACCGAAATTTTGGTAGGGAGGATATGATCTCAAACAAAACTCGTGGTCGTGTTAATTGGAAAGTGATCCCGCAAAAGGTTCCAAGTAGATTTAGAAGAGACATTACCATCATTAAAGTGTTTCCAAGCTCTAATATCACAACCAAGCTTAAGAGAGACAAGGTAGTGGTTAATTTCTTGAGTTAGAGAGAGAACACCCAAAGTAGAGAATATAGGAGAACACCAACTAATGGAGGAACAACATCTCTAAGAAGAAGATAGGGGTTGTTAATATGGAAGCCTTTTTGAGCTAAGGAACTAGTCCCAATTTGGTTATCATACCAAAAACTTAAAACTCATTCCCTAATTTTTGATTGACTTTCCTGATGAATGATAGGGAAATAGCGATGTATAACTTTCTTAGAGAAAGGAACAGTGAATGATTTGCTTAATTTTTTCTTAATTGCATAGGGTCTTTGGTTTAGGAGAAACAAAATGATACATGACAATACACATTATAAACCAAGACATGTGATTGCTCATGCATTGTCTTTGCAGAAGTTCCACAAAGAACTGGTGACTATATCTAGTCTCAATCCAAAGATGCATTGTAGTTGGAAGTCTCCTCCTCATCATTTCCTCAAACTTAATGTTGATGGAGCCATATTTTTTTACTTAACATAAGGCAAGAGTGGGGGCTATACTCAGGAATGAGAAAGGGAATGTTGTTATGGTAGTTAGTAAAGTAGAAAATGAAGCTGCTGACCCAGAAACAATTGAGCTGTTAGCCATATTCAAAGGACTTTAGTTTTGCTTGCATATTGGTTTTTCTCAGCTAATTATTGAAAGAAACTGCTTGGTGATGATTAATGAATTACAAACAATAGTTGATACTTCTTATTCATGGCTTGGGAATCTAATCAAAGAAACTCAAAATCTAATGAATTTGTTTAGTGTGTGCAAAATTCAACATGTTCACTGGTTAGGTAATGAGCCGGCATATAGATTGGCTTGTTATGCTTGGAATATGGATGATATTGTAATGTGGGGGGCAGATGTTCCACCAACTGTTTCCCAAGCTATTTGGGTTGATAAGAATTTTTTTGTAATTCTGTTTCTATTAATGCAAGTCTAATTTCATATAATAAAAAAAAAGGTAGATGAAACTCGACTAACTAATAGTGAGCCGTGTATCATGTATAATGAATCTATTGTATGACTATTAATCTATTATCTAGATTCTAATATAGTAGTATGTAACTAGGAAAATGATGGTATGTAATTGTAGATATAAAACAATTGTTAGTAGTTATAACTTATAAACTATACATAACTTAATGCTAGTAAATTAGTCATTGTTAATTTTTAAATAATGATTCAATTCAAACAAATAAATTTAGTGTTTAAAAGAACTAGAAAAAAAATGTGTTTTTTAAATAAAAATAATAATGGTTTTAAAAAAAAATTAAATTTAGCGTTTAGAAAAACAAGCTCAAAACCATATAGACAGGTAAGACCAAAAAGCTCCCCAACCCATTTGGACCAAAATGGCACCATTTAAGTGATATAAAATGGCTACGTTTATGTTCTAAATTTAGTGCCTTAACCCAATGCACACTAATTAAAGCGGCACATTTTTCTCCACCCAAATGACATTGCTTTGTGCCCCCATTTCTAACCCTAACCCCCTGCTCAAAATCTAATGCAAACCCAAATTGATATAGGGTATCTTGGTTAAGATTCTACGTTGATTGCATTGAAGTTCTACCTTAAGAAGACTATACAAATATGGAAGAAAAGCTTAATATCTTCTTTGGACTAAGGGCAATATTAGTTATTTTTCCTCAAATAATATATTTATGTTCATTTTTACCTTATTAGTAAATTTTGGTTTTAAGTTTTAGAAGTGATTATGATTTCAATTTTGGCTAAATTTTTGGTAAGATTTTTTTTTTATCTATATATTTATTTCTCATACAATAATTTAAATTTTTCCAAAAATGGAAACCATAATTTTGAATTTTGCATCCATTTAATTTTGGCTTGTGAGTTTCATAAAATAATTTTGAATTTTACTATTTAATCAATAATTTTCAGAGTTGTTTTCTCTGTATGAGAATCTCGTCTTTTCTGTTTTGATTATTTGTTGAAACTAGCCGTCAAAATTCATCTCATTTTCGTCTAGCATAAGTTGACATAAGAGCTTGAGCATCTTTTCTGGAGTTACATCTCATCAGTTTTCATGGCTGGTTATCGTGGGCAAGTTCCTAATTTGGAAGTCTCGCACCGTGATCATAGTGTTTAGGATGTGATAATTGCGGATTTGTAGAGACAAGTTACAGAATTAACCCGGCGTTTAACGGCGCTGGATATGAGTGATCGTGAGATAGAAGATTACGATTCCGATTCTAGTTTTGAGAACTCGTGTCACAAGCGTGCTCTATTTTGGGAGTACTGTAGTAGGGAGGGGAGTCATGCAGACCTTGGTTTCAGAGTTGATTTACCAAAATTTCTTGATACTCTTTAGGCTAAAGGTTTCGTTGATTTATTGCAAGAGGTTGACTGGATTTACTACTTTGAGGAAGAAGAGTTTGAGGATGAATATTTTTCCATAGAGTGGAACTCTATACCAATCTATGATACATATCCTGATGAAGATAATCTTGTAGATGAGATAACTATTTTTATCGAAAACATAGAAAATTTGGAAAAAGAAAATGGTGGTGAAGTTTTGAAGTTTGAAGATTATGAAACAACTTTTGAGAGAATTAATTATGTTGATTTTCTTGGAGTTGATGAATTTTTTTTTCAAATTTTCCTATGCAAGATATTTATTTTTTTGGATTTGAGATGTGTGAAAGAAACTTGATTTTGGAATATAAATATTATTTTCCTTTGATCCGATCAAATCAATTTTAGTTTTTTCATGATTATTGAGACGATATAATAAAAGAAAAGAAAGATTTGTCTAATTGGATATCCAAAAACTCAAGATAAGAAAGTTTAGAATTCGAGGACGAATCCTCTCAAACTCGGTAAGAATGATTCAAATCCAAATTTATATGGGGTATATAGGTCTAGATTCTACATTGATTGTATTAAAGTAATACTTTAAGAAGATGAATATGTAAAAATATGGAAAGAAAATCTTAATATCTTTCTTGGACTAAGGGCAATATTAGTTATTTTCTTTTAATTCATATATTTATTCTCATTTTGGCCTTATTAGTAAATATTTGGTTTCAAGTTTTGGAAGTGATTATAATTTCGAGTTTGGCCAAATTTTTTGTAGGATTCTTGTTTATTTATGTATTTATTACTCATACAATAATTTAGATTTTTTTAAAATGAAAAAATATCATAATTTTGAATTTTGCAGCTATTTAAGTTCAGTTTGTGGGCTTCATAAAATAATTTCAAAATTTACTATTAATTAATAATTTTCAGAGTTGCTTTCTCTGTATTTTGGGTGAATCTCTTGTCTTCTCTGTTTTAATTATCTGTTGAAACTAGTCGTCAAAATTAATCTCAATTCTATATGGCATCAAAACTCTCTCTCTCTCTCTCTCTCTCTCTCTCTCTCTCTCTCTCTCTCTCTCTCTCCATTCTTCGTTTCTTTTTGTCCTCTCCCAAAACCCTCTCTCCTTCACTCACCAACTGCCACTGCCCCTAGTCATTGGATGTTCCTTATCCAGTTGCTTTCTGTCGGCTTGTCATTTGTCTATTCTCTGTTCCATATGTAATTTGTTTAATTTGAATAATTTGATATCGATCTCTCACTCGTGGGTCTTGTTTAATTTGAGTCTTATTTGTTGGTTTTAGGCGATAAAGGTGGTCCTCATGTGGATTAGGATTTGTTTATTATTCAAAATATGGTTAGTTTTAGGCAATATATGCATGTGTGTCTAAAATGTATATGTATGTGTATGTTCAACTTTGCACTGACTCTACTGCTATAAATCATAGCCGGAATTGAAGTTGAAGTTTGAGTTGAATAAGAGCTTATGTATGTTGGAGTTGGAGTCAGATTTATTTGATACCTACTCTGATTAAGTCGGTGCTCACCCATTGTTAAACACATTGTTGGTATAACAGACCTTCACATTAATTTGCATAAAAACCTATTGATAGACTTCTCCTGTCATAGTCAATTGACAGGTGAACCTATTCATGAGGCTACCCCATTACTTAGACATATTCCTAATCTGGTGACGGAGGGGATAATGTTTTACTTCATAATCCTCCCACTCTTGAAGAAGTTAAACATGTAGTTTGGAGCATCCCTATTGACTCTGCTCTTAGCTTTGATGGTTTCTCTTTTTCTTCTTACATTTCTTATTGGCCTATTATTTGTAATGACCTCCATTGTGAAAATTTTTCCATGGGGGCCTTTCTCCTCTCTTACAAGCACACTTTCATTACTTTAGTTTCCAAAACTGATAGACCTTGCACTCTCTTTGAATTCAAGCTCATCAATTTATTTCAAGTATCTTATAAAATTGTCTCCAAAATCATGGCTTCTCATCTATAATAGTATTGCCTTAACTCAAGAAATGACTCATAGCTTGGCTAAGAAAACTCGTGGTAATAATGTTATGGTCAAAGTTGATATGTCCAAAGTTTTTAATAGAGTCAATTGGACTTATCTTTTTTGTGTTCTATCCACTTTTGGCTTTGGTGCAAATGTGGTTTCCATTTTTTAGGCCTATTTCTTGGAGTCTACTTTTTCTATCTGCCTTAATGGTACGTATGCTGGCTACTTCACCGCTAGTAGAGGTCTTAGACAAGGAGGTCATTTATCTCATTTTCTTTTTATTCTTAATGAAGAGTCTTAAGTATAGGACTCTATCAACTTATGATTGATGGTCATATCACTCTTTATGTGGGTGCAACCTTATCACTCACATTCTTTTTGTTAATGACCTCTTGGTATTCATTAATGTCTCTAAGAAAAGTTTTCAAGCCCTTATGATCTTCATGACTTGTTATGAGAATGTCTTGGGGGAAAAAATCAATCACTCTAAAAGTGTGTTTCTTCTGCATAAGAATGCTCTTAGCACCAAAAAATATCATTAGAACTACCACAGGTTCAATTAGGGCAAGTTTCTCACTATTTATCTTGGTGCCCCACCTATAGTAAGATATCTCTACTTTTGACTCTATTTTAAACAAAATCAAGAAAAAAAATAGCTGGATGGAAAAGCCGTTTATTATCCACAGGAGGGAATCTCACTTTGATAAAATTTGTCATTCCCTTTATTTCTATATAGATCCTCTTTATTCTCAATCCACCCAAAGAAGTCATTGATTCCATTCATAAAGCATTTGCTACTTTCTTCTAGGGGAGGATGATGGTCATGCCAAAAGAAGTTGGATCTCCTTAAAGGAGGCCTTAGTATTACAAACTTACATGGTGTCCTCCAAGCCCTTCATTGTAAATTAGCTTGGTGTTTTCTCACTTTTACTTTTACTTGAACTACCTTTCTCCACCATAAATACATGAGAAGTGCTTCCTTGCTTGACACTATCACGACTAATCCTTACCATTCCAAACTACCTCAAGGAAACTACTAGGATTTTTACTATCTTGCAGTATAGGCAGAAATTTCTTCCCGACTTCCTTAAGTGTAGGACAATAGATAAGAGCATGTCTAAAATCCTCTTGTTCACCTCTGCAAAAAAAAAAAAGTAGTGTCAACTTCAATGTGCTTCTTCCAAAGATTATAAAGGGTGTGTAGACTATTTTTACATGCACTCTACACAAAAATCCTAATCTTCTGAGGAATTTTCAGCTTCCATAATACTTTCCACAAAGAAATCTGTTGATTAAATGAAGAGCTTTCACTTACACCCTCCTCCCATATCTTTTTAAAGGATCTATAAGCACTCTTTACACTAAAGCACCCACTTTTCTCCTGGCTCCATATCCATTTATCCTTATTTCCATCTAGACAAATAATAATCTTGAAGATATTAGCAGTTGTATTTGGATTGAATGGAACTCTAATTTTATGCACATTCCACCAACGTGTATCATTATCAATGAGAGAGTCAATAGTTTCATTCCACTCCCTTTCCTCCACCACATTCAGTTCCTGTTGTAGAGCTTTATATTCTGGAATCCAGGGGCCAGTCCAAGTTTTAATCAACTTCCCATCTCCTACTTGCCATTGACATTCCTGATATAGATATTGCTTAACTTCCCATATTCCTCTCCAAGTATAAGAAGGATTAATACCCAGTTTTGACTCAAAGAAATCATTTTTTGGGAAGTACTTGGCCTTATAAATTCTTACTAGACTTATTTATATACTAGTGTCTAATTTGTTTTTGTACTAGACTTATACTATAGTGTCTAATTATATGTTATTATACATCACTATTATATATTATTATTATACCATATTGTCTAATTACATATTATAATAGTATCTGACTTATTTCTAGTGTCTAATTACATGTTATTATATTATGTATAGTAGTAATACTATCATGTTTATATATACTAAACTATTATTAGTTTATTTATATTATAGTATAAATATATTATTTCATAATAATTAGGGTACATTATTGAAGTTAACTATATAAGTTATAGTTATATAACTATACTAGTTGTACAATATCGGAGTCAGATTCAGAGTCAGAGCCGGAGGGTAAAGTTGGAGTCAGATCATAAAATCAGAGTAGATCTGGAATCAAATTTTTGCTTAGCCCTAATTTAGCATGTAAATAAAATGACTTTGTGAACTAGTTGTTTTCATTAAAAAATTATTGATGAGGGGGAACTTGTTGAAAATTAGAGATGTATAAGACCAAAACTACTAAACATACTTTAAAGGATATTTAGAATTTTAAGTTCGGCTTACATCCTCTTAAGATTTTATTGGATACATCTCGTTAAAAAATAAATGAATAAAATTAATAGAAAATTCTCTTTATCGGTTTTGTTATAGGTACTTGTCGTTGGGTACCTGTTGCGGAATCGGCTGATGTGGTTAATGCCGCATCAGTCGATATTTAAAAAATAAATAAAAAAATTCCCCCACCATCATCTTCCTCGATCCCCACCATCTTCATGTTACAAGCACTCTAAACACGCAAACCCCCCATTTGAAATCATTTTGTCAATATCACGTACCGTTTAATCTTCAATTTGTGGTTTCTAAGAAAATGTGAGGAAAGTAGGTGGACAAAATACATCAGAACACAGGAGAATTGAGTTTTTTTTTTTTTTTCTCTTCTTGCTGTGAGTAGAACATAGCAGTGCAAATTCTTTTTTATTCTCTCTCTTCTTGCTAGGAGTAGAACATAGCAATGCGAATTCTTGTTTTTTTTTTTCTTTATCTTCTTGCTAGGAGTAGAACATAGTAATGCAAATTCTTAATTTTTTTTCCTCTTCCTGCTAGGTGTAGCAAATAACAGTGCGAATTTGTAATTTTTTTTTTGTTCTCATCTTGTTGGGAGTAGATCACAGCTTCTTCGAGGAAGAAGAAGAAGATGGTTCATGAGTCTGGGTTTTGTTGGTGCTTCAATTTATTTGGGTGTTTATTGTTTGTCCATAAACATTTGCAAACCTGAGATTTATTCTAACGTATACGGTGTAAACCAAAAGGAATGAAATAAAGAGAACACCAAAGCCTAGAGGTAGAGAGGTATTGTGCGGAATTGCAGAAAGAGAGAGGACGGACCGTGTCACTGAGAAGTTGCCAAAATTGCTCGGACTTTCAAGCATGAATGGGCAGAGAATCACTGAAAAAAAAAAAAAAAGTGGAGATTTTTTTGGTAGTTATGGTGTTTGTGTTATAAAATTCTATGTTTTATTGGTTATAAAATTTATAAACCTTAAAGAATCTTGCAATAAATCTTTCAGTTTCTTGTTATAAAGTTTTGTATTTTTCTTTTATCAAATTGAAAGCCAATAATCACAAGAATATAAGTTTGATATCAACCACAACCAAGGAAGCAACAATATAGTAAATATTACTAGATTACAAATATTAAACAGTATTAACAAGATGAAAAACGAATCAACAAGGATATACTCAGATTATCAAGGAGATCAAGAAAATATAAAGCTGTAAAAGAAATAAGTAAAGAACACACCGATATACGTGGTTCGACCCTAATAGTCTACATCCACGACAGGAATGAGTCTCAGAGATCTTTATTGATAAAAAATACTTTACAGAGAAGCTTAGTACACTTAGAGTTACAAAAGTCTTACAGAAACCACAAGAAATCGTACAAATTTTTCCTCTCTACAAAGAAACCCACGAAACCCTAGTTTCTCCCCCTCTCTGCCCCTTTTGTTTCCAGCCGTATATAAGAAATGAAGAAGTCAATCTAGGGTTACAAGTATAAGCTGATATATATATACCATAACAGATGCCAACACATGTATTGATCCAACGGCCAGGTATTCAGATGTTGTCACGAGCCCCTCACGTGCTTCAATAGCTCTGGCCTTTTACATCATAAAACCAGATCAAGCTACATATTTAATGATCAATTTAATCACATAACAGAAGACACATTTGTCATTAAAAGAGTAATAAATAAAATATATTGATATACATATTATAGTTTGGAAAATCGAAAAAGTTTAAAAGAGGATGAAAAGTGTTGAAATTTTGAGAGAGCTGACAGAGAAGACTTTTTGAAATTGAAAAGTGAGCAAGAAGATTCACAGAAAAGATGAAAAAGATGAGAAAAAGAGCCTCTATTGTGTACTTACTAAAAAAGTATTGTGGGGGCTGGAAATTTCCTCTACCGGAAGCAGATGCAGACTAATAGATGAATGAAACGTTTTGTTTTATTATTGCATGACGTGAATCGACGTGTACGTGCCGTGTGCAAACACTCTTTGTAAAGCTTTATTAAACCAAATTCTAAAGTTTAATAAAGTGTCAATCCGGGGCTACCCATGGACATTGAAAGCAAACCTAATAGCGGTAAAGCTAATTGAAAGCTGACAGCAACAGTCATAATAATAGCCCTCACATTAATTTCCATTCACTTCCACCAATCTCATCTCTTCCAACCTACACCATTAAACTCTCACACACCTACATGCACATGCAAGCACGGTCTCTCTCTCTCTCTCTCTCTCTTCATTATTTTCGTATGCCCATCAATATTCATGGCAGTAGTACTATTTTGGTGGTCATCCTGTCTGGTGACTGTTGCTCAATCGCACATGTAAATAAGTTGTGTCTCTGGGTTTACTTCTTCATAAGTTGTCTCTGGGTTTACTTCTTCTTGAGTGTTCTTCTTCATCTTGGGCTCAAGATCAGTACATTTTGGGTGGAGCAAAATGGAGATAGAAGTTCCTGCTACTAGTCGAAGTGGTGGTGCTGGTGATGCTGATAAGTTGTTATGGAATAGAGGAGGTAAAAGGGGGACCTACTTGGTGTGGCAGGATCTGACGGTGGTGCTGCCCAACTTCGGGGATAAACCGACCAAGAGGCTTCTTCATGGCCTCAGTGGGTATGCTGAGCCTGGTAGAATCGTGGCTATAATGGGTCCCTCTGGCTCTGGGAAATCCACACTCCTTGATGCATTAGCAGGTTCGTGACTCTCTCTCTCTCTCTCTCTCTCTCTCTCTCTCTCTCTCTCTCTCTACATACATTTAGCTAGAGATATATTGTGGTACAATGACGAATGCGGGGGCAACGATACATTAGAGCACCTTTTTCCTTTCTCAGGAATTGAACGTACGTTTTCATTCCCAATCTTTGGGAAAAGTTAGATTTTCTCTTTTTAGGGTGAGTAATGAATACATGAATTTCTTTAGCTCATTATGTTTCTGTGATAAATAAACCAACTTTACTTAGTTTTGGGTGTTATCGAAGACTTGGAGTTCCCTTTTACTGGGTTTAGTTCCCTAATTTTCCTTTTAGGAATAGCCATGTCCTGGAATCAGAAACTCCAAAAACCCCAGTTTCATGAAATCCAGGTTTATGCATTGATTGGTTTCAGCCTGCCCAAAGTGATCTATTCTGGAATTTAAGATTCACTTTCTTGGTGGTTTGTGGAACATAGCAATGACATCCTTTTGTATCCTGATAAGAAAGAAAATTATAGTTTCAAGTATAATTGTGTATTAATCTGTGTACTAATGTGATGTAATTGATCAAAAAATAGATTTTATTGAAAATAGTGTTAATTTAAATTTTAAGTATGAATAAATCAGTATTAGTACACAGATTAGTGCACGACTGTGCTTATATATAGCAAAACCCTAATAAGAAAATTGCAAAGCAGTAAACAACATCAATTAGGTTGTTGGAAAAAGTAGATATTTTTTTTTTAATGGTGTGGAACCTCATTAAGTAAGTCCCTCGATACACGAATTCATTTTTGGAAAGAGAAATATTTTAGTTATAAAAAAATTATATAAAAATAAATTTATAAATTAACATAACTTGATACAATATGTTATATTATAAAACTATTTTTAATATGAAATAGATCTAAAAAATCATATAAAATTATATTAATTTATAAATTTAATTTTACGTAATCTTATCTGAATCATATATATTTTTTTAATTTCTAATCGTGTTAAAGTTGTGTTGTAACAAATGATTTACCCAATGGACCGCCATAAAAGTAAGCGTTTCTCGTAGATGGACAGCTGGGACGAAAAGTTGACTCAACAGAACTGATTTTATAGCTATTGGCCCATCGGGGACCACCACACGCCTACTTGATTGTCAGTCTGGCTTTTTGGTATTAGTTAGCCCATCCCTTGTAAGGATAAGACAGTTGGAGACAGTTCTTCGGTAATATCTCAGCTCATTCGGTTTTTATTCCCTACAGTCTTATTTTCCAAATAAATGATTAATTTTCGTTACATATTTCACGACAATTGCTTAACGTTGATGCGGTTCAATTTAATTTATTTATTTTGAAATAAAAAATCCAACACTCGAAGAAGCATAGAGGATTTTGATCATGAGGTTTTGACGAAATCAGCATGAAATCTTATATTGCTCATGAAGATCCTCCTTAGTGAGTGGAATAGCAAGAAAAGAAGAAAAGAAAACTTTGGTGTCTCTCTCTCTCTATCTACCTTGATAATAATTTTCTTTCCAAAATTTAAATGGACGAAAATTTTGAGGTTGTCAAAGTGAAGTTCAAAACAAAAATTATGTAGACATATTTCCCTGTCATTATTTTATCTTCTCTTTCGTTTACTAAATAAATATTAGTGCTGTTTGGATAGTGAGATGAGATGAAGTGATTTTAGATGAAAGTTGAATAAAACATTATTAGAGTATTATTTTTTTAATATTATTATTGTTTTGAGATTTGAAAAAGTTGAATTATTCATTATATTTTATGTGAGAATTTGAAAAAGTTGTAATGATATGACGCGGTAAGATGAAACACTTTTACTATCCAAACGGAGTTTTAAAGTAAAGTGGTGGCTGAATTAGGAATTCGTTTTAGATGGACTTAGACTAATATTGTAGTTGTTAACTTTCC
The DNA here is from genome assembly GCF_018687715.1 of Carya illinoinensis. Classification (NCBI taxonomy): domain Eukaryota; kingdom Viridiplantae; phylum Streptophyta; class Magnoliopsida; order Fagales; family Juglandaceae; genus Carya; species Carya illinoinensis. The sequence continues at coordinate 29,626,306 of NC_056765.1, forward strand.
TAATTTTTTTTTGTACGTATTAATTTTCTCAATATGAATAGTAATAATATAAGATCCAAATTAAAAAAATCGATGTCTTCATGAACCTAGGGATGTTTGATGCTTGGCAATGGTACTGAAAAATAATGAGATAAACTTTAGGTACTTCCTTTTGTGGGATTGATGGAGGATGGGGGAAACTTGAATTGGTTTAGAGAAAAATGAAATTTTGAGTTTTAACAAAAATTTATTTACAAAATTTTAATTTTGTTACATCCATTTCTAGCTTCTAACTTGTAATTAGTTGTCCTCTTTTGTATACTTTTTGTGTACTTGGTCATGCCTATTTACTTGTTCTAATAAAATTTGTTTTTAATTAAAAAATAATAATTTTATTGAGAGATATTATGGGCCTTTCTTAACTTCTTTTCTTATGGGTTAGGGGGTTTGATGTTATTTCAGAATTTTTTGGATCTTGATGCGAGCTGGAAAATATAATACTGTAGTCATCTTTTTTCCTTATTATGAACCAAATGTGGTGTAAAGGGAAGTGTGATAAAAGGAAAGCATGAATTTAGATACTACTTTGCTACATACGTTTTTACACTAAAAAAAACTTGATCTTGATGCAGGTAGACTCTCAAGAAATGTTGTCATGACCGGAAATATTCTTTTCAATGGAAAGAAGAGGAGACTAGACAATGGTGCTGTTGTAAGTATCATGTGCACGTGGTTTATTTTATTTTATTTTTATTTTTTATGTTTGTATATCATGGATTTTAGTTGAAACTTGAAGGATGTTCACTCATTTTTCTTCATTTGTCTTAAGACTTACAAATCACATGCTAGAAAGGAAGTGTAGATATTGCTTGAGCCTAATGACTTTGAAATAAAAAGCAAATGCTGTCTTTCGTCTTTTACAATCTCTTGTTGAAATGAATAATAAAAAATTGGATTGGATAGCTATATTGAATGAGTAAACAATTGAATTAGATTCGAATATTGAAATTGAATAATGGCAAGGATTATCTTAGAGCATAGGTTGCATTAAAAATCCTGTTGCGATAAAAAATTTCTCCAATAGCTGCTTCAATTTAGTATGTTATCTGCCACTGAATTGACTGATAGTAAATTTCATGCCGCTCGCTCCTAGTTGATTTAGGTACATCACCGAACCACATTAAATTTTCGTGTCGATTTCTATTTTTCTATTTTTGATCATTCTGTCCAATTCATCAGCAATTGCCGCACGTTTCACAATAGCTTTCATCTGTCCAAATGATTTCTTTCGTGGCCAATCTGGATATAGTGCTAAAGGCCACCCATTTTCAACAAGTAGGACTGTGTCCTACATCGCAAATAGTTGACCGACTGATAGGACTAACACAGTCCAGTAGTTATCTTGAAAATTTTCTTTGCATTTTACTGTCTTGGTACAAAGTGTGTTCCACAGAAACCCTACAAGTACGTGATTGCACTGGCAGGAATTGCCAAAATACCTTGATTGCCTTGAGTATACTTCTAGGATGATGAAGTATCTTCCTTGAAGTTGCTTGCATTTGCCCATTACTGTTAGAAAACCAAATATTGTAGTAATTAGATCACGTTCCAATCTGCAACTACAATCAACGAAATATTAACGTTCCTATTTTCTTTGAATATTGCAGATTATTTGGAACAGAAATATGATTTTTTTAAAAACCTCAAACTCAAAATGATATATTACATTCACATTCTTAAATTAAATTACTGCAAAATGAATGCAATGGTCATCTGGCTGACAATTATGTCTCCTTTACTCTTCAATAATGGTGATTTTCTTTTGATTTAATGAACTATTTTATGTTCAAATTTCAGGCTTACGTGACTCAAGAGGATGTATTGTTAGGAACGCTCACTGTCAGGGAAACTATAACTTACTCAGCACATTTGAGGCTTCCGGCTAAAATGACTAAAGAAGAAATCAGTAGCATTGTGGATGGAACGATCATAGAAATGGGTCTCCACGATTGTGCGGATAGATTGATTGGCAACTGGCACTTGAGAGGTATAAGTGGTGGGGAGAAGAAAAGACTAAGCATTGCACTTGAAATCCTCACACGACCTTGTTTATTGTTTCTTGATGAACCTACCAGTGGCCTTGATAGTGCCTCAGCTTTCTTTGTGGTTCAAACTCTTAGAAATGTTGCTCGTGATGGAAGGACTGTTATATCTTCGATTCACCAGCCAAGTAGCGAAGTCTTCGCACTTTTTGATGACCTCTTCTTACTGTCAAGTGGTGAAACTGTGTATTTTGGGGAAGCAAAGATGGCAACTGAGGTATAATAGTATACATCTAACTTCACAAGCATAGAGCTGTGTACCTGGATGTGCCTTTTATGTTTTATAATGAAGGTTTATTACTTATCCAATAAAAGAAGAAATAAGATAGTTCCACTCATAACAGATTTAATTTAGTTCCAACTTAAAGATGAGTACTTCTAGATTGTAATCTAATAGGTTGCACGCTTGTTTTTCAGTTCTTTGCTGAAGCGGGGTTTCCATGTCCAAGTAGAAGGAATCCTTCTGATCACTTCCTACGTTGTGTCAATTCAGATTTTGACATTGTAACTGCCACGTTGAAAGGATCTCAAAGACTACGTGTACGTATGAGTTTCAACCAATTGATTTTTGTGATATCTGGTAGCTTCTTTATATATTGCTGCGGCTGTGTTTAATGTGAAGATGCTGTAACAAATGACTTTTGATGTCAAACCTTAGCCACCTTCAAGCTGTCAATTTATCATCTCACTTCAAATAGTGGAGCCTTGAGATTTCATCCTCCGCAGAATTGAGCAGCAGGCACAATTCGTCTTCTTGGAAATAATGTTGTGCTCAGATTACATAAAAAACCTGGATTATACAAAGTAAAAAGCATCTTCCATAATTATCAGTTGTACCTTGGCATTGCCTTCAATCATGAGGTTCCCTGCAACACAATCATCCCCATCTCCTTCCAGACCCTCCCCCCACCAAAAAAAAAAAAAAAAAAAAGGAAGCTTTGCCTCCCTATCACTGACCAGAGAGTCCATCCGGCTTAGAGTCAAAATTAATTCCATATTCCCAATAGCAGCTTTTACTTCTGCATTTATTTTTAAAATAGTAAGTTTGTTTCAATTTAGAAAAATCTCTCTTTGATGTTGTTGGTCAACCAAATTAGATGCAGGTTGAGAATACAGTTACATCCTGCAACCAATACTTTTATTGAAGGCATTGTTAGCATTAAACCGATGTATAAAATCCCCTTTAGAACCTACATTCTCCTATATTTTCTTTTTCATTTTCTTCTGTTTTTTATTCCACACTACATGTTTTAAGTAGTAACTTTCATTCTCATGGTTTCGAGAAATGGTTTGTTATTATAGGATATCCAAACTTCATCAGATCCTTTCATGAATTTGGCTACGTCAGAGATCAAAGCAATGCTTGTTGAGAGATACAGGCGCTCACAGTATGCAAAAAGGGCAAGAAATAGGATTCAAGAAATATCAACCACTGTAAGCATCTAAGCTTAATTGCCAATTTGGATATGAACATCAATTCCCATGTTGAGGTCTGCATGCTGCATATTGAGATCCATACAACACAATTTTACCAGAACATGCTAAAAGCAACTGTTACTAATATGTTTGATATGCAACTTGCTTTTACAAATGGGGCGCCATTAACAATTATAGAGTGATTTCAGATGTGTTTTTTTAACAATGTGCTCATGAAAAATATGAATGAGATTATGTTTGCAGGAAGGACTTGCACTGGAAACAAAAATGGCAAGTCAAGCAAGTTGGCGGAAGCAACTTTTAACATTGACACGGAGATCAAGTGTTAACATGTCTAGAGACGTGGGGTATTACTGGTTGAGGATAATAATCTATATAGTTGTATCGATATGTGTTGGTACTATCTATTTTGATATTGGCTATAGCTACACATCAATCTTGGCCAGAGGAGCGTGTGGGGGATTTGTAACAGGGTTTATGACATTTATGTCAATCGGCGGCTTTCCATCCTTCATTGAAGAGATGAAGGTAAAGCAATTTCATCCTTAAAATGATACAGGGTTACAGGGAAAATATCTTTTGAGGTCTTTTCATCCTCTCATTTTAGGCTCATAAGCTTTTCATTTTTCTGAGTCAGGTTTTTTATCGAGAAAGGCTTAACGGGTATTATGGAGTAGCAGTGTTTATTCTATCCAACTTCTTTTCTTCGTTCCCTTTCTTGGTTGCTATTGCACTTTCTACTGGGACTATCACATACTACATGGTGAAATTTCGACCAGGATTTTCTCATTACATCTTCTACTCTCTTAATTTATATATCTCCATTTCCGTTATAGAGAGCCTCATGATGGTTGTAGCTTCTTTGGTTCCAAATTTCCTGATGGGCATTATTACAGGAGCAGGAATTATTGTAAGAACGTGTACTTTGACAAGCTCCTATTATTTTTGTTTTGATTTTCATCAATAGATTTAAGCATTCCATTCTTTTCATCATCATCTTTATTGGTTAATTTATGCAGGGAATCTTCATGATGACCTCTGGTTTCTTCCGTTTGCTGTCTGATCTTCCCAAGCCATTCTGGCGGTACCCAATTTCCTATCTCAGTTATGGCTCATGGGGCCTACAGGTAACTCTTAATTAAAATAAACTTCGCATATCTTGGTCTCAGCTCATGCTGTCATAAACATAGCAACGAATGTGTGTAGTGGGGCTAAGATAAATATTGGGCTCAATTATGATTCTTGACCAAAAAAGTATATAATAGAGGGAAATGATTTTGATAAAACGAGGGAAAAAATAAGCAGAAATCAAAACCAAAACGAAAAGTTGGAATTTTGAAAAGAAGTTTCTTTTTCAAACCCTTCAAGCTAGGTCAGTTACTTGGTATTTTGGCCGAGACTGTTAGGGTAGAGCATTATTTTCTCTTAATTGGATCAGAGAAGCAGCCGGGAAAGGTTTACTTGTGATAAAAATATATATATATATATATATACACATTTCAGACCTCCCAAAAGTTTCCTGAGAAATACTAAGTGTCTGTCAAACTGACTACTTTAAGCAAAACAGCATTGACTCTATCTCATCATACTGGACATAAAATATATAACAAATATATAACAGGGTAAGTCATCTTATAAATAGTCAAACTTCCACAAGGCTGATAAACGATTGGAATTGGATATCCAGGGTGCCTACAAGAATGACTTGATTGGGCTCGAATTTGATCCTCTAATACCTGGTGACCCAAAGCTGAAGGGCGAGGAAGTTATCAAACAATTGTATCGCATGCCGATAGGTCATTCGAAGTGGTGGGACTTGGCTGCTCTAGTGCTGCTTCTTATATTTTACCGGATGCTTTTCTTCTTGGTTCTCAAGCTCAAGGAGAGAGCTTCACCATTTTTTCAGCTACTTTATGCCAAAAGAGCCATACACCATCTTGATAAGAGGCCATCATTCAGAAAAATACCATCTATCGCTTCAAAGCGGCACCAACCTCTCTGCTCACTGTCTTCTCAAGAGGGTCTTAACTCTCCTCTTCAGTAGAAGCACATTATTAACTGAACTTTGGCTTATAAGCTACATATCTTGAAGCGCACATTTGGATATTTATGCCAATTGTTTAGTATCTGCTCGAGGATAAACAGATGCAGACAGCATTACAGTTTCTATTGAGTTTTATTTATAGAAATTGTTTGGTATTCTTTCTGATTCAGATAAGAAATATCAGCATTGCCATAAACGGGTTACTCTGGCAGCTTGTGTTGCTTTTTTTATTTTCTTTTTTTTTCCTGACTTGTATTTATTGTATGTCATAAACTCAAAATACTGCAGTACTTCATGTTTCTGCTCTTATGAACTATTTGAATAAATTACATAGAAGGCTCACTCAATGAAGACATATATGGTGCCTGTAACAACTCATCAAAAGCAGGAACAAAGTACCTATCAAAACCGATCACCGTCCCTCTTCATTTCCCCCCTTCTTCACCCATCCCCTTACCAATCTCAATTTTCTTTAGCTTTCCTTCTTTTCTTCAAAACATTGGAAGTCTGCAGTCAGTTTTTAGGTAAGGCCAAACTTTCAAGCAGCCAATGTCTAGTATGTTGTTAGCCATGTAGGCTTACATCTCCTTGTACATTCTACCATTTCTACTTGGTTCTTACTGTAATTAGTATCCTTGTTTTAGCTTTTACAAGAGCTTAGTTTGGGAATTCATTCCGGCCCTCAAAAGTTTTTCCTCCCCCAAACCAAGAGTTTATTAATAAAATTGGTGTAGCAATCCACTTAGACCACCACCAATAAGATTCACGCCCCTCCCTCGTGCACTCCTGACCAACTACGGCCCCATCCTGGCAAGCATGATGTTAAAGACTTAAATCTAGAAGTTCTAGGATTGTTAGATACTAGTTTAATTAAACCCTTTAATTTTTAGGATCATAACATTCTACCTCATTTCTGAATTCGACGTCCATGGCAGTCCACTCTATTGACACTGACACGCTAGTATAGCCCTTTCCCCTTTTAGTAACTTTACTCATTTATCAATATTCAATGACTTAACACTATGCTCATATATAGTATCAAAACATTATAATCTAGCCTATAAATCACCAATTTCTTGACTTGAATCCTTGATGTGGTTCCTGCTTTGATACCAATTGCTAAAGACTTAACTATTGATCCAAAAACTCTAAAACTGTTGGATACTAATTTGGTTAAACCTTTAATCCTCATGATCATTACACATGACAGCATGTATCACTTAGTTTCTTTTGATTTCAGCCTACTCCTATCCTCCACCTCCTTCCATAATAGATTATAGCTTCTCCTTCCCTTTTCCAGATTTTTCCTTCATTTTTAGAGTTTTTTCTTACATTTTCCTACCTACCTCTATTTGAGACTGCAAAGGACGCAGAATTGAAGATCTTGAACAATTCTCCCAACACAGTCAGACTCAATATACGGATTATTCCAACAATTGCCACCATAACACTGCCTATATGATGTACGAATCATTTGATACCATTTTGTCGATTTGTAGTTATTTTTCACATTGCATATATTATGTTGGGTATTTGGGGTATTTTTCTTTATATTAATGCTCAAATACTGTGAACCACTCAAACCAGCAATAAATTCTTGAGTGCCCGGAGCTGGCTGTCTTTGCTAGGGGTGTTCAACTGGGCCGGATTCCGGTTTTACCGGATTCCGGTTCCGGGTTTCGGCCCGGATTAAATCCGGGCCGAAATCCGGATGGCAAAACCCGGACCTATGCGGTCCGGATCCGGATAGAAAATCCGGGTTTCATATCCATAACCCGGTTAACCGGGTTTCTATATAAAGGACCAAACCAAAAAAACCCTAAGTTCCTTCGGTCCTTCCCCTCCCCCCCGATTCTACGCCTCCTTCCCCTCCCCTCATCTGCTCTCTCTCTCTCAACCCTAGCTACGAAACCGTAGCCGCCGCCGCTGTGATGGTCTCAACCCCCCCTCTGTCTGTTCCGCCATTTCTCCTCTCGGTAAGCCTCTCTCTCTCTATCTCTCTCTCCATCTTTGAGCATTTCGGTAAGAAATCTGTTTGTTGATTTTGATTTTTTTTTTCTTTCTGTGCATTGGGTATTAGAGTAGAGGCAGCAATGGGAAATCGTGAGTATAGTTAGATCTGCATATATCTTTTTTTTTTTTTTTTTTATGGGTTTTTTAGTGTCAAATCTGTGCTAGCCATTTCTGTTCAAGTTCAGATTTGCAATAGATTTTTTTAGGGTTTTTTTTTCGTTGAGTACTTTGTTGATTTGGGTCTATTTTGTTTTCATTTCTTTGTGTTTTATGCCCAAATCTCTTCTGGGTATTTGGTATTTAGTGTTTGTGAATCACTGTCTGGTGTGGGTTTTCTGATTCCGAGGGTTGAAGGGTTTGATGTTTGAAAGAGTTGAGATTGTATTTGCAGCTATGGGTGTAAATATGGAGACTGCACAGTTTTTCAAGCCCGATTTCGAGGAAAATGGCTCGATGGAGAGAGTGACCCTTTTTCTAAATCTGGTATTTTTTACTGTGGGAATAATTTTGTCAAATAGCATCTATTACTGTTGAATTTGCTATTTACTTCTAACTTATAAAATCTTCTCATATGTAAGATTTAGAAGAGTTAGATGGGATTGTTATTTTCTTTTCTTTTTTATTATTTATTTTGGAATGAAATGCAGAACCATATCACTTCTAAATCTCCAAATTACATGGATGGAAGATTGCAATTGTTTTATATCATCCTTAGTGATTTGAAATTAGTCTGTTCCAATCCTCAAAAGGACAAGTTTTTCTGTTAAATAGGTTTTTATGGTCCTGAAAGAGTCGTAGTAGTGGTCTTTGCATGTTTTATCCCTGAATTTTTATCTAGGACTTGTGCTTGGGGATTTGTTTTTTCTTAACAGTTGTGACAGCGATTAACGTTGTGACGAATATTGTAGGGTACGTTATGTTTTCAGATTAAATAGCCCGAGAATTCTTCTTGTGGTTATACTCTGTTTTTCTAGTCAATTACATGACTTTTGATGATTTTGTAGTGTTACTGGTTCTGGCCTGGCTCATGAATTTAATGCCTCTTGAATGCAGGGTCCTCCAAGAAATCTGTTTATTGGTGGAAGTTTGATCCAAGCAGCTGTCCTATTTAAATTTATTCATTTTTCCCATGTTGTTCTAATGAGTTGATCCTATAGATCAGGTCCCTATTGTCCAATCTACTCTGTTGAATCTTTTTGTTAAGTATGTGCATCACTGTGTGGTTATATTTAGCACTCTTGGCTGCATTAATATCGTCATGCATCCTTATATTACAGGTCTTTTGTAGGAAAATATACATTTTTTTTTTTTATCACATTCATATATCAAGCAGAAATGATTTGGCCCTTTTTCATTTGTAAGATGTCAATAGCATGTTCATAGGAGTACCGTGTAGATGGGTGACCAGATTTGTGGAATAACTTCTAGTATCAGTACCATAACTACAATATGCAGTACATGTAGTTCAGCACATCCAAACTATTGACAAATACGATGCTTCCTCGAAATAGCTAGCTAGCAGTACATTTATATCAAATTTTCAGTGCATGGCATTGTATACTCTTTATCTATCAAATTTTCCTTGGAAGTCATAAGTGTATAACGCATTCAATTTCTAAATTCTGACACATTTCAGGTTTAGGTGTGTTCTTTTGCAGATTTAAATGTTCATTTCTTGAGACTACATCTTTCTCTATTATTATTGGGCTTCTGAAGAGCAATGTCAATTTTTGTAATCCTTTGGGTGTAGTCGTAGGAGGAATGTTCTTACAAATTTGTTCATGTTTGTTGTTATGTATTGGAGTTTAATTAAAGCAATATATGTGTTTTGTAATGTTCTAAACAAATTAGTTCAAACAATGTAATATATAGTGGATTTGTTTTTTCTTTTTAGGTTAATTAGTTGTTTCTAGCTTATATGTATGTGTTAATTATATAATTAGTTGATATTTTTATCATCATGGACAATGATAGAAAAACTATAAGCTTTTATATAACAAAAAAATTTTGCATTTCAACAATATTTCTTGAAAAAATTGCAATAAATATTGGATTTTTGGTAAAACATATTTTCAACATACAGTATTAAAAAAAAAAAAAAAACCCGGTTTTGATCCGGAACCCGGATTTCCGGGTTGTAAAAACCCGGATTAATTCGGGTTTCAAACCGAGTCATAACCTGGGTATGACTGGGCCGGAACCCTGTCCGAATTTTGAATTCAGATTCCGGACCGGGTATACCCGGATACCCGGTCCGAAACCCGGTTGAACACCCCTAGTCTCTGCATGATCCATGTAGGCTAGGGATCAAACCGGTCACTTTAACCGTGGTCCGTAAACGTAAGTTAATGACATTGGACCCATAGGCCATTGGCATACTGCCTCCCAGTAATTAATGAAAGGATAATACTAGTCCCACCGCTGGTGGGAGCCACCGCTGGGAATAGTTTAATTTTTTTATTTTTTTATTTTTTATTTTATGATTAAGAAATTATTTTTTAATAATATTGTGAATTTTAAAAAATATATATTTAAAAATATTAAAAAAATACATGTATGAAAAAAAAAACCAAAAATCACTAACGTGGCTCCCAACGACCTCGGAGCAGTAAATATATCAGCTTTGCTACATACAATCGCCATATGCAGTCGGCGTGCAGTCGGCTGTACGGAATGAATAAAAAAAAATTATAAATTTTTTTTTTATATTCAAGGGGACTTACATGAATTATAAAAAATTATAAAAATAATTTTTTTTTCATGTAGGTTCTGTATTAATTTTTTTTACAGCCGACTGCACGCCGACTGCATCTGCCGATTGCAAAAAGTATTTCTCTAAATATATATAGCATCATCCTTAATGAAATCATTTGTTTCAGCCTTCAGGGTCCATTTTTTTTCCTTTTTTTTTTTTTTTATTTTCATTAACAGTCACACATGGAGAATCCCGACTTGGATCTGACATAGCAAAAAAATTTTCTACCTTTTTTTTTCGTGTATTTTATTAATGCTTTTAAATATTTTTTTAAAAAAATTTATAATATTATAAAAAATACTTAAAGAAAAAAATAATACACCAGTTGGGATTCTCCATAACAATATTATTCCAAGCTTCATGCATTTAATTTAGGTTATAATAGATCACTAATGATCCATATACATCTACAACTATATATTTTTACTACAATGTTTTAACAGGACGGCAATAAGAAAATTTAATGATATTTATATGTATAGATTTTATAACTTATAATTATTTTATAACAATCAATATGATTCTCCTACTTTATAAAAAAAACTAAAGTTTTTTATATTCAAGTTTCAAACTTTAGATAATGCCCTTATACATTTAAGAAATAGTTATAAAAAATATTGTATATGAAGTGTTACTCTTCCATAAAATTTAAAATTGGAAAATGTTAAAAGAACCTGTTTTGGGTTCCAGTTTAGTGTTCCCGCTTGACGTGTAAAGGCCACTTGGCATTTGATTTTTTTTCCTCTCTCTCACTTGCTTATACCAGGTCAACCTCGACGCAGGGTTCCCCTCCCCTCCATCTACCCTGCCCCACGTGACTACCCATCCCCTATCCTCCATCTCCCCTACCCCACGTGACTACCCATCCCCTGTCCTCCATCTCCCCAACCTCCATTTCCAACAACCGGCTCCTCGTCTCCATCTCCGACTGTCTCCCCTCCCTTCCCCTCACCCAATTTTACTTTGTGGTTAGTGCAAGTCATGGGGCTAAGGATTTCGCTGGGCTACCGAAGTTGGTGGCTCACACATGCTCTGTTTTGGTGGTGTAAAAACAGAGGATAAGTGTTCGGGTGGTGTGGGTCTATGGTTGGTGGAGGAAGGTAGTGATGAGCAGGGACAAAGTGGCTGGTCTGGGTTCACTTGGTGGCTCTTGGATGGTGGGAAAAACATGCAACACTTGAGTTGTTGTTGTGTGGTAGAGTTGGACAGTGAACCTTGGTGTTAGGCGGTTCGTGGCTTGTTGATAGAGAGGCTAAGGGCTGCAAGTTGGCTGGTGACAGTGGCATATAGTGGAGGAAGGGCTGCGGAATGGAGTTCATGGGTTGCTCGTGAGTTGGGCGATGCTCGGTTGTTCTAGATGTAGGTGTAAGAAAATAACTTGAAAGAATAAAAAAATCTATAGGATCTTTTACTTCCTGTCATTTGGGTTTGAGAGCTGAAAAACTTACAAAAGAGAGTAGAAATTTTCTGTAGGGAAGATACTTCTAGTTTTTAGTCTTAGAACTTTATGGGTGAGTTTAATGGAAAACACAAATCCCTTTATATAGGCAAGACTGTAGACCTTACTTATTAGTCCTACAACTTTTAGGCTACCCTCATTATTTTATCTATAAAAAAATAGCAAGAGTCAACCACTTTATTTATTAAGGGCAATTACTTATGCTTGATATATGAAATGAACCACCTTAGGGAAGACAAATAGTTTTCTAGGAAAACCAAAAGTTTAACTTTCTCCCACTTGGATCACTTAATAGGTAAAACTAAAATGGTAAAAAATAATGCCCTCAATTTTGTCAAGGTATCTTGTATATGAACCATGGCGGTAATGCTCTCTATAGTGAGCATTTTCCTTCCATGTGTCACACTACGTAGTATCCCTTAAAATATTTTATGAATAACTAATAAAAGTCATTCAAGTCCAATTTAATCACCCAATGGATATGTTGAATACTTTACTTTATATGCACAATTGAACTGCATTCAACTTCATTATTTGTAGAATATATAGCAACATGAGAGAGATTATACTTTATATAGGCCCATATGATCCACATGACCCTGAAACTGTTTTACTAGTAAACCTTTGGTTTTCGAATCAGCTAACATCAATTATGTACTAATGTGCTCAATATATACCACATTATATTTGATGTTCTCTCTCACTTAAATACTTATGTCGATATGCTTGCTTATGCTTCCGCTCTTATTGTTTTTTGAAAAGAACACTGCAGCAGTATTATCACAAAGAATTTTTAATGGTTTTTGAATGGAATCGACAACTTTAAGACCAAAAATAAAATTCTTCAACCACATGGCCTATTTGTGTCGTTGCTTCATAGCACGTAATGAATTCTGCCTCCATAGTAGACGTAACAACTATAGATTGCTTCATACTCTTCTAAGATTTAGATCCTTCAGCAGGAAGAAAGATATATCCAGAAATAGACTTTCTGGTATCTACACAACTGACAAAATCTAAATCTGAATAGTCAACCACTTGTGAATTTTCTATTAGTAGGTTAGCATGTAATCTTTGGTTCCTTGCAAATACTGCATCCCCTTCTTTGTAGCTATCCAATGTTGAAAACCTGGGTTACTTTGATAGCGACCCAATAATCCAACCGCTAGACATATGTTTGGACGGGTACAAACTTGAGCATACATCAAGCTACTCACTACAGATGCATAAGGCACATTTTTCATCTATTCTTGTTCCAATGCATTTTCAGTGATTAACTTTTATGAAATTTATCACATTTGATTATAGGAGCTACAGAGGCTTTATAATCTTTCATATCGAATTTCTGTAAAACTTTTTCAATGTAGGTCTTTTGAGACAGTTCTAAGATTCTTTGTTTCATGTATTTATAAATCTCTATGCCAATGACATAAGAGGCTTTACCCATATCCTTCATTTCAAAATTTTGTGAGAGAAATTGTTTAGTCTCATATGATAATCCCAAATCACTGCTTGTAAGAAGAATATCGTCTACATATAAGATTAGGAAAATGTATTTGCTCCCATTGACCTTAAGGTATATACATTGATCAACAAGATTCTCGATAAAACTGTATGAGATAACAATCTTGTGAAATTTTAAATACCATTGACGGGAAGCCTGTTTTAGTTCATAAAGAGACTTCTTCAACTTACATACTTTCTGATTATCGTCACTGAAACCTTCATGTTGTTTCATGTATACCACTTTATCAAGATTCCCTTTAAAAAAAGCTATTTTCACGTCCATTTGATATAACTCTAAATCAAAATGAGGTACTAAAGCCGTGATTATCCTCAACGAATCCTTCTTAGAGACCAGAGAGAAGGTTTCATGATAATTTATGCCTTCTTTCTGAATTAATCCTTTAGCAACAAGTCTAGCCTTATATCATTTGACATTACCAAAAGAATCTCGTTTAGTTTTATAAACCCATTTGCAGCCAACCGTTGCCACCCCTTTTGATAATTCGATGAGATCCCAGACTTCGTTCTTATAAATGGATTCTAACTCATTCCTTATGGCATCTAATGAAAATATAGATTTATCTCCACATATGGTTTGTGAAAACGTAATTGGGTCTTCTGGAAGTCCAATGTTAAAATTAGACTCAGTTAGGTATACAATATAATCATCTAGAATAACAGGCCTACGTATCCTTGAGGATCTTCTTAGAGCCACTACTCCGTCATTTGGAGATGACTCAATTAACTTAGACTGTAAATGCAGAATAACTTCAAATTGAGCCTTATTTACGAAGACATGTTGTTCTTGAATTGGTGTCACCACATGATCTTGTGATTTATTTTGCCTTAAGACAATCATTTTTCAGCCAAAAGAAGGCAACGTAGCATGTTCAGGTGTTTCCTCAAAAGTGACCTCTTGAGGATTCACATTCCCATTGGGTTCAGCATCTTCAAGAAACCTTGCATTCTTAGATTTGACAATTCTAGGGCTATTATTGGGATAATAAAATCTATATCCTTTGAAGTTACTTGGATACTCAATAAAAAAACCACTAGTTGTCCATCGGTCTAACTTCTTTATGTTAGGATTATAAACTTCAGCAGGACAACCCCATATATGTATATGATTTAAACTAGGCTTCCACCATTTCCACAACTCAAAAGGTGTCTTAGAAACAGATTTGGATGGAACCCTATTCAATATATACACTGCAGTTTTAAGAGCTTTACTCCACAAGGAAAGTTACATGTTAGATTTACTAATCATGCTCATTACCATATCCATTAGCATACGGTTCATTCTTTCTGCAATGTATTCACAATATAAATTGAGAAACCAGAGTCAATCCATCATGAATTTTTAGTAGCGTCAATGAAAAAAGATTCATGACACACAATAGAGATAGAGCTACCTTTCTTTTCAAGCTACTCTTTATACTTGATGTAGCTCTTCTTTGCATGGCCCTCTTTCTTGCAAAAGAAGCAGGTTAACTTTTTTCCATTAGATCCATTGGATTTTGATGGCACATTATGCTTCATTTTCTTTTGAGGTCCACCTTGGCCTTTCTCATTCTTAACTTTATCATTCACGACCATATTTGCACTTTTAGGTCAATCATTCTTCATCATTTTCTCTTCTTACACACACATGATCAGAAGATCCGTAATTTACCAGTTTTCCTTATGTGTGTTATAAGAGATCTTGAAAGGTCCATACTCAGATGACAGTGATTCAAGGATGAAATGGACCAAGAATGACTCAGATATCTCTATATTTAAGCCCTTAAGTTGGGAAACAATGTCTCTCATTTCATTATGTATGCATGCATACCCTTAGAACTGTCAAAGACTTTAGTAGTGAATTATTTGATAAGAGTGCTAGCTAAAGCCTTGTCAAAGCGAACAAACTGTTCCTCAATTACCTGCATTAATTCCTTAATTGTAGCACAATCACCAATATAACCTCTAATGCTATTATTTATACGAGACTTTATGAGCATTAGACTTGAGCGATTAGATTGCTTCCACCATTGGTGATTTTTGATAACTTCTTATGCATCCATATTCATGGCGGCAGGTGGTTGCTCCACTCAGAGATAGTCAAGGTCCATATACCCCAAGGTAAAATGAACTAAATCTTTCCAGTCAAAATAATTAGTGCCATCAAGCATTGGAATAAAATAAACACCATCAGTTAATAATTGTGGAACAATAGCTGCAAAACCAAGAAAAACTTTAATGATATGAATTCAAGTAAATTTTAATCTTCATGTGGGAAAATGTAGATAACATCATAAATTTATTTATCTTTATTTATAAGAAAAATTGTTCCAAATATTAACAAATAAAATTATCCACAACTGTAGGCAGAAGACAAATTTTACCGTCAATACCGAAAATAATTTTCTTATACTAATTAAATCACAAAAATTAAAGATTTTTCTATAGGGATAAATTCTTAAAACTTATGATTTAATTACAATGAGATTCCAAATTTATTTATGTATTCTTTTAAATAATAACGATGCTATAGCACTACCTTCATTATTAAAAGAAATAAAACTGGACATATCCTAAAATAGGTAAAAAACCTATTAACTGTAAATTAGTCCAAAGTCTAAACATGCATTCGAAATCCATTAATATAGTTATGAGCAGATGGTCAAGAATTCAAAAACAAAAAACTTAAAATCTGAAAGTCAAGCCCACAAATGTTTGAACAAAGAACCACAAATCATGACCCGGCTACTCTCTCACAACAAAGATTATGACAAGATCCATTGATCACTCTAAGAGAATAAAACAAGGAACAAAACTGGATTTCAGAAGCTCACTATATGAACAAAATTGAAATGCTAATATTTCAAACACAAAGCTGAAAGGTATGATATCAAATGTAAGAAAATAACTTGAAAGAATAAAAAGATCTATAGGATCTTTTACTTCCAACCATTTGAATTTGAGAATTGAAAAACCTACAAAAGAGAGTAGAAATTTTCTGTAGGGAAGAGACTTTTAGTTTTTATCCTTAGAACTTTATGGGTGAGTCTAATAGAAAATACAAACCACTTTATATAGGCAAAACCTTTACTTATTATCCCTACAACTTTTGGGCTACTCTAATTATTTTTTAAGGGCAATTACCTATACTTTATAGATGAAGTGAAACACCTTAGGTAAGACAAATAGTTTTTTAGGAAAACCAAAAGTCTAATATTAGGGCTTGAAAGATGGTGGCTTGGTATTACTACCGTGAAGAAGTTACAATAATATGAGTATTTTACTTCCAAACAAATTTTAAAAAAAATTCCAGATAGGCGTGAGATTTGGCCTGTCCGAATTGGCCATTTTTGGACTAGGCTAGATCGGACCGAATTGGGTCCGGTCCAATTTTGGGAGGACCGAATTCATTCGGTCAGGTCTCAATCTAATGGTTTTTCATCTCGGATCGGACCGAATGAAAAATAAAAATAAAATATGATTTATATAAATAATTTTATAAATCAATTATATAATTTTTATATAATTATTAACTAATACTAATATTTATAATTATATACTAATACTAATAATCTAATATTATAATATAGACTATAGTTATACTTATACTAATATAGTTATATTAAATCACTATAAGTAATATTAATATATAGTTATACTAATAGTCTACTATTAATACTAATCACTATATATAATTAATACTAATATATAGCTATACAATATATTTATATAGTTGTACTAATACTATTAGTCTATTATATAGTTTAAATTCTAACATAAGCTATATAGCTATAACTAATACTTAATAAGAATATTACTATTATTTAATATAGTATTATCATTTTATCACTAACATATAGAATTCTAGTAATACTACCAGTAGTCTAGTATAGTTATTAATTAATATAGTTATAGTATTAGTACTAGTGTAATAGTGTATTATTAGTTATAGTAAATAAGTTAATAACATGTATATATATTAAATTATTTAATATATCACAACATAATTATATAAATATTAAAAAAAAAATCCTCATTATGTATTAACTAGTAACTATCATAATACATTGATATACTCTATATACTAATTTAGATAGATACTAAGAACCAACAATTAGATTAGATATAAAGTATATATATTACTATCATAATATATTTTTTTGATACCATATGCTAATTTACTATATACTAATAGACTAATAGTCTTAGTGTATTACTAATATATATATATATATATATATAATAGTATGCTATACGTATATATATTAAATATATCAGTGATATATTTACATAATTATTAAACAAAATGTCCATTGGATAAAATAAATAAATAAATAAATTGAAAAATAAAGAGTCTAGGATGGACTGAACGGACTGACCGGTCCTTGGGGAGTTTGGTCTAGTCCAGTGTGGGAAAACCCTGAACTGAATATATCCAGTCTGGTCAGCAAAACCTCCCGGGACTGGACCCAACCAGACCGAACTTCCCCTAATTCCAGAAACAAAGAGGTATCCAAATATGAGATCGAACAATAACTAAAAAGTTCATATAAATCAAACAAAAAATCCCAAGCATTTGAACCGACAAATTGCAAAACCCACCGACCTCCTTGATCTTCTTCTCAGCAATCTTGGAGACAGGTTTGGCCTTGACAACAATAGGCTGGTTCTCGGGCAAGACTCCCTTTCCAAGCAGTCTGAAGAAGCTAAATTGGGTGAGGGGAGGGGAGACGGTCGGAGATGGAGGCGAGGTCTAACGAGAATGAGATTCTAGGCCTGGAGCTAGCACAGATGAAGTAGCAGTGTGAGGAGTTGGTTATCGGAGACAGAGGGGATGAGTAGCCACGTGGGGTAGGGGAGATGGAGGAGAGGGGAGGGGAGCAGTGTGTGGGGGTGACCTGGTTTAAGCGAGAGAGAGAGAGAGAGAGAGAGAGAGAGAGAGAGAGAGAGAGAGAGAGAGAGAGAGAGAGAGAGAGAGAGAGAGAGAGAGAGAGAGAGAGAGAGAGAGAGAGAGATGCCAAGTGGCTTTACACGTCAAGCGAAAACAAACGGAATCCAAAACAAGTTGTCTAGCATTTTTCTTTAAAATTAACTCAAATCAAAATTTTTTAATATTTTGATAAAGTGTCATTATCATATAATTGATGAATTGTAAGATCGGTTGAAAAAGAGCTGGTTTTCTAGTGAAGGTTGAAAAAGAGCTAGTTTTCTGTTTCACTACGGTTATACTAGTGGGATTAATATTGTTATTGTAAGCTATATATCTATTATATGGTCAAGAATAGTGTTACACGTATTAATAATTTTAAGTATAATATAACACACATACACACACGAGGGATAGTCTTATTATTATTATTATTATTATTATTTATTTAAAATTTAAATTTTTAACCATTTTTAATAGTTGACACATCAGAGTAGTACTACATATAATTAACTATGTAAGTAAATTAAACTATAAGTAAAATTAAATAGCATTATATTTAATTCTTAGGTTGAAAACATGATCAGTTAATGTTCGTATGATTGATCGATCTTGGCCAAAGCTCTTTGTGCATGTTATAAACTATCTTGAATTGTATGACCACATTTAGTTAGTCGTCAAACGAATAGTGCTAGTCGTCAAATGTATAGTGCTAGTCATCAAACGCATAGTGCTAGTCGTCAAATGTATAGTGCTAGTCGTCAAAAGTATAGTCTCATTTGTACTCCTATATATATCGCTGTATCATTTAAAGAATTCAGAAGTTTCATAACTTCTCTGAGCTCTATCTCTCTCTCTCTCATTTTGTAAGTTTTATAACACGTTATCAGCACGAATTCTCGTGTTCTTCCTCGTCTCTCCCAACTTCATCTTCTTCCTCTGTCTCCAGAATATTTAGCCCATCTCTGAAGGCCATTTTTTTTTTGCCGGCAAGGCATGCCAGTTCCCATGGCCATGTTCTTCGAGAGCTCGTCTCTGGACTTCACAAAATCACCGATATGATGCTATCCATGGTACTCGGTTCAAAGATCCATGAGCATGTGATTCTTGTAATAAAAAATTCAAAGTTGGTGGGAAAGCGTTTGGTTTTTGTAAAAAGAAAGATAGATGAAGAGGACAAGTGGGTCCCATGGAAGTGGCAAGTTGTTGTTCCAGATTGATGCAAGATGTCCAACTACTTTTATTATTCTAAGAAGGAACCAAACGACTATGAAGGTACACCTCAGTTTGATGTGATAATCGTAATTTTAGTTATTTATTTAGAACTAACATTTCAGGAGATTATAAGCAAGGAAGATTGCTTAGATGGCAACAATGGTTCAACCACTACAAATTCAAGGGAGAATTTATTGAAGGTACAGGCAAATGTTTAGACGTGATAATAATATTAAATTTACATATCAGTTATATCTATGGTGAATTAAAATTTAGATAATTTACATTTCATTTATATATGTGGTAAATTTTTATTCACATAGTTTATATA
Organism: Carya illinoinensis; assembly: GCF_018687715.1. Taxonomy (NCBI): domain Eukaryota; kingdom Viridiplantae; phylum Streptophyta; class Magnoliopsida; order Fagales; family Juglandaceae; genus Carya; species Carya illinoinensis. The sequence goes on from NC_056765.1 coordinate 29,646,074, forward strand.
CAAGTTTTATTTATTTATTTATACTTGTTATGAATTATTGATGATAAGATTCATCTTGGAATGGAAATAGAGCATCCCTGAAGGATCGCCCCAAATCAATAATAGCTTTTGAGTATCTCATAGTTTAAATGATTGATACTTATACCAAAAGCTCATTATGATTTATGCACCTAAAGTTGCATAATTGAAATTGTGGAAAGAATATATATTTGAATGAACGTCTCGAATGTGCTCTTGAAGTAGCAATATCGAGTATGCTCCTGAAGTAGCAATATGAAATGCAAACATTCATAATATATTCTAAATTTATATCTGGTCTTTCAGTGACTGAGCAAAATAATGAGTTTTTGATAAGAATCATTAGTCACGTTTTACTAGATCTACATCATTCCCTGAAGTGAATGATAATGAATTTATATCATTCTATTCCCTGAAGTGAAAAGAATGATGCGTTTCATTCAAAGAAACTAAGAGATTGGACATGATAATGAATATCATTTTGGGCCAGAAGCTCGTAATGGAAAAGCTATAAGCTTTCTCTTTGAGATGATATTATACAATTATTGAATCAAATATTATGATGCATCAAAAAGTGATATGATTCAAAATATTTGTATCTTTTCATGGTTATCTTGATCATCCAAAATCAATTACGATAAGTCGAATGATTTTCATATGGACGTCCATAAAAGAACCAGAAGATTCTTTTACTAGAAAGTCTTACCACCAGAAGTGGAAAGAAAAATTTGCTTGAAGCAAATAAGATGAAATTATTCGATGTTATCTTAATTATCATATGTGAACCAGAAGTTCAGATGATAATTAAATTTTGGATGCAATAAGATAAAAATGTCTCATATTCTAACTGCTAAAATCCCAGCGAGGATTGAAGTCCTTGTAGGACAATTAAGAAATTCAGCAGTCTAAAGACATGTCTAAAAGCATATGAGACTTATTGATACAAAAGATAGAACATCTCAAAAGAGAAAGGTACAAATAATTTGGTACTCCTGAAGAGGCCATACCCACAGAACAAGCAATAAAGTCTATCCAAATTTTCTGTATAAAATTCTCCTATATAAACTCTTGAAGAGTATAAATCTCCTGAAGAGTGCATCTTGAAGAGGTTTTTCATAAAAATGTATTTCCTTGAAGAGGGACAGGTGCCTGAAAATAACGAGATCTCGGTACATTTCATAAATAGTTGAGAAATTATGGATAGAAATAAAATCGTTGTCAACAACGTTTTTTCATATGAGATTACAATTAACATTACTAGAAGTAATGATGAAAGTGAATCAAAACTGTCGAAGAATACCGACGTAAAATATTGGCCAAATTTGAAAGCAACAATTCCTGCAGACTTGATTCACTAGTAAAATATGATGTATTGAGACTTATAGTCCAAACACTTAAAGAGGTGATGCTTGTTGAATGTCAGTGGGTATTTATAGAAAGGAAATAAAAGTGTGATATATAAATCACGAGTCAGTTTCTCAATTCCTATAGAATTGATATCACAAAGTAAAATGTGATAAATATGGACTTGAAGTCCAAACATCTAAAGAGGTGATTTTTGTTAAATATCAGTGAATATTTATATTTATGATATAAAAAGCCTGAAGTTTTTAATATGAAAATGTGATATAGAAATCATAAGTTAGTTTCTCGAAGAAATAATATTGATATGATTTTAAAGTGGTTGAAATCATATTGAGATTTTTATTAGCTTGAAAGTTACTGAAAGTTTGGATATGCATGATTAATTGCATATTTATATGGATCATTGGATCATGATATATATATGAAAATCCCTGAAGGATAGAAAATGCCTGAAACTTCTAATATGAATACATCTAGAAATACGTATTCTATCAAGTTTCAAAGATCCTTATATGATCTAAAACAATCCAAACGCAAATGAAAACAAGTTATTATTGCAGTTTATATATGATTTAAATGTCATTGAGGCTCCAGAAGAGCTCATAAAAACTGCACATATTTGAAATATAAATCTGAAACCCTTGCGGCTTCAAGGGGAAGATGAATGATATTATTAGTTCTGAAATACCATCTTTTAAATATAATTAGTATTTCAGATTCATATTATGGGTTTGATATGAAGTGTGCATTATTAAAGAAGAAATAAAGAGGAGCACACAAAATATCTACCAGATGATAGATACACAAATATGAATATTTGTGAAATATTATTTTATTATCTTGAAGAAAAAAATTACAGAAATTTGAGGCATTTTACTTCATTCTTCAAACGCTCTTGTTCTTCAAGAATCTGCATGGCATCCCTATTTAAAGGGGTGGGCAATCGAAAAGAAGATTTAAGTAAGGATTTTAAATTCTTATTCTCTTGGTTTATTGCTCCTATCTTCATGTTGGACTTCAGAAGAAGTCGCTGAAGGATAGCAATATTCTCGTGGAGTTTGTCAACTCCACAAGTTCTAGATTGCAGTTGCTGAGAAAATGCAACAATGGATGATAAGTATCGGGTACCGAGACTCACAAGCTCATAAATAGCTTCATTATCTGACTTATGAGTCAGATCATTATATTGCATTGTAGCACTTGTGGTGGAAGCAGGAACAGCTGATGAACGGGGTGCAGAATACCTCATATATTGACCCTGAGAAGATTGCTGAGCCATTGTAGAGAGAGATTGTAGAGTAAAAATACAGTATGATTATAGAAAAGTGAAGAAGATGAGATGCGAATGAAGATGAGCTGAATATATCTTTTATAGAGAAAATTATGATACAGCATCTCTCGTGAAGCAAGAGAAAAGAGATAAAATATAGTTTCATAGCTCTGCAGCGCCTGACAGCACGCCTGACACCTACAAAAGAGTTGAAAATCCACGGTGGTTGTCTGATCTAAAAAGGCTGGCCACCGTTTTTATTGAAAAAGGAGGTTAGCGGTTTAATACTGATGAATTCTTCACTAACTGTGTTATTTACAAGAACTCCAGAAGAGCAAAATTCCAGAAGAGTAGTGATGAGCAGAAAGATCCAGTTGTGATTATTTTATCAACATGGTTCAAGTCCACAATTAGTTAGATATGCAGATGCATGTTATCTTTCAGATCCACACAGAGAGATCATTGCAATTCATGAGGCAAGTCGAGAATGCATTTGGCTAAGATCAATGATCCAACATATTCAAGAAAAGTGTAGTCTTCCAGTGATTAATGATAGTCCAACAACTTTATACGAAAATAATGTTACTTGTATTACTCAAATTAGAGGAGGATATATCAAAGGTGATAGAACCAAACATATTTCACCTAAATTCTTTTATACTCATGAACTTCAGGAGAAAAGTGAAATTAACGTCAAGCAGATACGATCAAGTGATAATCTGGCAGATTTATTCACAAAAGCATTACCAACTGCAATATTTAAGAAAATTGTTCAAAACATTGGAATGCGGAGGTTTGAAGACCTGTTATTATACACTTTTCAGGGGAAGTAATGTCTTGAAGACTTGTGCTGATTGTACTCTTTTTCCTTCGCTAAGGTTTTATCCCACTGGGTTTTCCTTTGCAAGGTTTTAATGAGGCAATCCTAAAACACTTGGTTGTTCACATGAATACTGTACTCTTTTTCCTTCGCCATTGATTTTTTTCCACAGAGTTTTTCCTTGGCAAGGTTTTAACGAGGCATATTCTTTAAATATGGTCATCCAAAGGGGAAGTGTTATAAACTATCTTGAATTGTATGAGCACATTTAGCTAGTCGTCAAACGAATAGTGCTAGTCGTCAAATGCATAGTGCTAGCTAGTCGTCAAATGTATAGTGCTAGTCGTCAAAAGCATAGTCTCCTTTGTACTCCTATATATATCGCTGTATCATTTAAGGAATTCAAAAGTTTCATAACTTCTCTGAACTCTATCTCTCTCTCTCTCCTTTTGTAAGTTTTATAACAGTGCAGGATTTTTTTTTTTTTTTTTTGCTTGAAAAATACATACGGCGTGGTGTTTATTTTATGGAGCCAAAACTGGCAGTATTCTTGGCTTTCTACTACCTTTTCGATCGCATTGCATGATGCGAACGTTCTTTCCTCAACATTGCATGAAATCATGAGATCAACGTGATCATATATATATATATATATATATGTTATTATTCATAAAAAAATAATGGTTCACTCCTTAAAATTATGAAAATAGATAGTTAGTTACAATAATTATTTGTGACCAAAATGACTCTTTAGCGACAAAAACTTTAGTCCAACAAAGACATTTTTGTTACAGGTTGTTCAATATCTCAAATTAAAGGAATAATATTAATTACTATTTTTTTTGGAGTAATATTATATATATATATATATATACCAATGATATGATCATGAGTTCTGATCAATATGGCTTTGGATGAAATTGTTTATACCATTTGCTCAAAAAAGTAGCTAATTAAAGAATGATTAAGCGATAGTTGCATAATTTATGATTATAAATATTTTTTTTCATATATAATATGTGTTGGCGTATATTATTGATGCCTTATAAATTTGTTAACGAGCATATATATATATATATATATATATATTCTTACAATTACTTGGCCACGAACGTGGGCTATTCAACCGAATTAATTATATATTAAGCTGTGGAAAAATGTATCAACAAACACCTAACAAGCACAATTTTTTCTTCTTGATTTTTTTTTTTGAATTATATATATCCACTAGATAAAGAAAGAAGATACACATTATGAATGTTATCTGCATTTGAATGTTGAATTGAGTTGTAAACAGTATTATTTTGTGGATCTCATTGAGATATATTTAATTTTTTTAGGTTGAGATGAGTTTAATTTTTTAGGTTGAAATGTATAAAATAAGTTGAGATGCGTTTAACTTTTTTTATGAAAAATTTAAAAAAATAATGAGTCTTATTAATAATTAATTTGAGATGAGTTAAGATAAGTTTAACAACCAAATATAGCTTTAACTTGCCATGGCATGGAAGCAAGTTGTAACTTGAAAATATAGAATAATTATACTTATCATCCCTACACACAATACATTATGCATATCTTTTTTTTTTTTTTTTCATTTTTCCTATAACAAAGATATAATGTATGGATTATTAGTAGAATAACTCAATTAATTTAGTAATAATAAAATAAAATAAAAAATAATAATATTTAAATATGTAAAATATGTAATATGAGATAGTGAGTAGCATTCATTCAAAATATATAGACAGCTATCACGAGTAAGTACGCTGTACACCGATTCCTTTGCCATGACAGCCAAATTAACCATGCATGCGTTATTATTTTGAAGAGAAGCCTACGATTACGTAGAGGTAAATCCACAAAGTAATAAAATTTTATGCAATTCAAATAAAAATAATTTTATAATTTACCGTTTTATGTAATTTAGTAAATTTATTTTTATGAAGGCACTTATTTTTATTTGTGATTAAAATATTTTTCTGTATAAAATATGTAATTAATTATAGGTCTTAATTTACAACTACCAAAACAAGAAAGTATGCAGAACAGAGAATTAAGAACTACAAAAGGTTCCTAATACAAATTTAGTTTCATGATTAGGTGGCGGCCTGCTGCGGCAGAATGCAGCTTGATGATGCATGCTCTGTGAGTACGGCATTTTAGATAAGGATATCATCATTTACAGGCCTTGTCCATCTCATGTTAGCTAGATAGAACATGTATTTGCATTCTAATCCCTAAACTTTAATTTACTAAAATACTAAGCTAGCTGTTATATATATCTCAATCATATAGTCTAGTTTGCCAAACTTGGAAGAGAAATGCTTTAATCACATAAAAATTACATAAAAATAAATTTATAAATTGATATGGATTGATGCAAATCTAATGGATCTAATGACGGGAAAAATTTATAAATTGTTATAAATTCACGAATTGTACATGTCGGCCATGCATTCTCAGTTATCTCTTGGCAGCAGCGCAGCACAGAAGCATTCATTACTGTTTGGTGAGCACAGTTACTGCATACCATTATAAATATTAATTTTCCATGCAAGGGTCCAAAATATTTGTCATCAACCCATTTCACAAATCCTGGCTAGAGAATTCCCTACCTTACCTTCATCTTCTTCGTATTCTTTATTCTCTCTATCCTGTCGTTATAACCTCGTAAGTAGTCATTAACCTCTGACCAGTTTTGTTGTCGACCGTATATGGCTGCAGCCTGAGGACCACTTCATCCGGCAGGTTTGGTAAGGAAGATAGAGAATTTTATGTAGAAATTTAGAAAAGTTGTACGATGAGATGAAAATTTTGAGTTGAGATATTCTTATCAAACCTGCACTCTTCTGAGTTAAATTATTTATTATACTCTTAGTCTCTGCCCTCTTCTGGTCTTGCTTATTTCAAAGTAAAGAAGTACTTCAGGTGTAAGTTAAGCTGAAGTAGTATGGAACAACTAAAGGAGGTTGCTAGCGATGGTGGTGCAGAGGATCATGAGATCAGGCAGAGATTATGAGAGGGGAATGTACTTGTTATGGCAAGATCTGACTGTTGTGGTTCCAAACTTCGGGAATGGACATAGCAGGAGACTGCTTGATGGGCTCGCTGGCTTTGCTGAGCCGGGCAGGATCATGGCTATTATGGGTCCTTCTGGTTCTGGGAAATCCACTCTTCTTGATTCTTTAGCAGGTTCTCTCTCTCTCTCTCTCTCTCTCTCTCTCTCTCAAGTTGAGCATGCAAAAGATTTTCAGTGCATGGGTTTTTTCCCGGCCCTAGCTCTCCTCGTGAACATCCATGCTCTTGCATGCTGATTCTTTTATAGGTGTAAGCGAGGGCATGCAGACTTGCAGCCAGCTTTGTTTCACGATCTAAACTTGATATACAAGCATGAAATGATGAAAGAGGTTCCATTCCTGCTTGAGGCGCTTGTTCAGTTGCTTTATGATAACAAAAAGAAAACGTATAGATAAAATAAAAGAAAATATTGTTTTAGTGCATGCTGTTCTTCCAGTGCTGAAACCAGAGAAAAAACTTCAAGGAATATTGTTAAGAAAAATGATCACAGGGTCAAATCCCTGATCTTCCCACGATCACTGCCTATATATAAATTAAAAGAGTGAACAAAAAATGCAAACGGAAAACAGACATGAAAAAGGGAACTTCAATTTTCATGTTTCCATTACATTAATAGAAAATTGTTGCCAGAAAATAAATGCAACCGACCCAATTTATTTTATTTTTCATATTTTTGGTACTTTTTTCCGGAAATATCAGCAGCTTTAGATATCTCCTTTTGCTGAAATGGGAAAAGGCTTCTTCTTTTTAAGTAGGCAGTAATAAGTCAAATTATATATAAATACTGTACTCTTGAGAACTGTTTGTCATCTTCAATTACACACTACAACATATTACACTTTTACCAGAGATTAATAATCGCCGCCAAAATACCAAAAATCCCCGCTATATCTATATCCCGGCGATATCATAATCGCTGCCTGTTCGCCGGTACTATTCAGCCAGTTCCTATATAGTGCGGCGGAAAGAAAAAATCGCCGGCATATAAGCATATATACCAGCGATTTTATAATCGCCGGAATATAAATTTAAAAACGTTCGAGATTTGGCAGCGATTTACTAAGCCAGCGAGTTCTGAAGCGCTGCGATATATTTATTCGGTTATGAAATTTATTTCCCAGCGATTATAAAATCGCTGTAATATTATATACCAGCGATTTTTTAATCGCTGGGAAATAACTTTCATAACCGAAACCAATTTTGCCAGCGTTTGTAAATTCGCTGCTATTTAGTCTACCAGCGATTTAAGAATCGCTGGGAAATAAATGTCACAACCAAAGTTTATTTGCCAGCGATTCATGACTCGCTGGCATACAGTATAGCAGCGATCTAAAAATCGCTGCTATATCGTGCATTATATCCCAGCGTTTAACAAATCGCTGGATTATATATGGCAGCGAATCATAAATCGCTGTTTCATAATGTGCCAGCGAGTATGGAATCGCCGGTTTATAATATTCCAGCGATTTGAGTATCGTTGCCAAATAGTTTAATAAAAATAATCTATTTCCCAGCGATTAAGAAATCGCTGGGATATAGTATAGCAGCGATTTTTGTTCGCTGGGAACTACAGTTGAAAACTGGAATTTGTTTACCAGCGATTATAAAATCGCTGCTTTGCCAGACAACTTGACCGTACATGCTTGTTTGTTGTTTTTTACTGTTTTTAACGGCGAATTTTCAATTGCCGCCAAAACTTGAGCATCAAATTTTAATAACCCATTATTCTTACTAAGTCCCATAAGAGCTAGTAAGAATAATGGGTCTCATTAATAGTTCCCAAGCATGAAAATTCACTTAATTAGTGAATTTTCATACTTTCATCCAATTATACCTGATTGACATGATCAATTATAGTTTCCATACATCAACAAATATAGCTGAGACCATTCTATCAAAGTGTTTAATTTCACACAAGTGTCAATTCAATTAACTATCATTGGGTGGAAATTCTTACTGATCATATCTCAAATACAAGCTGAGTGATTAATTACATAATAAACTATCATCTGTATTATATAATTGATTTGAAGACTGTAGTATCACTAAAATAATCTATACCAAGTTACACATTAATATAACAAGTGAGACTTATGTTTGGGACATTTCCACCCACACTTGGGCACTTTGGGCATTTGATTAACCATGGTGGCGAGCATGAGACCCATTTCACTGACACCTATTTTCAGATTGCATGGAAGTCAATACATGCATATTTTCCCCTGAGATATCAAAACAGTGAAACCCAATCAACATGTGACCAAGTAATTGGAAGATGAAGCCTCAAAACTAATATTTAAAAGAGGAAAATTAACGTGATAATAAAATCAATTTCATGGCAGTTACCTTAGTCTTTGTATTAAGTGCATCCCGGGCCCATCGGTGCTCCATGCTCGGAATTTATATTAGAAGGTTCTCACCCGTAAGCGTATCCGTCACTCCTCATTGGACTAACCACCATTGTCCTATGCCTTGCTTTCAATCACCTTCATATATAAGATACGGTAGCATGAAATCCAATGAGTTTTTGGTATAGCTTTAGAATCAACATGTAAAGGACATACCGGCTGAAGGATATTTGGTTGTGATCTACCACTACAACCATTCATATTAGTCTCACCAAAGTGGCTATTAACTGGGAAAAAAAAACAACACGGGTAAGAAACGTATCCAACTAAAAGAACAATTATAAGTATGCCTAATTCCAATAAGTTATGCATTTAAGTCAAACCTTCAGGATGAATCTATTCACAAGTCAACACTTGCTCGAGAGGGTTGTCACCACTGATGACCAATAAAATAATGCATAAAAAAGAGATAAATCCCAGCTTATCACCACTGATGACCACCAAATTAAAGCTTCCCACCTAAGGTGGCCACCCTTCTCATTTTCTTATCCATCTTAGAAATGCTATTGTTTAGAGGACCCTTTTTATTTTTACCACCTAAATTAGGTGACACATTTTTCATATGAACTTTACAATCCAGACTCCAGAGACTTACAGTTTAGTCCTTTACTTCCATCACACTTTTCCCTCGAATCAGATAATTACAACTTGTAATTATCGTTTAGAAAAATTAAAAAATATGCCATATTCAAAAGACCACAAAAAAATAACTGAAAACCAAATTCAAAATCGTTAAAAAGAAAGACAATTGGGGTCCCAAATGCTGTATATCATGGATACAATGATTGACAAAACTTGTCCTAGTTCTTGTGAGTAAGAGAGAGTAGGAACAAAGTTGAGTTGGGCATGTGAGCACTAGGAAATAAACACATAAAGTAAGAATAAGAACCAAGCCATGTGATTCCATGCTTTTATTCCACAAACATGTGACTCTCCTCCTCTGTATTTCCGAACCCACAAAATTCTCTCCCAATCTCAAAACCCCACCTTCACAGCTTGTCAAAACACCTCTACTATGCCCTTGAATCATTTTTAAGTGACCCCCAGCATGCACGCGGGACTGCTGCTACCTCTAGTGTATATCTATTGGTGTCCAAGGTCAAACCCAATACGTATAATTATTATATAAACTCCACACTTGACTCTCGCATGCTATTTTGGAAATTATTATTAAAACATTCATTATCTTCTTACCTTGAATATGATGGCCGCCTAGAGCACCCCCGCCTTCGTCGATCAAAACGCCCAGTCAAATACTTCCAACGTTCAAACCAGATTTTTACTGCGAAGCCTTCATGAAAACAGCCGCCAAGTATGACAAAGAAATCCTACGAACGGAAGAAATGAAATAGCAGAAGATAAAAATTTACCCAAGATAATGATTTGAGAATCCAATCACAAATACTCGTTTCAACACGTTGCCAACTGCATGTGTAAGTGGTGCCACCCTCTCCAGGGTGTTGGTGGCCAACTGTTTTCGAACATTCGAAAAATAACACAAGTTTTTTCGAACTGTTAATGTGATAGCATGCAAAATTATCAATCGCTGAAATTCTGCACCAAGTAGAAATGAATCCAGCAGTTTGGCTTTGAAGAAATGCAAATTTTTAGACTGTTCTAGGTTATCCACAGAAGAGAGGACTAGCATATAATTGCACTCAAAGCATTGGTTACCAAAGAATACTACTGGAAACAAATTTACCTGATTGTAAAGGTTGTAAAGCAACCCCACCCAAATTAGGTCTGTGATGAACTTGGTCAGACCTACTTTTGCAATTGCATCATTAAAACCATGCTTAAGTAGTTGAGGTCCCTCCAACTGTAAAATAAAACAAGGACAAAAAACAATTAGCTTAACTAGAACATAAACTTATCATATGCATTATACAGATCAGTACATACATCCAAAACATGGAGTTGCAAGATACAGTTAACTTACAATGATGGCAGGTGGAATACAGACGAAGAGGGCAATGATCGAAATATAAGCATAGATTTTAGTACTATCCATGTCAGTCTGCAAATTAACATTTAGATACAAAAACAGCAGCAGAAAAACTTTGGATTCTTGGAAGTTAAAAACTATCTAAACTCGTTTATAATACCTTTGCTTGTTCAACTCCAGTAAAGGGGTTAACAGGAGTTGCTCATGAAGATAACCATGATTTTTACTGAATAGATACTCCTCTAAGTAAAGGAGATATTGGAAATCATGAAACTAATGATTTCTAGTCCAGTTAAATGACAGCTCGGTCAACGATGCCATGGACACACCTGCATGTCAAATTAAAAGATAAACACACTTTGTAGATAATATAATTTCATGACATGCAATCTTCCATGTTACATAATTTCATCAAGATCAGCCCTCCAGTCAACTGGTTTGGTCTGCTGAGATTAAGAACATTTCAACCTGCATATAAAATTGAAACAAGCAAGTAAACCGAAGTAAGATCTTACCATGAACAACAGGAGCCAAGGACAGGCATAAAGTGAAGGGTATTGATTGCCAAGAAATGAACTGATAGGCAGCAGCATTAAATCTGACACATGAGCTGAAACAAACACACAGAATTGAAAAATGAAGAAACTTTTGACTCAACCGGTGTTGGTCATGTAATAACAACACAAAGCTAAAATCCCTAAAGAGCATCAAATTTTCTATCACCTTTGATCGTATGAGTGAAGGAGACAGCAACAGCTGCAAAATTTACATTACTGGTCACGTGGCCAAGTGCGTGACACACGGCAACACTCCTCAAAAATCTAACTTCAGCCGAGAGTTGCTTATCTCCCCGGTGTTGACATAGTACGTTTAGTAAGTATATATATATAGTAATATATATATATTGCCCAGCTGTCACCATCGACTACCAAAAAACCACCCAATGAGGCAAAAAACATTGGAGCCCCCCTTATGGGTTGGGGGGCTCATTACACTGAGTCTGTCGATATGACTCAGTGAATGACGGATGATCCTTAAAAAAGGACTGAAGCAATCTGTCGGTCGCAAACTGATGCTCCCTAAGAGCCCGCATCTCTGATCTCATTTCTTCTAGCTGACTCTTATAGTCATCAACATTTTTCTTGTGTTGCTCAGCATCTTTCTTGTGTCTTTCAATCTCAGATAGGTAGCATTGCATTTTAAGTTGGTCACGTTGTCGCGAGGACTCAGGAATGACCATCTCTCCGAGTCCTCGCGCATATCCAGGTCGATGGCCAAGGACCTCCCTAAAGACACTCGCTGCTACCTCGTCACAACGTTGCTCTGGTTCTATGCCATCCAATCTACCTTGCATCTCCTTCTGCACAACGACAAAACAATAATTAGGGAAATCGAGTCTTGCTATGTATGCTATATATTATTATCAGAAATAAACGTAGAAGGCTGGGACTATAAGTGTACTACTCACGTAAGCATCTTTCGTAGCATCTGTCACAAACTTATTCTTCTTCTTCGACCAGCACGTCTCCTTATAGAAGTCAACCAAATTTCCATTCTCAGCGCGCTACATTTCTCCACATTAAGTATAAGAAGTCAAATTTTCAGTTCAGATAAGTATTGGCAACCACATGTGCATTTTAAACTCAACATCATTGAATTTAACCACAATCACAAAACACACTTTAAGCTCAGGTAATCATGAAACCCCATCACAAAACACACTTTAAGTGTGCATGTTGAGGACAATATTAATTAATACTTAACAGATACTTAAATGAGTCCACTGGGAGGAATCCTCATACCTTTTGCTCAAGTATTCGGACGAATGATTTACGTCCCGATGTGTGATTAATTGCCTGCTTCTTTCGGTTCTCCCGATTTTGATTTGAAATTTTCTGCCATGCACATAAGTCATGTTAGCTTACTTAAACAACCGGATTTGCCACAACAATATTCAAACATATTAAATGGAAGGATTTATGGTTTAATATGAGAATTATGTCACTTATATACCTTGAAGGCGTCACTGCCCCACCTACCACACAACTTGACCCATACAAGGGGGTCCACTAAGCTTGTCCCATGAGCTAACGCTTCTTCATGGCTTCCAAAGGATTCGTAAATCTTGTGCAAGTCGTGATGGAAGCTGTTGAAGCGCTTACGAAGTGCCTTTGTCACCGTCATTCGGTGGTTTTCACGTTCCCAGTCGAGCACGAAGTCAGACTACAAGTCATAGCGAACTAGTATTAATGTGACGGTTATACTACATAAACCACTTCCAACTCATAATAGCAACTTAACCAACCCGATAACTTACCCGAACGCGGTCAATGAGCTCCTCTTTCATGGCTTGTGGGACATCAGTCCATCGCGCATGGCTCATGTCACAAAATTGTTTAACAATCCATGATACTCGTGTCGTGAACATAGAAGCGTGTTCACAACACGGGGCTGTCTCACCATTGTTTATCTTTAAAAGCACTTTACCGTGCTTCCTCACCTTGTCAAACTCAATGCATCTAGCAGGCCCACGAATTCTTCTTCTCTGTTGCTGCGTTTGTTCGGGCTCCGTGGGGGCGTCCGCAACTGCGTATCAAAATATTCACTAGATTAGTGTATGTAATAAAAAAATGTTTCGTATTTTTTTATTGACATATGGAATGGTCAACGCCTTCATATTGAAAAAACACTCACCAGTTTCTGGTATACTGCTTTCTTCCATTCTCGATTCTTCTCTAGGGGCGATTGTTCCCGCACTTGTGAGGGTTCTCGAATAGGCGCAGGTGTGGGAATTAGATTGGTTGCTTGTGGGGGACTTGGGGGCTGTGTCGAGTCATCCGATGACTCTTGATTACACTCCTCAGGGCTATGATATGAGGCTATTTTCGCTCCCCGTGGTCGGTTGTGGCGAGCCGAGTATGGTACATGTCGCCGAGCACGAATACCTCGAAGTCTCCCTCCACCTCTAGAACTTGGTCCCCCTCGGTCACCTGCGTGTGTATGAGTTAATATCATTGTGTGAAATTCGTTAGGTCCATTCCACAAAATAATCTCAAACTCACAGACAACAATAGAAAAATTTTGATCACTTATCTACCATTTTCAATTACTTCCTGGGTAGCCTAACCCATGAAGTAATTGAGCATGTGGATTTGAATGACAATAACTTAACCATCTATTTTGTGATACCTTGAGGAGTAATAGTGCTCCTCATGCCTCCAACTTGAACATGGGATTGCATGATAAATTGGTCGAGATATAAGGAAGAGAGTTTGTCCCAAACTTTGTCCACTTTAGCCTCAGAGTATGTAGTAATGTTGCCCCCTCACCTGACACAATAATAATATGATACACATTAGAAGTCAATCAAAGAAAAGGAAATAAATATATGAAAACATAAATGGAAGAAAGCTACATAAACGTTCAGTCCTAGTATTCAATAATTGTACTTAATGGTTTTAATAAATCATTCAAAAAATGTATTTTATACTTAATGGTTTTAATCTGCTATACGGTCAATAATGAGGTTTTTGTTTCTAGCTTGTAATTATAAATCTGACACATACTCTGAATCGGTGGATAGGTCATTATCATCTGAATATTCCCCCTCACTAGACGCATCTCTAGAACCAGAAGGTTGAATGTCATCATTAATAAATCCAGATTCTTCTATGAATTGACCATCCACATGCATGACTTCTCGTGCATCAATATGACTAGGTGGTATATCAATCCTATCCAGTGGAGTTGACACTGGATCTGCATCATCGCACTGAACTGGTTCATAATAATATGATGACTCACTTTCTTGATCGGCCTCATTAGTACTTGGAAAACCATCATTAATATCTTCCTGAATCCTCGACACGGACGGAATGTTGTATACATTCCTATTTGTATAGTTCTGCACAACAGCCCAATTCCCTTTCACCCTTAAATCTCTTATGTAGAAACATTGATCAGCTTGACTCGCCAACACGAATGGTTCATCCTTATACCAAGTCCTGCTCATGTTGACACTAATCATATGGTCATCCACCCGCACCCCTCGTTTTCGATCACCAACGTCAAACCAAGCACATTCAAATAGATACACCCGACGCCACTCCATGTAGCGTAGCTCGATGATATTTTTGATACAACCGTAAAAGTCTGCGTTATCTGTGGCGTCATCCCCGATTACCAACACTCCGGAATTTTGTGTACGCCGGCGCGATTCACGATGCTTCGTATGAAACCTTTTTCCATTTATTATGCAAGCATCATATGATGCAATCAACCGGTCAGGCCCGCAAGCCAACTCATACAGATCAGCAGATACATCAAGTGGAGTCTCCGTACGATGTTCCTGGATCTATAAAAGATGCAAGATATTATATATTCAAGTGGAGTAAAGTCATTCCAAAACAATGTATATTTTCACTGAGAGTAAAGTCATTGATTTAAGGATGGAGAAGAACTTACACGGTGCTTGAACCAAGTGGGAAATTCAGTTTGATGCGTGCGATCGATGCAACTTGGGTGTTGCACCTTACATTTCTCGTAGTGTTCCCTACATTTGGGTGCACGGAATCCCAAACCAACAAGAAAGTGACGTTATGGTTGCATATATAGAAACTGGATAAAATTGAATGTAAGTAGATTTTGCAGTAAACTCATTGATGCTTACTGTATATAGGGTCCAATCTCCGAACAATTGTTGAGCACATACCAGATGGCTGCCTTAAAAAGTTTATCTTCTAATTGCACATTGGAAGCTATACCCAAGGGACGAACTTTCTGGTTAAAAATTGTGAATCCATCTATAGTTTCCTCTTCATCAGCATCAATATTGCGGTCCGCTCGATTGAACTTCGTCTCAACATCTTGGAGGTATATGGAGCAAAATGTCAAGCATTCAGTGTGAATGTAGGCCTCGGCTATTGAACCCTCTGGTCGAGCTTTATTCTTAACATACCGTTTGAATTTGCCGAGATATCTCTCAAATGGGTACATCCACCTATATTGTACTGGTCCCTCAAGTATGGCCTCACGGGGCAAATGAACAGCTACGTGGACCATAATATCGAAAAAGGAGGGAGGGAATATCATCTCCAGTTTGCAAAGAATTGTGACAATATCTGTTTGGAGCTGGGATAGGCGATTCACATCCAGTGTTCGAGCACACAACTCTTTGAAGAAAGTGCTAAGTTCAGTCAAAGCCAAGGCAATGTCACTTCTTAAAAAACCCTGAGCAGCGATTGGGAGTAGTCTTTGAAGGAAAACATGACAGTCGTGACTTTTCAACCCAGTGATTTTGCAATCGCGTAGAGAAACACAGTTCGAGATATTGGAAGAGAACCCGTCTGGAAATTTGATATCGGTCAGCCACTCACAAAATTTATTCCTTTCCTCTTCGTGTAATGTGTACAATGCATTTGGCATTGTTACATGATCACCTTCATGCCTCAAATGTAACTCTTTTCTATAGCCCAAAATCTCCAGGTCACGCCTTGAATTGATATTATCCTTAGTTTTTCCTGAACTGTTCATTAAAGTGAATAAGATATTTTCGGCAATATTCTTCTCAATATGCATAACATCTAAATTATGCCGAAGTCGAAGTGTTGACCAATAAGGTAATGTGAAGAATATGCTGGACTTTGTCCAATTCAGCTCTTCAGCAGTACGTTTTCGCTTCCTACGAGATTTTCCAAACATCACATCCCCAATCATCTGCAATTGAGTTAGAATATCGTATCCTCCTATATCTCTTGGTGGCATGCGATGATCTTCTTTACCATTGAACAACCCTTTTCTCCTTCTCCACATGTGATCCGGCGGTAAGTAACGTCGGTGTCCCATATAACAATGTTTTCGGCCATATTTCAACCAATTGGAGTCTGTGTCGGCATTACAAGTCGGACAAGCTAATTTCCCCTTTGTTGACCAGCCGGAGAGATTCCCGTAGGCAGGAAAGTCATTGATTGTCCACAACAATGCAGCATGCAACCTAAATGTCTCCTTAGTTGAGGCATCATAGGTAGGTACCCCATTTTCCCAAAATTCAAGCAATTCATCAACCAACGGCTGCAAGTAAACATCGATATCATTCCCCGGTGATCTTGGGCCTGGAATAATCAAAGATGTTATAAAAAATTGGTCTTTCATGCATGACCACGGCGGCAAGTTATATGGGACAAGGATCACAGGCCAAATGCTATAAGGTTTAGCCAAGTTGTTGAACGGAGTGAAGCCGTCACTTGCTAGTCCGAGCCTAACATTGCGAGGATCCGCAGCGAACCAACTATGATGTTCATCAAATTTCTGCCAACACTCAGAGTCAGCCGGATGTCTCATACTCATATCTTCTATCGGCCGTTGGTCTTTATGCCACCCAATTTCACCTGCTATCTTTGCAGACATGAAGAGACGCTGCAATCTCGGCTTCAACGGAAAATGGCGCAACACTTTTTGAGGTATAACGCGTGATCCATGTGTATTTGGAATCCACCTCAAAGCCTTACATACAGGGCATTCATTAAGAGCAGCATTTTCCTTCCAGAATAAGATGCAGTCGTTGGGGCATGCATGGATTTTATGGTAATTGAATCCCAAACCGCGCTCCAAAGACTTTGACTCCTCATATGATTGTGGCAAAAGCGCATCAGGAAATGAAGACCGCAACAAATCAAGGAGCATGTCAAATGACTTAATTGACCATCCACCGACTGATTTTATATGTAATAACTTGACAATGAATGACAACTTCGTAAATTTAGTACATCCGTCAAAAAGAGGACATCGGGCATCCTCCAGTAGCTTCTCAAAAGTAGTTGATGGTGAATCTTCGGGTATTGGTGGCCTATTTGGTGCAGTAGTGTTGTCTTCAGGCACATGAACAAAGGTGCCTGATAGGATGTCATCCAACATATGCTGCATGTCATCGATGTAATCATCTTCTGGTAAAACGTCGTCACCAACATCATCATCACTGATGTTCAATGTTGTCTCCTCCTCCCCATGAAATATCCACTCTGTGTAATTTGGATTGATCCCTTTGATAAACAAATGGGATTCCACCTCATTTGTTGGTAGCCATAGATTGTTAAGGCATGTACGGCATGGACACCGAATGCGATCCCGTCCGCAAGCATGCCTTCGTGCTTGTGTGAGGAAATTTTTAACCCCTTCGGCATATACAGGCGATAAAAGTCTATCGACCTCGTTCATCCAACTTTTGTCCATCTAAAAAAAAGAAGATGGGAAAAAGAGTTAAATCATCCAACTTTTCAGGGCAAACTAACTATCTTCAGAGGTTTCGGGTCATGTATGGCTGAATCATATTTGGTTCTGTAAACGTATATGCTATTAGGAATTTGGTCTTGTATATTACGATAAGTTCGAGACATTCCTAGGAAATTGGTATCGGATAAGTTGTGTCTACGTTAGTAGCTTATCAAAAATGGATAAAAACCCCTATATAGTATATTGCTGCTGGTCTATACATCTATAGGATTGGCCAAGACAATCAAGTCTACACACTGTAATCAGTAATAGATAACTAGTAGAACCCGCATTCACATATGACAATTTAGATCGGGCCATTCAGCACGGGATTTCACCTCGAGCCAAATCAGGGAAAATAATGGTGGAATGTGATAGTATTAACTACATGTCGCGTAACATGTCAACCACCCTCACTCTCATATACGTTTGTATCAAAAATGAATAAGTAAGAATTAGTCATGTGAAACTATCAACGTGAAAGAAAAGCAATGAACAATTAATATATATATTGAGGTATAGTCAAAGTAGGGTTTGAATTACTGGTATATCAGACAACGTATATATCCAATAAAAGGTCTACAATTCATGCCGCCAAATATATTTATTAAACAAAGCCATAAAGGCAAACCATTATGTTCAGAGATATCTGCTCACATGATATAGGCCAGGAGGAATTGAATACAATCATAGCGAACTAGTAGTTACCTTCAATACCTAACTAAGAAAGGTTCAGATGTGGCCTGCCTGAAATGACGTTGACTCCTCAATTCGCTCAACCTCAGTCAGCCCATATTTAACTCAATTATCACTGTCAGTCCATCCTATTACTCTGCACTAGAAAATCCAAGTAATTTTCAGATTCAAATCAATAGTAGCATATAACACTAACAAAATCAGGGGCACAAATGTATTAACATCAGGGTTACTGTCTGTCAATGTGTCATTTTTGTGGTAAATTTTTCTGCCCTTTTTTCTTCCAATGTTTCATAATCAGAAATAATTGAGGTACTTTAATCTTTGTATGGAATATATTAATACAGGCACATGCACCACTATGCTGCACACCATACAAATTTCAAATCACTCATGATCAATTCTTTAAGAATCATTTATATCAAATATAGAAAGACATATCATTGAATGTCTACCTGATATTCACATAGAAAGAGTATTTATCTCTTTGCCAATTCAACCATATAATTCAGACAGACAGAGAATTAGAAAACAAGTTGTATCCTGAAATTAGCTGCTTGTATCACAGCCTTAATGCTATCCATTTCTTACCAATGATTAAGAGGATCTATTATTCATCTTATTCATCACTAATCATGTAACATAATTAATCTTATCACATGATATTTTGGAGATTAGAATGGACTACTCTACAACAAAATCTAATAATACCACTCACTCCCAAAGTAAGGGACATGTAAAGGCATATACCCCTTAATCTTAAGGCTTAAGCATGGTGTTAGTCTTATTCATGAGTAATATAAGCCAAAGTCATTCCATGTTTGGGGTACTGTCGGTTGACAGTAAAGGCTTGAAAAGGACTAACCCTTATCTCTGTTTGTCTGTATTTTTTTTTTTTTTTATCCTTTTGGCTATTAGTTCAGAATTCTTCCGATGCTTGGGGGAAGGTGAAGGTAATCACAGAGATAATGTGCCAAAAGTTAGATTAAAAAAAAGAAAGCATACTTGGGCTAATGCCTATTTATTTTTACTAATCTGATGATACAGCGAGAAAATGATGTCAAGATTTCATCTCAACAACATCCAAGCTTGAATTAGGAGCACATGATGATATTTTCTATATATATATATAGAAAAAACACAAACCCAGCCCAATATTAAGTGATCCACTTGGGTGTTCTGTACATATCCAACTTTAAGGAGTAGATATTCAAATAGAGGATTTTTTTATTCTACGAAATCCTCACGAAATCCTCAGTTCTTATATATATACCAAAAAAGAAATATTTATTCTGGCCGGTCCTCCTCATATTCCGCCAATTGTTACATTGTGAAATTTGGCACTGCTATACACATCTATTATATGTAATCAAATAATAGATGTGATCAGCAACACCTCATGAAGACGATGATTAAATGATGTATGAACAACAATGTAACAACATAAGTAAAGAATTAGGATTCAACAAAATATATTAGTATATATGTAATTTGCCTACAATTACATATATACTGCCAACGACAACATTTACAGGTCTGGCCAGCGTATGAGTTATAAACATCTTCACCAAAATGAAAACACAAACTCTGATCATGACAACTTGAGGATATACCATGGAACTTAGACAAATTTAAGCAACAAAGTATATGTGTGTGTGCAGGTGTGTGTCTGTGTGTGTTTCCCTTTTGCTAAAGAAAGAAGGTGCACAAACATGCATGCAGGCAAGATTATAGCCTCTAACCTTTGTCAGAATAAGGAGGGAAACAAAGAAAAGGTAAATATAAGGTGATGAAGAAGGACAGCAAACCCATTGACAAAAACTACTAAAAAAGGTGATGGTAGATTACCAACTGAATACATATCAGAGTTGTGTCACTAATTTTGATCAGCAATGCCAAGAAGGTTACTTTATATGCTTAGTTAACATATGCTTTCTAACAGCTGATCATTATAATATAACAATTGAGGAAGAAATTAATATAACTGATAAAACAAGCAAAATGAGTAATAGCATATATTCGGATTTGATGGTTTAGAATGCTGAGAAAAATAAAACCAGGAGTTGACCATGGCGATCATGCAAAATTATTCTCAATGATTGTAGGCAACATTGAGCTAGTTAGGCCTGAAACAGCAAGCTAGCTAACATTACAATGGTCAACTGATCATTTCAAAAAGTTGGAGTACAAGAACATAATAGCACCTGGCCTAGTAACATTTGATCCACTGTCTATCATTTCAAAATAGAGAAATAGATGAACCCATGAGATATGCCATCAAAATCAAGAATGCTTGTGTGGGAAGAATTCAAGGAGTTTCATGTTTCAAGTAGAGGTGTACTATCATTGTGCACGAACATTGCAGACAAGATAATTACTAGCAAAATGACAGCTAGGCCATAAAAATTTTCAGCAGGATCCTCATTAAAATCCACGCTACATCTTCAGATTTTAATGGTGTGCAACAGCTGCAAGAAACCAATCATTAATATTTTCCCCTGTTGTTTGGCAATGAACTCATGAATTCATGAGACTCCAGGATGATAACGTTCAACAGAAGAATAAGTGCACAAAAGAAGGTTAAACCATACAACAGTTCAGGATTCCAATCATAGATAGTGGTACAGGAATTGATCAATGAGTCTGTTGCAGATATCATGAAGATCACTATGTATGGTTTAGTAAATATATAAGGCTTAGATACGGACGATCAGGTCATGTAATACAAACGCTGCTCTTATATAAACTAGTCGAATAAATCACATTCTTCAAAACAAGCGAAACTACGTAAATGGCATGAGTTCTACTAAGTACAATAATACCCCAGATTATGTCCTAGGAGACAGAATTTGGATTGGAAATCAAATTCTTCAGAAACATAGTCAAATCAAAGGCAGTAAAAGAAGATCGTGCTGGCCTTAACTAAGTATATGGATTTTCTTCTAAGTATATTTCTCATTTTCACTATATATTCTATGTATAAATATATAGAATATGAAACTAGATCCAATTCCACACAGCTTAATTGTTGTAGTTATTACACGTTGCACAGATTGGTATCCAAGGAAGTTGGTATCTAAGGGTGTCTCTCCATTTCTCGACTCCAGACAATGGCTGGATTCTCCTTTCCAGATTGTACATCAGAAGGTTTAGAGGTAATTACCTAAGAGCGTTAATTCCTCAGCCAAAAATAACATTAACGATCGAAATATAACTCAGCAGTCCAGGCTGAATATTCACTATCCTAAATCATTCTCACTAATCTAAATGAAAAGAGTCAGTACATCAATGTAAAGATAAGTAGTACAGTAAGAATGAGAGCCTCAAAACCATTAATTTGCAGGCAGCACTCTAGTTTTGCAATACAATATATATTATATTGTATATATGGAGATCAGATAGCTATCTAGCTGCTGAAGTTGAGGAGATTCACAGAAAAACAGCAGAAGTTGCAGGATAAAGGCTACCAATTCTAATTTCTGTACTGAATGGATTTATGGAAAAAGAGACTCATGAACAGTTCTCGGCAATTATTGAGGTACTACATATTATATTTATATAATATATTTGGATAATATTTGCCAAAACCAAGAGAAGAGAATGGCAGAAAAAATACTACTACAAAACTAAAGGATCCACATCAGAGAGAGTAACCTTTAGATATTTATTCACTCATGTACTGTTCATTATGTACATGCAATATATAAGAAAAGCAGGTAAATTAAGATTAACCATGGTGGAGCCAAGCCTTTGAGATGCATGGCGGGCCAAAGACCCCACAAAGAGAAAGGAAGGGAGAAAACAGCTTTATAGGGAAAATGGAGGGGAGTTTTTCCAGATTGAACTGAAGTAAACATATATAGTCTTCCTTTTGCACAATCAATTTTTATTGATTGTGCAAGAATATAAATTATTTTTATATTTTTTTAACCTAATAGGTTCTTTTAGATGGTTACTTTTAAGAAAACAAAAAAAGAGATCAATAGCAGAAAAAGTCCAAGGGCATGAGTATGACATGTTATAAGGTCGGGTGCACTTGGGGGCAGTGGAAACCTTAAGCTGTTGAGGGTGGTGGCATGGGAATACAAAACTGAAGCAAATTTATATTATAATCAATATATATTAATATATATATATATATATATATATAAGTGGATTGCAAGAGAGTTTGTAATCATGGGGGAAGCATATTCACTTCCATCTTTGTCATCACTTTCTAAGGCAGAGATTGAAAAAAGTTCCTCAACCTTCTCCCACCCATATGGGAAAGCATTTCCCATATCACACCCGCATGTCCTTCACTTTCTTCAATACAACACCATTACAGAAGTTTGCTTCTCAAGACTTCTACCAAATTAAATAGAATAATGATTAGAGGAGAGAAGCTTTACTGACATGATTTTTAAGAGAAATACAGTTATCTAGGATACTAGGGAGGAAAGTAGGGAGGAAAGTAGAGGGGACAATAAAACCTAGCATATATTGTTGAAATAGTCAGCGATATTATTTTTGGAGGAATTGTGTAGTCTTAGCCCTTTCCATAAAAATGACTTAATCTTAACATAGCAGTATTATTATAATGGGATATAATACTGCTCTAGTAAAGATATCTATTACTATGCAGTTAAACTTATTGCCTACAGTCATATTATAAAATATATCTAACTTTTATTGTTTAGACTAATTAACCTGTAAAATAGACATCTTCATCTGACTATAATAATGTGATAGCATATTCCTCCATATGTGTCTATATTTAGTATACCGGATAATTAACATGTGACCAAGTCAGCCATGCTGAACTAATAGTGGGTTTTGCCTAGGAAATAGCATTAACTATCAAAACTGAATAACTTATCAAAGCCTCAAAACTATCAAAACTGAATAAATATAAGTAAGCTTAAAAAGACAGCCTTAGGAATAAGATCTTACATTAGCATGAGCTTTGTTTGAAAATTCACACCTAGTAGCCCGTACCAAGCATACTAAAATTGAATTTAACTAAATCAAAGTGATTTTTGGAATGAACAAAAATAACTCTTGCTATATACTTGTTTTTTGTTTAAAGCCTGCATGGACAATGTTGGAGATATACGGTTTCTTTTTCCCTAATCAATTATTTCCCAGAATCTAGCCCTAAGACTAACCTCAAATGCACATTGTTAGAATCATGGAGAAATCACAGCAGCAATTGCCAACTATATATCGATCAGTGAAAGACCTAATATATTAGAGGTTATATATGCAGAAATTGCCAACTACCATATATGGATAATCAACCAATGAATCCACAATAGCCACAGCATCGACAGATCACAAAAAAATAAAAATACATATAAAAAAACGACAACGAGTTTATATAAAAGGGATTGTTATAGTCATCCAACAATCCAAGTAACCAAATTCAAATGGGGCTATGTTCATGCATGTATGGAGAAAATAATGACTTCCAAACAGAGTTTCTGAGTAGAAAACTACCTTGGACACGCTGAGCAGCACCCGAGCAGTGGATTTTGGCCAACCAAGGGCTTAGAATGGACTATTCATCCTCGCACACAGGATGCTTGGGACAGGAATTTTAGGGGGATTTCTGGTAGCTCTAATGCACAACAGAGGGCGATTTTGGCAGTTCTCGCCGTCTGTCCATATGCATTCAACAGGAGGGGGCGGCGATTCTTGGTAGCCGAAGTATTGGGTGGCCGAAGTAGAATGTTTGAAGGGGGTTTATACAATTTCCTAATGGGTTAGCCGTAAAACGGAGGCAAAGCTTGGGTTTTGGAAGGAATGGATGAGAAACCTTCGCCGGCACAAGGAAATTGTAGTGGAGGTGTATCGATGGGGCTTCGGGAGCGTTTCGGAAATGGGGATTCCTACTATCACTACCACGTATGGCTTCGTCGGAACGGATTTTCTAAATCGCTGATGGGCAATCGAATGATGTGCAGAGAGGGTACTGTGTGAACTACTCGCGGGGAGGGAAATAAAGTGAAAGTTTGGCGCCTGAGATGATTTATGACATTTAGCAGCGACATTTTTCGCCGCTAAAAGATGAAAAAATTGCTGCGATACTCCAAGTGCCGATTCTCGCCAGCTGATTTAATATTTCCTCCATCGACTAAGAAATCGCCGTGATAAGTAACATATTACGGCGATTTATTTCCCGGCGATTTTTAAATCGCTGCTAAAAGTCCAGATTCTTGTAGTGACACTGTTCATATAAATTAATTACTTTCATAGAAATTTTAAATAGTTTAACAAGTTAACTATTTAAAGAAAAAATTACTTATAAATGATTATCAAAATAAGAAGAACTCTTCTAGAAAGTTGCTTTTGATTGATTATTAGGTACGTAGTTGATTGCAGTACTCTTGATTGTCGTTGTTATATTAATATATTGTAATCTCAAATTAATTAATGAGCCTTGAGCTTTTGCAGGCAGGCTGTCAGGAAATGTTGTTATGACTGGAAATGTTCTGCTCGATGGGAAGAAAAAGAGACTAGACTATGGTGTTCTTGTAAGTCATTTTAAATCAGAATTATTGCCTTTGGCCCAAGTTTGAAGCATCAAGACCTTCGGCTCCCTTTCATTTTCTCTTTTTCCTTTTTGAGAGGGGTGTTCTATAAGAGGCAAATTATCCCCCTTTTATGCATATTTAGCGTAGAAAATGTAATGAAGCTTTTAATAAAGTTATTAAATTGCAAATATTATATAACTGATTAAATTAGTCATTTTTATTTAAATTTAATGGTGTCTACTAGCTTTCCTAACATATCTTCTTTTGATTTTCTCAACCCATGTCTTTTTAGTTTTGTAATAATTTAAAAAAAAAATGTAAAAGAGCCTATGATTTATTACTCTTGACAGCAATTTTAAGTAAGATTGTTAGATTTTCCTATCATAAACATAGAAATAATGATTTCGAGGAAACTAAAAGGAGCAGTACGTGTAATTAACCAAAATTTGAAGTTTTTTTTAGTATTGCAAGTACATAATGTAAGCAATTTTCTAGCATATAACGAATATGAAGGGCACTTCTTTGACCAATTTACTTTAAAATTCTGTTCCTTTTCCCCTTTTTTTTTTCTCTTAAAATTCAGGCTTATGTGACCCAAGAGGATATAATGCTGGGAACATTAACAGTGAGAGAAACCTTAAAATACTCAGCCCATCTGAGGCTTCCAACTACCATGACCAAAGAAGGGGTGAATGGCATTGTAGAGGGAACAATCGTAGAAATGGGTCTCCAAGATTGCGCAGATCGACTAATTGGAAACTGACATTTAAGAGGTATAAGTGGAGGGGAGAAAAAGAGACTAAGCATTGCCATTGAAATCCTCACAAGGCCATGCCTCTTGTTTCTTGATGAACCAACCAGTGGCCTTGACAGTGCCTCGGCTTTCTTTGTTGTTCAAACTCTTAGAAGAATTGCTCATGAT
Organism: Carya illinoinensis; assembly: GCF_018687715.1. Classification (NCBI taxonomy): domain Eukaryota; kingdom Viridiplantae; phylum Streptophyta; class Magnoliopsida; order Fagales; family Juglandaceae; genus Carya; species Carya illinoinensis. The sequence goes on from NC_056765.1 coordinate 29,672,380, forward strand.
GGCAGAACTGTTATCTCTTCCATTCATCAGCCAAGTAGTGAGGTTTTTGCACTCTTTGATGATCTTTTTCTTCTTTCTGGTGGCCAAACAGTATATTTTGGAGCAGCAAAGTTGGCCATTGAGGTATACTATCATTCCTATGAGTTTGCTTGCCTCTTCACTATTTTTGCTATGTGAATATATATATATATAATGCTATATATAAATTAAAAGGTACTCGTTTACATGATTTTACAGTTCTTTGACAAAGCTGGATTTCCATGCCCAAGTTGAAGAAATCCCTTTGATCACTTCCTTCGTTGTATAAATTCAGACTTCGATGTAGTGACGATGTCTTTGTTGGAATCTCACAGAATACGTGTATGTATGTGGTCACTCTTTTACTGTCATATATAGTTTTGAGGTTGGCTGTCGAGAGGTAGATTTAATTATTTGTATTATATTCAAACTATTTTAAATGCTGCTTGGTATCTCATTTTTGTTAAAGTATTTTTGGATGTGAAAGCTTGTTAATATGATTTTATCGAAACTTCAAAAATGATAAAACAAAAAGGAACAAATGCATGTCATAGTCTTAAGATTTCTGCCATGTGTTGCAGGTGGAGACAAAAACAGTGAACAGTGCACCGAAAGACACCGAATGCACCGTTGCACCGTTTGCTCCTTTGTATTGTTAGGCACCTCCCCACCTCCCCAAGAATCATGCAGCAAATTGCTGCAACGTACTGATCTGCTCTCCTATTTATAGGAGAGCTTAAGTGTGTGGGGTGTGCAGCAAAGAAGAGCAGAGAGAAAATAGAGAGTGCTGCGTGTGTGCAGAGTGCATCAAAGTGGGTGAAAGAGAGTTTTCTGTAAAATTATTTTCATAGTGAAATTACAGCATCTGTGGACGTAGGTAATTGCCGAACCACGTTAAATTTCGTCCCTCTTTTATTTAGAATCGTCTCTGTCTCAGAACAGCTCCCAACAATTGGTATTAGAGCACTGGTTCGAGCTGTCCGAAAATTTAAGTTGTTCAAAATCAATTTTTGACAACTCCACGGTGTTTCTCGCGTCGAGATGAATCTGTTGCCGCAAACGGAATCGAAAACAGAGGTCGGACGAGGCTACACGCGCCCCTAGAAGATCGGCGCGTGCATCTGCTGCAACTCACGCGCCCCACGCGCTCCGGAGGTTGAAGACGCATGCACCACACACTCCCACGCGCCCCCACACGCTCCAGAGGTTGAAGACGCGTGAAGGACACGCGCCCACGCGCCCCCACGCGCCCTAGAGAGGTTAGGCGCGTGTGACACTCTCCCCCACGCGCACAGTACTGTTCACGCGTGTATTACACACGCCCCTCGTTGCCCACGCGCACTGTGAAGGGCGTGTATCTCACGCGCCAGACAGATCAGAACCGTCTATTTTTCTGATCTGTTTTTGGCTAGATCTAAGCCATTCGGAGTTCGATTTCGACGATCAAATAGTGCTTTCCAACTATTTGGATCATTCCGGACTCATCCGTACGGTCTAAATTTTGAGATTCGGCATCAGTACATTGGGTCTGAACCATCCGCGTGTTGCAGATTATTTTGGGCTAAATCACGCCAGTTGAAGTTCCATCGCGACGATCAAATAGTGCTGACAAACTATTTGGATCATTTTGGACGCAACGGTGATCTTTGTTTGTTTGAATTTGAACTCATTTGTAAAGTTATGGCTGGAGAAGAAGCTAAAGGTGTTGGTATTGAGAAATTTGATGGTACAGACTTTGCCTACTGGAGAATGCAGATAGAGGATTATCTCTATGGGAAGAAACTACATCTTCCACTCCTAGGAAGAAAGCCAGATGATATGAGCAATGAAGATTGGAGTTTCCTTGATAGACAAGTGTTGGGAGTCATTAGACTAACACTGTCAAGATCAGTTGCACACAATGTGGGAAAGGAGAAGACCACGGTGGATTTGATGAAAGCTCTATCGGATATGTACGAGCAGCCATCAGCCAATAACAAAGTGCATTTGATGTACAAGCTATTCTACTTGAGAATGGCAGAAGGAACTCCAGTTATTCAGCATCTGAATGAGTTCAACACCATCATCAATCAATTAGCTTCAGTGGGGATTGAATTTGATGATGAAGTACGTGCACTGATTGCTCTAGCTCAATTGCCAAAGAGCTGGGAGGCCATGAGAACAGCTGTCAGCAATTCTTATGGCAAAACAAAGATGAAATATCAAGATATCCGGGACCATATTCTTAGCGAGGAAGTTCGCAGAAGAGATACGGGAGAAGCATCAACTTCCAGTTCTGCCTTAAACCTCGAGACGAGAGGTAGAGGAGCTAGTAGAAGTTCAAATCGGGGCAGATCGAAGTCCCGAAGAGACAGAAGTAAATCTAGATCCGAAAAACAAGTACAGTGCTGGAATTGTGGCAAGATTGGCCACTTCAAAAATAATTGCAAGGAAGCAAAGAAGAAGAATGAGCATGAGCAACAGAAGAGCTCCGAGATGCCTTACTCCTTTCAGTCGACAACCAAATTGAATCTTGGGTGTTAGATTCAGGAGCCTCGTTCCACACTACAGCACACCGAGAAATCATGCAGAATTATGTCACTGGTGATTTCGAGAATGTGTACTTAGCAGATGGTGAAGCGTTGGAAATCGAAGGCATGGGAGATGTACCAATCAATCTGCACAATGGAAGTGCATGGTTGCTACAGAAGGTGCGACATGTTCCCAAGCTCATGAGGAACCTGATTTCTGTAGGACAACTTGATGCTGATGGGCATTCGGTACTATTTACAGGTGGCACGTGGAAGATAACAAGAGGAGCTATGGTAGTAGCTCGAGGCACAAAAACAGGTACTCTATACATGACTTCAAGTATTAGAGATACTATTGCAATTGCTGATGCAAATGCCAACCTATGACATCAAAGGCTTGGTCATATGAGTGAGAAAGGAATGAAAGTACTATTATCCAAGGGGAAGTTACCAAAGTTGGAATCAACTGATTTCGACATGTGTGAAGGTTGCATTTTTGGGAAACAGAAAAAAGTTAGTTTCCTGAAAAATGGTAGAACTCCAAAATCTACAAAGTTGGAGTTGGTGCACACAGATTTGTGGGGGCCATCCCTAGTCGCTTCTCTTGGAGGATCGCGGTACTATGTTTCATTTATTGATGACTCAAGCAGGAAAGTATGGGTTTATTTTTTGAAAAATAAATCTGACACATTTGATACTTTCAAGAAGTGGAAAGCCATGGTTGAAAATGAAACAGGCTTGAAGTTAAAATGTCTGAGGTCAGACAATGGAGGAGAGTACATCGACGGAGGGTTCAAAGAATTCTGTGCTGCAAATGGGATTAGATTTCAGAAGACTATTCCCGGGACCCCGCAGCAGAATGGCGTAGCTGAACGCATGAACAGAACTCTCAACGAACGTGCCAGAAGCATGAGGCTGAATTCAGGATTGCCTGAATATTTTTGGGCTGATGCAATTAACACTGCAGCCTACTTGATTAATAGGGGACCTTCAGTTCCCTTAAAGTTCGATCTACCAGAGGAAGTCTGGAGCGGAAAGAAGGTAAATCTTTCCCATTTGAAAGTTTTTGGCTGTTTATCATATGTTCACATAGATTCTACTGATCGTAACAAGTTAGAAGCCAAATCTAGAAAATGTTTTTTCATCGGTTATGGTGATGAAGAATTTGGCTATCGATTTTGGGATGATAAAAATCGCAAAATCATCAGAAGTAGAAATGTGATATTTAATGAGCAGATTCTGTACAAAGCTAAGTCACAAGCTGAATCTAAGGAACAGCCAAAGAAACCTGAGGTTGTTGACTTTGATGTTACTCGAGTCAACACTGATCAGAACGAGGATCAAGAAAATGATGATTCACAGATCGAACAACGTACACCACTCACTGCTACTCGAAGATCTTCAAGAACAATTAGGCCACCACAGCGGGTCTCACCATCTCTATACTACATCTTGCTAACAGATAGTGGTGAACCGGAAAGTTATGATGAAGCTCTACGAATTGAAGATTCGATCAAGTGGGAGAAAGCCATGCAAGATGAGATGAAGTCACTGATGTCAAATCAGACATGGGAGCTAACTAAGCTTCCAAAAAGCAAGAAAGCTTTGCACAATAAATGGGTGTACAGAATTAAAGAAGAACACAATGGTAGCAAGCGCTACAAAGCCAGAATGGTCGTGAAAGGGTTTCAACAAAAAGAAGGTGTCGACTACACAGACATTTTCTCTCCAGTTGTAAAATTGACAACGATCAGGCTAGTGTTGGCAATTGTGGCTGCAGAGAATCTACATCTTGAGCAGTTAGATGTGAAGACTGCATCCTTCATGGTGATTTGGAGGAAGACATCTATATACACCAGCCACAACGATTCTCAGTGAAGGGAAAAGAGAATCTAGTTTGCAAACTGAAGAAGAGCTTGTATGGCCTAAAACAAGCTCCACGACAATGGTACCGGAAGTTTGACAACTTCATGTGCAGTAATGGATTTACAAGACTGCAGGCTGACCATTGTTGCTATATGAAGAACTTTGACAAGTCTTATATTATCCTACTGTTGTATGTGGATGATATGCTCGTTGCAGGGTCAAGCATCGAGGAAATCAATGAACTGAAGAAGCAGTTGTCAAAGCGGTTTGAGATGAAGGATTTGGGTGCTGCAAAACAAATCCTTGGTATGAGAATTATTAGAGACAGGTCTAATGATACTCTCAAGCTCTCGCAGGAGGAGTATGTGAAGAAGGTGCTCAGAAAGTTTAACATGGACAAGGCGAAACCAGTGAGCACACCCTTAGCTAGTCACTTTCGACTAACTAAGGATCAGTCGCCAAAGATGAAGGAAGAGCAAGAATGCATGAACAGAATACCCTATGCATCTGCTATTGGTAGTCTTATGTACGCCATCGTCTGTACAAGGCCAGACATTGCACAAGCAGTGGGAGCTGTGAGCAGGTACATGAGTAATCCAGCAAAGCAGCATTGGGAAGCAGTCAAGTGGATTTTAAGATATCTACAAGGCTCTTCAGATACGTCACTATGCTTTACAAAAGCAGGTTTAAAACTACAGGGATATGTAGATGCTGATTTAGCAGGTGACGTTGACAACAGAAAAAGTACTACTGGATTTGTGTATACGCTGGGTGGTACAGCTGTATCGTGGGCTTCTAAGTTACAGAAGATTGTTGCTCTCTCAACTACAGAAGCGGAATACGTTGCTATAACTGTAGCAGGGAAGGAAATGGTTTGGTTGCAGTCATTCTTGGAGGAATTGGGAAAGAAGAATGAAAAAGGCATTCTGCATAGTGATAGTCAGAGTGCTATTTTTCTTGCAAAGAATCCAGCCTTTCATTCCAGAACAAAACACATACAGTTGCGATACCATTTTATCCGATCTCTTCTCGATAGTGGACAGCTGATACTTGAGAAGATTCGAGGAACAGAGAACCCAGCAGACATGTTCACAAAAGTAGTTACTGCTGACAAACTGAAGCTGTGTATAGCTTCAGTTGGACTTCGTACTTAAAGGCATGACTTGAAGTTGCTGTGATAGTTGTTATGAAGATATGTAGACTCATTTGTCTCCAAGTGGGAGATTGTTGCAGGTGGAGACAAAAACAGTGAACAGTGCACCGAAAGACACCGAATGCACCGTTGCACCATTTGCTCCTTTGTATTGTTAGGCACCTCCCCACCTCCCCAAGAATCATGCAGCAAATTGCTGCAACGTACTGATCTGCTCTCCTATTTATAGGAGAGCTTAAGTGTGTGGAGTGTGCAGCAAAGAAGAGCAGAGAGAAAATAGAGAGTGCTGCGTGTGTGCAGAGTGCATCAAAGTGGGTGAAAGAGAGTTTTCTGTAAAATTATTTTCATAGTGAAATTACAGCATCTGTGGACGTAGGCAATTACCGAACCACGTTAAATTTCGTCCCTCTTTTATTTAGAATCGTCTCTGTGTCAGAACAGCTCCCAACACCATGCTTGATCTTTGTCCTTAAAACTATGAGCTTACTTCAAATGCTGGTCTTTTCTATACTGACAGGGAATCCAGAACTCAACAGATCCTTTGATGAACTTAGCAGCAGCAGAGATCAAAGCAAAGCTTGTCGAGAAATACAGGTGCTCAGAGTATGCAACTAGGGCAAGAATAAGGATTCGACAAATTTTATCCATTGTAAGCTAGCGTCTTGCATTGGGGTTTTAGCTGCATGCTACTGAATGCATGTTTATAAGTCCTTTTTCTACTTTCGTTTGCGGCTAACATCCATTGCCCATTTTCCATCTTAATGTGGCTTTTGTCATCTCTGTTACATCAATAGAGAAATAGATGTGCTCTTGCGAAAAACTCTTGTGCACCTTGGGATTTGTCGAGATGCTGTAATCTATTTTCTCATAAGCAAAGTTCACACATGCTGCTTGATTCCCAGTTTCCTACATTAAGATTTTCTTTTATGTTGAGAGGGACATTATCTGGCATCCTAATAAATTAATACTAAAGGTTATCTGTACTTATGCTGCAGGAAGGACTTGCAATTGAGAGAAAAAGTGGAAGCCAAGCCAAACTATGGAAGCAACTCTCAACATTGACACACAGATCTTTTGTGAATATGTATAGAGATGTAGGGTATTACTGGTTAAGGATCATAATCTACATAATCTTATCTATATGCGTCGGTACCATCTTCTTCGATGTAGGAACAAGCTATACGTCGATCTTGGCTCGCGGAGCATGCGGAGGATTTTTGGCGGGCTTTATGACATTCATGTCAATTGGAGGCTTCCCATCCTTCCTCGAAGAAATGAAGGTAAACTAATTTGTTTCAAGAATAGCCAAGAAAACTTATCTTTACCAACAATTTGTTACATGATCTACTGTGTTCGATGATAAGTTTTTCATTAAACAGGTTTTCTATAGAGAGAGGCTGAATGGGCATTATGGGATTGCTGTGTACATTCTGTCCAATTTCCTCTCTTCTCTCCCATTTGTGGCTGTGATGTCAATAGCAACAGCAGCTATTACTTACTATATGGTGAAATCCCGGCCTGCATTTTCTCCTTTTGTGTTTGTCTGCCTTGATCTCATCAGCTCTATTGCAGTAATTGAGAGCACCATGATGATTATAGCTTCACTTGTTCCTAATTTCTTGATGGGGGTCATGGTAGGAGCCGGATACATAGTAAGCAAAACTGAAACTTCATTCATTTCTCCTTCTGCTAAAATGCCAATATATATATACATTTGTTCACCCAAAGAAATAAAAATGCCTATTCATGTATGTAGGGGATTATGATGATGACCTCTGGGTTCTTCCGGTTAATCCCTGATCTTCCCAAGGTTTTCTGGCGATACCCAATTTCGTACATTAATTATGGTTCTTGGGCCTTACAGGTAATGCAACTAGAAGTTACATGCATGTTTCAACATATCTCGCAGGAAAATGGTTTATTCATTGGATTCAGCACTTTATACTGAAAAATGCAGGGAGCATACAAGAATGATATGATTGGGCTCGAGTTTGATTCTTTTGCACCTGGGGAACCAAAACTAAAAGGCGAGGTTGTCCTTACCAGCATGCTTGGTGTTCAACTAAATCATTCAAAATGGTGGGACTTAGGAGCTGTTGTAGTCATTCTCCTATGTTTAAGACTACTTTTCTTTGCCATCCTCAAGTTTAAGGAGAAAGCTGCGCCCTGTTTTCGGTCTCTTTACACTAAGCGAACTCTGCAACATCTCAACAAGAGGCCTTCGTTCAGGAAAACGCCATCTTTCCCTTCCAAGAGGCACCAACCTCTCCATTCATTGTCTTCACAAGAGGGTCTCAACTCCCCCATATATTAGCAGCAGAAAAAACTCTGAACAAGTCAATATGATGGTGAGATGTGGATCCGTGCACATTACAGCAATGTAAAGACCAACAGGAGTTGAAGCCCTTTTCTTTTTCAAACAATTCAAAATTTGCACTTGTAAAATGATTTCATTGCATACAAAAGCTTTTATTTTCTGATGTGCTATCCCGAAGGGGGAAAACATGTCATCCTCCCATGTTTTTCTGACATGCATTCCATGGAGCAGCTCAATATAGTCATATATATTAATTTGTGTATGAAACAAATTAATCATACACGAGGGATTATGTCATACAGTAAACTCTCCATTAATATTCTATGATGGGAACTTTGGAAAGCAAGGTGAATGTAACCACGACGAAGTTCAGCGAGATAGAAGAATAACCTGATCGAATCAAAAGCAGAGTAGGGATTTATTAAGACGTGGGATTTGATTTGGTGAATGGGGCGGATAATGTCATACAATAAACTCTCCATTCATTCATACGAATCAAGAGTTTAGGCATGGACAGGTGTAGATCATTTGCTTAAGCTAGGAAACGAGGGTTTGAGCTGGATTTCATGGACTGAGACAAGTGTACACATACAGGCAAAACAGAAGTTTGCTTGCTGGATCCATACAGTGAACTATGCAACATTACCTTGTAATTAAGAGTACTGTCCATTAATAAAATTAGGAGTACCGTCTTTTTTATAAAAAAACAATTTGCGAGGATTTAACAGCTTCTGTATTGTGAATGTCAAAGTGTTAGAATTCAGTAAAAATCAGATTTATCATCAAAACGCTAAACGCCTACCCAATATCACCAACAACAAAATGATGTCTAGCTATAGTCAAGTTATCCACTTGACCAAATCCGATGAGAATACACCACTCAACTTGTCCAGCACCACCCTTCGCAGCACTGATCTTCTCCAATATACCTTTGAGCCCACTTGACAAAACAATATTGAGAACTGTTGAAGGCATCACACTTAAAAACCTCTACATAGAAGGAGAATGCACCTCTAATAAATGTATGTTCGAAAAAAACTTTCCAAGGAGTAATAAAAGATAGGCCGTGATTTAGAGGCAATTTAGATTGTAAACTGCTATTTTAGGGGACCAATACCTACTGCACATTATTAATCCAAATCCCCTTTTACATTCATCTGAAAATACTTTTTTGATAAGAGGTAAATTTTATTGAAGAGAATGAAATAGGCATGGCGTATGTACATAGGAAGTATACAAAAGAAAGCCTAAATACATTCTAGAAGGCTAAATTAAAGATAAGAAGTCATGAACAATGGTTCCATTAAGCACAATGGCTGAAAAGAATAGCAATAACGTGTGTTAAAAAAAAAATTATAAAGTTCCGCCATGGTGCGCTCCTTATCATTCAAAGCACCGTGCATTCCTTTATGACCAAGCACACCACATAATGCACAACGGTATCATCTTCCATCTGAAGACAGCTATCAATGTCCTTCCAACAAGCAAGTCAACCACCCTCAATGGCATTACCTAAGAAACATCAACTCTTCTAAAAATCTCATTCCACAATGTTCTTGTCTTCTTACAATGAAATAATAAGTGATCTACTGATTCTCCATTTTTTTGCACAAATAACACCTATCCATCACAAGGAACCCTCTTCTCCTTAAGTTGTCCATGGTTAGAATGTTCCCAAGAACAACTATACTTACAAAAAAAGCTACTTTGGAAGGGCACGCAAGACCTCCAAATACTTTTCCAATGGAAAGGTACATTACCTTGTAATGCTAGAACTTTGTAATATGCCTTAATTGTGAACTTCTTGCTGTTGTTGAACCTCCATTGTATCCTATATCCCCTGTATACTTCCTATGGAGTAAATCAATCTGAAAATTTCTTAATGTAATTCCCAATCATGGTTGTCCTTATTAAAAAGGACATTCTACTGGTAAGAACAATGAGAAAATGCAAGTAGATCCGCCACAGAAGCCTCCCTGTTGGCTACAATAATATAGAGAGATGGGAAAGCCCTTTCAAGAGCATGCTCTCCACACCAAATATCATGTCAAAACTTGATTCTGGTGCCCTCTCCAACTACAAAACGGATGTGGTTTTCGAAACACGGCCAACCCCTCCTAATAAATTTACACAAACCCACACCATACCCCCTGCTACATTGGAGCATCAACTCCCCAAGCACTTCCATGTCTAAAGTCAATAACTTCCTTCCACAACGACTCCCCGTCCAAGTGGTATATTCAAATCCATTTTTCCAATAAAGCTTTATTGAATATCCTCAAGTTGTGCACTCCCATACCTCTGCAAGAGATTGGGAAGTAAACTTTATTCCACTTAATAAGATGGAATTTTGTTTCATCTCCCATAACAACGCACAAAAAAGCCCAAAATAACTTCTCAATTCTAGTTGCCACCCCTACAGGCAACGAAAATAGAGATAAAAAATAGGTCGAAAAGTTAGATAAAGTGCTTTTAATCAATGTAAGTTAAACCCTTTTGATAAGTACATCCGTTTCCTACCAGCCAATCTTTTTTCTACTTTCTCAATAACCACATCCCAAATAACTCTTGCTTTAAAGGTTGCCCCCACGGAAGACCCAAATATTTCATAGGTAGAGAAGACGCTTTATAACCCAAGATATTCACCAGCCTGTTGATTCTAGGCACCACGTCCACCACTACCATATGAGACTTACTAAGGTTTACCTTAAGCCCCGACACGGCTTCAAAGCATAACAAAAGTGCTTGTAAAGCTTAAATTTGGCCATAGTCCTCTTCACAGTAGAGAAGAGTGTCATCTGCAAATAATAGATGTGAGATAATGATAGAGCCATTAGTACCATTACCCACCGAGAAACTAGCTAAAAAGCCTCATTCAACACATCTGACAATACTAATGTTACACAAAGACCAAGTCAAAACTTAATTATTTATACTAAATTGGATATTGATAAAAACATATTATGTCACATATTATAGCCTAGCTAGGTTGCCAAATTTATTTATAAGAAAGTGAAATACTTTAGCCATAAAAGAATTACACAAAAATAAACTCATAAACTGATGTGGCTTGATACAAATCTAACGATCACATGAAGTAACAACAGTTTGTAAGTTTATTTTAGTGAACTCTCTTTGTATCTTTGTATTTGTAGCTATCGTTATAAGAAAGGGTAAAAGATTATGAAAAAGCAAGTTTTATGCTGGATTTATCAAGTTGTACATGTCGGCCAAAGATTTACAAAATGCCAACGCTGAAAATAAAATGTAAAAAAATCACCATTTTAAGCACCAAAAACATCATTCTCAATTATCTCTTGGCAGCAGCACAGAAGCATTCATTACTGTTTGGTGAGCACATTTACTGCATGCCATTATAAATATTAATTTTCCATGTAAGGGACCAAATTATTTGTTATCAACCCATTTCACAAAACCTGGCTAGAGAATTCCCTACCCTACCTTCATCTTCTTCGTATTCTTTGTTGTCTCTCTCTTGCAGTTACCTCGTAAGTACTCATTAACCCCTGACCAATTTTGTTGTCAACCATATATGGCTACAGCCTGAGGACAACTTCATCCTTTATACTCTCAGTCTCTACCCTCTTCTGGTCTTGTTTATTTGAAAGTAAAGAAGTACTTTAGTTGTAAGTTAATCTGAAGTAGTATGGAACAACTAAAGGAGGTTGCTAGCAATGGTAGTGTAGAGGATCAAGAGATCAGGGGTATATTGAGATCAGGCAGAGATTATGAGAGGGGAATGTACTTGTTAGGGCAAGATCTGACTGGTGTGGTTCCAAACTTGGGGAATGGACATAGCAAGAGACTGCTTGATGGCTCAGTGGTTTTGCTGAGCTTGGCAGGATCAGGGCTATTATGGGTCATTTTGGTTCTGGCAAATCCACCCATCTTGATTCTCTCTCTCTCTCTCTCTCTCTCTCTCTCTCTCTCTCTCTCTCTCTCTCTCTCTCTCTCTCTCTCTCTCTCTCTCTCTCTCTCTCTCTCTCTCTCTCTCTCTCAGGACATAATTGTAATTTCATCTTTATTTTACTTTTGTAATATAGTTACCGTATAGCATTTTTATTCCTTTAATATTCAACTTGTATAAATAGGCTACTGTACATGGACTTTATACTTCAATATACATTTTTACACGTATTCTTTCTAGAAGCCTATTCTCCTTTTCATCTTCTTGCTCTGCTAGGGTTTCTGTTTTCTAAATGCATTCTACACTTTACATGGTATTAGACGTTTTATTTTCTTAACTCGTTTCCATTTTCCATGGCTCCTGCTGCTAAATCTATATTTGAGGATACAACCTCTCCTTATTTCCTTCATCCGAGTGACAATCCTAGTGTCCTTTTGGTCACTCAGCCTCTTCTTGGAGAAAACTATTACGCATGGTCTCGATCGATGTCCATGGCTCTTTCTTCGAAGAATAAGCTCGGATTTATTGATGGTTCTGTTCCTAAGCCTTTTGATCCGGCAGATTCTCATTTCAATCCGTGGCTTCAATGCAATAATATGGTGATATCTTGGCTTTTAAACTCTGTTTCTACTAAACTTTCTTCCAGTATCTTGTATAATGCGACTGCCTATGAGATTTTGTTAGATCTTAAGGAACGATTTTCTCAAAAAAATGGACCTCGCGTTTTTCATTTACAAAAATCAATTTCCTCTCTTATTCAGGGTTCTCTTTCGGTGAGTAACTATTTTACTCGTCTTAAGGGCCTTTGGGATGAACTTTCTCATTACAAGCCTATTCCTGCTTGTTCTTGTGGTGTTGTACCAACGTTGAACTCCTATGTTCAACAAGAACATATTTTACAGTTTTTGGTTAGACTGAATGAGTCTTTTGCACCTGCTTGTGCACAAATTTTACTAATGGAGCCTCTGCCTCCTCTGAATAAAGTGTTTTCTCTTGTTTTACAAAAGGAACAACAACGAGAGATTTTCTCTGTCTCTTTGCCTTCTGTTGATTCTCATGTATTTTCTTCTCATGTTGATAACACCAGATCTATTAAATCATTTTCAAGGAAGGATAGACTAGTATGTAAACATTGTGGAATTACTAGTCACTGATCAGCTTATAATTTTGTCTTCCAAGCGTAGAAGCTGTCAAAGTAATATAAGGGTAAATTCCAAAATCGAATTCATAGGGACAATGGGAATTAAGCAAACCTTTTATAATCATAAGATAAAATATTGACATTTATGGTGACAAGAAATTTTGAAAAGAAGAAAGTCTTGAACTAAAATGGGGACTATTTACTAAGGAAGTGTGGACTGAATTAAGAGTATGATTACTGGCTGTTTTGAAAGTTCAAGCTTGAATTAAACTGAAAATAAAGGTAAATCTATTATTCTAAAATTACCAAAACTAAGAGACTTAAAGAAAGTGTGTAGCAAATGAATTAAACTTGTAAGAAACAATTAAATACACTTGGGATACAATTTTCACCCACTGATTTGGCGATGGATTTACTTTTCTTTTCATCTTTTCTCAACCATGATCCCATTCCTAGAAGTTATGGTCAGATAACGTAGCAATAAACCATAATTCTTAGCATAATAAAACTACTTGACAGATTATATAACAATTATAAAATAGTGAAAGAAAGCCATCAAAGTCTTATTACTTGTTCAAGTATCAATTGTGCCTTTACATCTATAACTGATCTAAACCAAGAACAAAGAACTTCAATCCTTTTTTGATGTAAACTGAAATATCATCCAACAAGTTAATAATTGAAATCACATAACATTGAAGAAAATCTACCCCAAAATAGTCATAGGTTACTCATTGAATCTTAAGCCTAAAATCTAGCCTATCATCTCTAAATTAGTAAAATGTTCAAAAACGATGAACCCTAACATTTCAAATTGTTGTATGAAAATAAATATAGAAAAATAAATAAAACAAGCCGAATGAAATTAATCTGGAAACAGCTAAGAAAATAAAGCTGGGAAACGTTATGAAAATAGAATAAAACCAAGTCGCTGAATCCCTCCAAGATCTATAAAGAAACGAAACGTAAAGCCAAATTAAAATAAACCAGCTGAGAGAGCAAAAATCTAGAAACCCCTAGTCCGTAACGTAAAACTTAAAACTAAAGTAGGAAAAAAAATTAAATCCAAACCAACCAAGAGAGTCTATAAGGTCTGAACTAGGGGTACTACCCACACCATACGGTGCGGGGGTGGGGTTTTCCCATCCGTCCCCCGCCCTCGCTTCATTTTCATTTTAAATATGGACTACATTTTATTATATTTAAAAATTATTTCTAGGTCTAAAAGTGATAAAAAAAATATTTTTAGATCCAAATTGTAAATATAAATTTTGTAAATATGACTATAATTTAAAAATTATGTAATTTTTAAATTTGCTAGTGCATATTTTATATAAGTTATAGTGTAGTAGTTTTAAATTATATAGTTTTTAAATTTGCTAATGCATACCTTGTAAACAAGTCTAACAAATTGTAATATATATATATATAGTTATATATACACAATTTGTAAAATATAAAGATATATTTATATTTATATACATAAATATATATATATATTTGTGTTTATATATATAATATATATATATAGAGGGGGCGGGGTAGGGGAAATGTGGGGTGGGGTTGGGCCCTCCCTGCCCTTCGCCCCTGCTAGGGGGACTAGATGCGAGGCAGGGGCCTCCGCCCTCGCCCATGTGGGGGGTGTTGCCAGCCCCGCCATGCGGGGGCGGGGTTGCAAGGTGCGGGGCTCCACTGCCCACCCCTAGTCTGAACCCAAAAAAAAAAAAAAAAAAGCACTAAGAACTAAGAAGTAAAGGTGGTAACCGACAAAAAAACAAAGCTAAAAATGTAAAGCAAGAAGAAGAAAAAAATAATCACCAGCCAATTAAGGTCTATGTCTCCACAAAACTAAGAAAAGAAAAACATAAAAAAAATCCCAACGAGAGTGAGAGAGAGTTCCGTCTACCCCCTCCCGTAAGGTCTAGAACCCAAAACCGTAAAACTGGAAAAAACTCTCCCCTGCATGAGCCTCCCACCAGCGAATAAAACAAGAAAAAAAACCAATGAATAAAATCAAAATCCCCTTCTTTTGTTTTTGCATGATCCTTTGCATTTTGGGGTCCCGCTTGATCATGCTCTGCTCTTTGGGTGCTCTGCTCTTTGGGGTGCTGCCCCTTTTTGTTCTGATCTTCTGATTGGTTCCCATTAGATTGGTTTCCACCAAACCCATAATCAATTCCTCTATTTCCTCATAGGTCCCACATGCATATAAAACTGCCACCCCACTCTTTCTTTCCTTCCATAAATACCCTACAACATATAAACATGATATTATAGTTTAATTATTTCAAGGGCAAATATGAGACTTTGATGTGCAAAATATTAGCATCAATAAATTTTTCATTAAGTATTAAAATTTGATGCATAATTAAGTGTTCAACCCTTTTTTGATGTAATAAATCACTCACTAAAATAACTTAGTTATGCATTTCTAACACTTCATCAGTCACGTGATTGAAAAGTGTTTCAAGTTGCATGGATTCCCTCCGGCTACAAGCCAAAACTGAGGCAACAGTCCATGGCTCATACTACTGTCCATAGTGATAGTAAACCCTCGGCTGTTTCTCCTTTTTCATTGAGTAGGGCTCAGTATCAGTAGCTTTTGTCCATGCTCCATTCTCCTAAGTCTGTCGATCCAGCTACTTCTACTGTCAATACATTTGTTTCAAATAATTGTTCTGGTATTATTTTTACTTTCGATAATACTCATTTTTTTTTTCTGCTACTCAGTATATTCCTTCTGATTTTAATTCATGAATTTTAGATACTGGGGCCACTGATCATATGGTTCCCTCTATTGATTGTTTCACTTCTCCTGCTCGCTCTATTAATGCTTCTGTGAAGCTTCCTAATGGTCAATATGTACTTGCTACACATATTGGCTTTGTTTCTATCTCTAAGCATCTTGTTCTACATGATGCTCTATGTGTTCCAACTTTTCATTTCAAATTGATTTCTATTAGCAAGTTAACACAATCACTAACTTGTTCCTTCTTATTTTCCTCTGACATTTGTCTCATACAGGACTTGATTCGTTGGAGGCTGATTGGAGTGGGTAGATTGCATGGAAGTCTTTATATACTGCAATAGTCAAACCTTTCTAATTTTGTTTCTAATTCACATATTGCATGTTTACCTGAAACATCTTATACATCTGTTTGTTCAAATACCTCCAAATGCTCAAATTATGAGCTTTGGCTTAACAGACTTGGTCATCCTTCTCATTCGATGATGCTGTTTGTGCATAATTTTGTTTCTAAATTGATTGCTCCATGCCATCCTTGCATGATATGTCCTTTAGCTAAACAAAAAAAGTTATCATTTCCTAATAATGCTCATTTATCTGTTGCTCCATTTGACCTAGTTCACTGTGATGTTTGGAGCCCATATTTAGTGCCTACTATTGAAGGTTACAAATATTTTTTAACTATTGTTGATGATTCAACTCGTGCTACATGGCTTTATCTTTTTTAAACATAAATCTGAAGTGTCACATATCTTTACAATTTTTTACAAAATGATTAAAACACAATTTTCTTCAAAAATAAAATCAATTCGTATTGATCATGGCACATAATTTTCTTTTGATTCCTTTTTGCATTCTAAAGGCATATTGCATCAACATAGTTGTGTTGAAACCTCTCAACAGAATTTTGTTGTGAAGAGAAAGCATCAACATATCCTTAATGTGGCTAGAACGATGATGATTCAGTCTCATCTGCCTATTAATTTTTGGAGTGATGTTGTTTTAATAGCAACTTATCTCATTAATAGGCTTCCTACTCCTCTTTTAAACCAAAAATCTCCTTTTGAGCTTTTGTTTAACATTGTTCCTTCTTATGATCATCTCAGAACTTTTGGTTGCCTTATTTTGCTTCAACATTACAAAGATCTAGAACTAAGTTTGATCCTAAAGCTAGAACTTTTGTTTTTCTTGGCTATCCTTTTGGAATCAAAGGCTACAAAATTCTTGATTTAATAAAAAAGAAAAAATTTGAACTTTTATATCAAGAAAAGTTGTTTTTCATGAACATATTTTTCCTTTTATATCTTCACATAAATCTGAATTTTCTTCCATGCTCCCTGTTGATTATTCAACTTTAGATTCTTTAACTGTACCTTCAACTTTAGACTATTCCTTTTCTCCTACCTTACATCTCCACTTTGCTTCATCTTCTCCTCAAATTGATCCAATTGCTCAATCCCCTCTCATTTCAGTTTATGATCCTATACCTTCCACTTCAATTTCTGATTCTATGCCTTCTGATCTTCCTAGACGATCATCTAGAATCATAGAATCAGAAACGTACTTGATTACTTGTAGAATTTTCACTGTAACTCCTCTTCGACACACTCCACATCAAATCTTTCAACATTTTCCCTTTCATCAGCTTCTTCTTGTCCTTCAGTTTTTTCTCCTAAGTATGATATTCTCAATTTGTTTTATCTTATGCTAATCTTTCTTCTTCTCATAAATCCTTTATCATGTCCATTTCTGCCGATACTGAACCTGAGTTCTATCATCACGCTCTCAAGCACTCTCATTGGAGAGATGCCATGTCAGCTGAGATTTCAACCCTGGAACTTAATAATACTTGGACTATTACTTCTTTACCTCCTAGTAAGAAGCCTATTAGTTGCAAATGGGTTTTTAAGATTAAATACCGTGTTGATGGATCTATTGAGAGATATAAGGCAAGGCTGGCTGCCGAGGGTTATACCCAAACTGAAGGATTGGATTATTCTGAAACTTTTTCTCTTGTTGCTAAAATGGCAACTGTTAGATCTCTTTTGGCCATAGCTGCTGTGAAAGGTTGGCATATTACATAGCTTAATGTTAATAATGCTTTTTTGCATGGGGATTTACTTGAAGAAGTATATATGGTTTTGCTTCCTGGTTTTCATATTGAAAGGGGGTCCCAAGTTTGCAAGTCAAAAAAATCCCTCTATGGTTTGAAACAAGCCTCACGGTAGTATTTCTCCAAGTTTTCCAACTCTATCTTCAGCTTGGATTTTCAACAATCCAAGGTTGATTACTCTTTCTTTACTAAGACTGAAGGTTCATCCTTTATTGCCCTTCTTGTCTATGTTGATGATATTCTCATAGCTAGTAATGATGTGCAAGTTGTTGAGTCTTTAAAGTCCTTACTTAATGAGAAGTTTAAGCTTAAGGACCTTGGCAAACTCAAATATTTTCTTGGTTTGAAAGTGGCACGTTCTCCTGCTGGTATTTCATTATGTCAGAGAAAATATTCATTGGAAATTCTTCAAGATGATGGTCTTCTTGCTTCTAAACCTTTTACTTTTCCTATGGAATAGAATATTAAGTTGAGTAAAGATGTGAGAGACTTGTTGCCTGACCGTACAATTTATAGAAGGCTTGTAGGGCGCCTTCTTTACCTCACATTAACTCGGCCAGACTTATGTTATTCTGTCAATAGACTTAGTTAATATATGACTAAGCCTAGATAGCCTCATTTACAAGCTACCTACAGAATTTTACAATATGTCAAAGGCACTCCTGGACATAGTCTTTTCTTTCCAGCCGATAATACATTGTCTCTTAAGACTTTTGCTGATTTTGATTAGGCTTCTTGTCCTGACAGTAGACACTCTACAAGTGTTTATTGTGTTTTTCTTAAAAATTCTTTGGTTTCATGGAAAACCAAGAAACAGACAAATGTTTCTAGATCTTCTACCGAGGCTGAGTATCGATCAATGGCCTTTAATACTTGTGATATCATTTGGTTTCTAACATTATTATTTGATTTTGGTGTTTCACATTCTCATAGTGCTCAACTTTTTTGTGATAGTCGGGCTGCCTTACATATTGCTCCTAATCCAGTTTTCCATAAAAGAACAAAGTATATTGAGCTGGACTGCCATTTTATTCGGGAAAAAATACAAGCTAGTGTTATCAAGACCTTTCATTTGCCTTCTGAACATTAACTTGCTGATGTCTTAACCAAACCTCTTGGTTATCACCAATTTCATCATTTAGTTTCCAAGATGGGAATACATTCTATCTATTCTCCATCTTGAAGGGGGGTATCAGGACATAATTGTAATTTCATCTTTATTTTACTTCTGTAATATAGTTGTCGTATAACTTTTTTATTCCTTTAATGTTCAACTTGTATAAATAGGCTACTGTACATGGACTTTATACTTCAATGTACATTTTTACACATATTCTTTCTAGAAGCCTGTTCTCCTTTTCATCTTCTTGCTCTGCTATGATTTTTGTTTTCTAAGTGCATTCTACACTTTACATTCTCTCTCTCTCTCTCTCTCTCTCTCTCTCTCTCTCTCTCTCTCTCTCTCTCTCTCTCTCTCTCTCTCTCTCTCTCTCTCTCTCTCTCTCTCTCTCTCTCTCTCTCTCCTCGTGAACATCCATGCTCTTGCATGCACGCTGATTCTTTTATAGGTGTAAGCGAGAGCTTGCAGACTTGCTGATTCTTTTATAGGTGTAAGCAAGAGCATGCAGACTTGTAATCAGTTTTGTTTCAGGATCTAAACTTGATATGCATGCATGAAATGATGAAAGAGCTTCCATTCCTGCTCGAAAGTTAATCAAGAGGTGCTTGTTCAGTTGCTTTATGATAACAAAAACAAAACATATAGATAAAAAGAAAATAAAATGTTTAAGTGCATGTTGTTCTTCCAATGCTGAAACCAAAGAAAAACTTCAAGGAATATTATTAAAAAAATTATCACAGGGTCAAATCCCTCTTCCCAGGATCACTGCCTATATATAAATTAAAAGAGTAAACAAAAAATGCAAACGGAAAACAGAAATGAAAAAGGGAACTTCAATTTTCATGTTTCCATTACATTAATAGAAAATTGTTGCCTGAAAATAAATGCAACCGACCCAATTTATTTATATTTCATATTTTTTGTACCTTTTTCAGAAATATCAGCGGCTTTAGAGCATCCCATCCGAATACCAATAAAATTCTATATAATTTAATTCAAAATCACATTCCATCAAATTTATCCCTAAATTTTATTCATCTTCTAAAAACCTCCTACATCTGATTTCCTATCCCTATCTATATTCTATTAAATAATATTTCTTTATTCTTTTTTTATTACTTTTTTCTCTCACTTCCATTTACAATCTTAACTACTAACTCTTTTATCTTATTATCTTCTTTTCAAATATCACTTTCTACTAAATATTTATACGATTTTGACTATCCAATACGGTATTGTTTTTCAAACTAAAATTTGTATTATAAAAATAGTAATTTTTTTATTAATATGTACATTTTCTAACGTGATAGCCAATTTTTTTTATTTAGTACTTTTTATCAGTTTCTCTAATGATAATACCTAGCCACGTTTTGATGATAAAAATTTTTTGTCATTTCTGTAACGGTAATATTTTTTATCCTTTCTCTAACGATAACATTTTTTTGTCTTTTCTCTAACAGTAACTTTTTTTTTGTCTTCTCTCAAACGGTAACATTTTTTGTCCTATATGTAACGGTAACTTTTTCCTCTATAAATATGCATATTGCTAGCATTCACATTCTCACAAACTCAAGTCTCATTTGATCTATATAACCAAAATTCAATAGTCTCCCCTGATCTCCCACTTCCTTCATCAAATGGCTTGTACATTTTTTCGCAAATTGTTCACATACGTATCCTCTAAAAATGATAGCAATGTTGTTCTTAATGACAAGACCGATGGACAGTCATTGAGGCATCATGGCAATCACCAACGTCGTAAGTTTATTTAGCGTGATCATATTCAAGGGCACGAGCGCCTATTTCACGATTAATGAGATTTTGGATGAATCGTCCCCTATTTCTCCATATTCTAAATGAGGTAGAGTCTTACAAGCTGTAATTCATCCAAAGAAGATATAATACCTGAAGACTCGGTTTATATTCTATGTAAAAGATAATCACAACACTTAAAATGCTGGCATATGGGGTTACTAGAGATTTTATGGATGAATATATATGTATTGGTGAAAGCACTGCAATGAAGAGCCTCAAAAAATTCTCTGAGACAATAGTATGTTTTTTCGGATGAATATCTGCGGTCTCTAAATTCCAATGATATTGCCCGATTACTTACTGTTACTGAACAACGAGGATTCCCAGGAATGCTGGGAACCATTGACTGCATGCATTGGAAGTGGAAAAATTGTCCCACAGCCTAGAAAGGTATGTACTCCGGTCACATCTGTGAATCAACTATTATTTTAGAAGCAGTTGTTTCATATGATCTCTAGATATGACATGCATTTTTTGGTATGCCTGGTTCACATAACGATATTAATTGCTAGAGAGATCTTTTATTTTCACGGAATTTGCCCAAAGGCGTGCTCCTCCAGTCAATTACACAATTAATGGCAACGACTACACTATGAGGTATTATCTTGCGGACGGTATTTATCCCAAGTGGCAAACTTTTGTGAAGACGATTCCCTTACCATGAGGAAATAAGAAGAAAAATTTTGTGAAAGTATAAGAATCCGCAAGAAAAGATATCGAATATGCATTCAGGGTACTTTAACAACGATTTGCGATTATTTGTAGACCTTCCCGAATGTTCAAAGTGAAGGAACTAACAAATATAATGAAAGTATGTATTATTCTACAAAATATGATCATTGAAGACGAGCGTGATGATAGTGAGGATTAGAACATTGAGTATGATCAACTTGATGATGATCTCCCAAAACTGTCGCGCAATCATACAACTGAGCTTACGGACTTCATCCAGAGTCATCATCATATTTGAGACAGATCGACACATCATCAGCTCCAAGAAGATCTAATTGAACATCAATGGCTATTATATTCCCAACATTAGGCACGTCGCACTATAGTATAGTATTTCCTTCATATTATTTTTTACAATGTTTCAGTTAGTCTGCTTTGCATTTGTATTTCTTTCATGTTAGTAGTGACTATATTAATGGCAATCAAATTTCTGTTTGTATTTCCTTGAGTATAATAGTGACTATATTTGAGCTAATTTGTAATTGTTTCTGAAATTATAATGGTCAATTTCTTTGCACAAAAATATCAATTTACACCACAAAATTAAAATACAAAAGTTTAGTATTAATAATATACTAAACTATCATTGTCTGAAACATAATAAACAAAGAAATAAACTTTATACAAAAATACAAATCTGCTGCAGCATTGCGTCTTGCCATGATTTCCCTCTGCAGTTGCTAGAAATATAACCGCTGCATTTTTGACATGGCACGCACGTCCATCATTATAATGCCTTGATCTACTTCCTTTAACGCGAGCTATACTTTCTGCGCCTCCAATTTTAGTCTTTCTTTCTCTTGACGGATTTTATTTAGTTCTTTTTCCCGATCAATTACCATCTTCTTAGCCTCCAATCTCAGTCTTTCATTCTCAAGACATTATTTTTTTTCCTCTTTTTCCTTGTCATACTCCATCTTCTCGGCTTTAAGGCGATAAAACTCTTTCTCCCAAGCATGTGACTCCTCTAAAAGAGTATACTTCATCTTCTTGAATTGGAAATTTTCCTCTGCTTGCCTGCCTTGGGCCTTTCGTTTTCCTTTCTTAACTTTCCTTCCCATTGGTCAGTCCAATTCGATCACTTCATTCTCCATCACATTATCTACCTCAAAATCAAAAACTGAATCAATCGTAGTGCTAGAACATCGAGTTGGGGTTGGGGATAGGGACATCGTCTTCCTTCGCTTTGGATCCTCCTTTGTGACGTGCCAAATCCACTTAGGTTGGTCCTTCAACAGGTGCTAACAATTCTCAAACTGGAAGGAGCATTTCTCTAACAGTTGGTACATAACCTTGGCCTTGTCAAACTTGCATATAAACAAAAAAATCCATGTTAAACCAATGTAGGAAAAAATAAATTATTTATAAAACAAATAAGAGTATGAAAATTCTACCTTGTCTTGCTCGGTCATGCCACTTTGAATTAACCTTTCAACCTGGGCTAGTTTCGTACAAAATTTGTTTGTCTCCTTTTGAATAATTGACCACCGATGTATTAAAAATTTATTATCCGTTCATTTGTGGTTTAATTAAATTGTTGGAAGTACTCAAATATTTTTTTCCAAAGTTGTGAGTGTTTTTTATCTGTTCCCTGAACCGCATCAAGGCTACAATTCAGCCATATAGAGACAAGTAACTTATATTCTTCGAGGATGAAGTTCACACCCCTGACTGATTTCCTAATGCCGATAGGCTTGTTAGGGGGTAGGGGTAGAGAGTCATTAAGAGTCATAGGAGATGTTCCATTTTGTCCACCGTAAGTGGGGTCGAGTTGAGGATCTTGACTAAGGAGGTTGGTAAAGTACACATATCTGAAGTCTTGTGAATCAATTTCTAAAAAAGTATTGAAATGTTAGACACGTCACTTTAAAGTTTGGGGTTTAGTCAGGGTTGTTGGCTCAGAAGTTGGTGACATCTTGGAAATTTGGCCAACCCACTCATGGCTACAACAACCTGTTGCCAGTGCTTGTTGGACGTCCGGGTTATCTAGCCATTAAGGAAATGATCATAATCTTTCTGTATCTCCACATGCAGTTATCATCATCACAGCCAAGGGGATTTAGTTTACACATTATTTCTCTATCATAACATAATACAAAACAACAACCAAACAGCATGCAAATCACAATAATGCTAAATAAGAGCATCCTCATCCGATTTATTAATATATCGAATATATTAATAAATAAAAGGGCTCAGAATGATGTAAATATTGACAGCATACGTAAGCAAGGAGCCCAACATCGAATGGTTGCAAAATCGCACCCGAACCCTGATTGTCGTTTGTGGAAAGCTGTTGTGGAAAGTACCACAAACTGCAATATGGTCATCCGGATAAGGATTACCCCGCCATATCGATGGGGCCCCATTAACACTTGTGACTTAACTCGCACTATAACACCATTATCACGGCCTAATAACAACCCCCTCTCCTGAGAGATACGCAACACTGCAAAGGACCCAACACCAAACAAAAAAAAACTAGAACATCAAATGAACTGTAGAAAAGCACTATATTACCAGGACAGTTACAATATTCCAATAACTAAGCATATAGAAAATGAGCATGTTATTGGCACACCATTAAAAAAACCATCCATTCATACACGTGAATAAATAAAATTATTACCCTAACAAAAGCAACCAAAGCTCAAAGATTGAGTCAATTAATAACAGTCCAAGAAATATATGAAAAGGAAGGCAACCGGAGTACAAAGAAGAGTGGAAAATGTGAGAATAGAGTAAATATATAACATAGCCAGCTATTATGAATTCCTCTCCCCGTTTCACAAACATACAAAATGTGAGAACATGAAGAATGGATATAGAAGACAAAAAAAACACACAAGAGAATCATCACCAAAAAGTTTTTTTAAATAAATTACTTATTTAACATCCATTCTTGCATTTCTAACAAGGGTTAATAAAAGTATTTCATGAAATATGATAAAAAAAAAAAAAAAAAAAACATTCACAGCAGATATTCATTGATTGAAATAAAAGGATAAAGCATCAAATGGAAACTTAATAAAGAATTAACCCATTCAAATCTCAGAAAAGCAAAAAAATTTAAAGCTCTAGAAAGTAGTTGTAAAGAAATTCATTGTCAAACAAAATCATTGTTGGTAAGAACAGTTGCATAAAGGTTTGCATGTCATATTCTATGTAATATTTTTATGTAGCTTCTTATAGCTCTAGTTAGAAATTGAAAGGTTGTCATGTGGACTTAGCAGCAAATCTATCAAGGGTTAAAGAATACAAATCTATAAAAGTGGAAGGATAAGTGAAAAGGATATGCAAAACCAGCTGTTTAAAGCATGTTTTGAGTTTACTTGAAGCCAAACTTTGGAAATTATGATAAGACTTTAGTTTATCAAGAGTCTTCTAATACATGGTCCAATCTTGTTATTTTATTTTATTTTTTACATTTGCATATCAAATAGCATTAATTCCTCTCAAATTGTAGCTTTTATCCAATCTATTGTTTATCAACCAATAGATTATCTGTCTAGATGTTTCCAGGAGCTTTAATTACTCATTTGGTGGAGAAAATAAGCATGGTATCAAACATTAAACTTCAAATTAGGGTCCAATTTATACGAAGTAGAAGTTCATATGTATAAGTGAGACTGGAATGGTAGTTTGAGAGATATAAACCTAAAATCATGCCATGTGAGACATATATTTATATTTGCAAAAAGGCTATACCAACTATTATAATATAGAGTTGTGTGCAGGGAAACTCCACTCGCTAATTATATTCCCAATAGGAGTCGGAAAGCCCAAGAACTAATTTTTTAAACACAAGTTCTTAGTAACAAACGAGAGCAAGAGAGAAAATGACAAGAGCCTACAAAATACAGGGAAGACGATGGAACCCCTTTTCCTTTCCAATACCAACTAAGAAAACTACAATGGCAAAAAGAACTGAAAGCTCGCACATTTAATGGCAACTAAGAGCTACCTATTTTTAAACAACTAACTATAATCTAAGAGTTACCATAAGCACCATGGCCAGTAAACAAAATATCCAGTGAATTGCACTCAACTAAATCAACTTTTCTTGAGATTGATGCAAGAAGTAGTTGGCTAAAAATCAAAAAATACATGCTTGTTTGGTAGATTTAAAGGAAATAGAAATATTGAAGATGACAAACCTAAGAATTAACAGCTTAATTAAAGAATATCAAAAGTAATATTCAGAACAAAATCCCAACAAATGTGAATTGAAACATAATTTTTAATGTTGAGTCAAAAAAAGTTTGGTGATTATCTTGTTAAAAAACAATATTTTTGGGATTAAACAACAAGAGTCAAAAGTCCTACATTTCTCCTTATTAGGCATACAAATTACAGAGCTTGCCAGTGAAGACCATGGCTCCATTTCAATGAGAGGGGTTCCTTAAATAAGGCTCTCCCCAACATAATCAATGGAAAGTTAATAAAGAATCCACCCATTCAATTATATACAACCAAGAACCACATCAACACTAAAACTTGCTACCAAAGAAAATTGGATGTGAAGAATCTAGAATGTTTAGAATTGGGACCTGCACTATAACACTCAACACAGCCAAAAATTGTAAAAGAACTCAAAATCCACCAAATTCTCCTCAAAACCAAAAACCCAACACACCAAATCCTCAAAAAGCCACAATCACAACCCTCTCTTTTCTCTTCTCACTCAATGAACGGATCAATAAAGAAAAAGGGTAAAACATGAGAGACAAATTAAAAAAAAAAAAAATCCGTGAGAAAGAATCTCAACTTTCTCGGTAGCCAAACGGTCTTAGTGAAGATGAAAGAGCCAAAGAAATTCGTACCCAAAGAGAGAGCTGATGCAGAGAGAGAGAGTTGTAGGCAAAGGTCTCTCACAGAGTTGAGGGCGGAGAGAAACAGAGGAGAGAGAAAGGAAAAAAATAGAAGAAAAAGAGTAAAGAGAGAAAGTAACGATGGAAATTTTCACTTACAAGAATTACCGATGGAGAGCTGCAATCTATGGTGGAGTGTTGCGATGGAGGGGCCAACCTTTTACCCTATCAAGAGAGAAGAAGATGGGGGATGGAAGGGGACTTCACTAGGGCCAAGGAACAATGGGGATGTACAGTCGTTCCCCAAATATGGGGAACTTCTATACAGACCGTAAAACATTTTCGTAAAATAGGGATTGGGATGTGGAGGAGTTTTTGGCCAAAACCCTAAAATAGTCCTTAAAATATATGGATAAGTCTGATATACAAACTCCATTGTGGATGCTCTTAGATATCTCATTTTGCTGAAAAAGGAAAAGACTGCTTCTTCTTCTTCTTCTTCTTTTTCTTTTTATTTATTTTTTTTACATTTGAGAAATGGAGGTTTTGAACTCCAGACCCTCCATTTTAGAAATTGGGGGTAATGTCAATCAGGCCATATGCTTAAAAAGAAAAAGCTTCTTCTTTTTATGTAGGCAGTAATAAGTCAAATTATAAATACTGTCTTGAGAACAGTTTGTCATCTTCAATTACACTGTTCATATACATTAATTATTTTCATTTAAATTTTAAGTAATTTAACAAGTTAACTATTTAAAGAAAAAATTACTTAAAAATGACTATCAAAATAAGAAGAACTCTTCTAGAAAGTTGCTTTTGATTGATTCTTAGATACGTACGTAGTTGATTGCAGTCTTGATTGTTGTTGTTATATTAATATATTGTAATCTAAAATTAGTTAATGAGCCTTGAGCTTTTGCAGGCACGCTGTCAGGAAATGTTGTCATGGCTGAAAATGTTCTCCTCAATGGGAAGAAAAAGAGACTAGACTATGGTGTTCTTGTAAGTCATTTTAAATCAGAATTATTGCCTTTGGCCCAAGTTTCAAGCATCGAGACCTTTGGCTCCCTTTCATTTTCCTTCTCGAGAGGGGTGTTCTATGAGAGGCAAATTATCCCTCTATTATGCATATTTAGTGTAGAAAATGTAATGAAGTTTTTAATAAACTTATTAAATTGCTAATATTATATAACTGATTAAATTAATCATTCTTATTTAAATTTAATGGTGTCTACTAGGTTTCCTAACATATCTTCTTTGATTTTCTCAACCCATGTCTTTTTAATTTTGTAATAAAATTATAAAAAAGAAGTAAAAGAGCCTATCATTTATTACTCTTGATAGCAATTTTAAGTAAGATTGTTATATTTCCCTATCATTAACATAGAAATAAATGATTGCCAGGAAACTGAAAAGATCAGTGTACTTAACCAAAATTTGAAGTTTTTTCTAGTATTGCAAGTACAGTTTTAAGGTGTACAAACTTCACGCTTTTATTTTGAAAAAAGTGAAGTTCATTATTAAAAAATAATTTTTTCATGAGAGTTCAAGATTTATTTAATTTTTTTAAAATGAATATGCGGGACTTGCATAACTTAAGATTGTAAATATTGTTATTATTATTATTATTATTATTATTATTATATATAAAAGGAGGACTAAGCACCCCAAAACTTGAAGATCAATATGTTAAACATCGACACTCATATAATATAATGCATTCTGTATTTTTATCTATAAAAGAATGCATGCTAACTTAGTTATATATAATATAATATATATCTCATTTAATAAACAGTTAATCATGTGCATCATGTAAGCACTTTTCTAGCATATAACAAATATGAAGGCCACTTCTTAATTTGACCAATTTACTTTAAAATTTTGTTCCTTTTCCCCTTTTTCCCCCTTAAAATTTCAGGCTTATGTGACCCAAGAGGATATAATGTTGTTACAGTGAGAGAAACCTTAAAATACTCAGCCCATCTGAGGCTTCCGACTTCCATGACCAAAGAAGAGGTTAATGGCATTGTAGAGGGAACAATAGTAGAAATGGATCTCCAAGATTGTGCAGACAGACTAATTGGAAACTGGCATTTAAGAGGTATAATTGGATGGGAGAAAAAGAGACTAAGCATTGCCATTCAAATCCTCATAGGGCCATGCCTTTGTTCCTTGATGAACCAACCAGTGGCCTTGACAGTGCCTCAGCTTTCTTTGTTGTTCAAACTCTTAGAAGAATTGCTCATGATGGCAAAATTGTTATCTCTTCCATTCATCAGCCAAGTAGTGAGGTTTTTGCACTCTTTGATGATCTTTTTCTTCTTTTTGGTGGCCAAACAGTATATTTTGGAGCAGTAAAGTTGGCCATTGAGGTATACTATCATTCCTATGAGTTTGCTTGCCTCTTCACTATTTTTGCTGTGTGAAAATATATATATATATATATATATATGTAATCCTATATATAAATTAAAAGGTACTCGTTTACATGATTTTACAGTTCTTTGTAACATAATTAAAGATAAATGCAGCAATCAATATTCTCTAAATATACTTGAATTGAATTGTTTTTAAGTAAATAGTACAAGGAGTCTCGGCTGCCTTTTATAGGTATATTTACAATGTTAATCATTAAGGATAAAAAGGTAAAATGAAAAGAAAGTTTGTTACAACATATTTTATATCAAAGAAAAATGTAGAATCTTCTAGGCTTGCTAAGGTGGATCAGGAGGTTTTGGCAACTTGACTCTTGTGCAGATTTTAAGGAGTCTCGGCTGCCTTTTATAGGCATATTTACAATGCTAATCATTAAGGATGAAAAGGTAAAATGAAAAGAAAGTTTGTTACAACATATTTTATATCAGAGAAAAAGGTAGAATCTTCTAGGCTTGCTAAGGTGGATTAGGAGGTTTTGGCAGCTTAACACTTGTGCAGATTTTATCTTGCTGAGTAAGGTTGATATGCCCCCTCGAATTGATCGGGGTGTCAAGCACAGTCAAACTCGTCCTTAGTGAAGAAAATTTATCAGACACGAAAGGTTTGGTAAAAATGTCTGCTAGTTGATCTTTGCCACTGCAGAAATTTAACTTGAAGCATCTAAGCTGCCACTCTTTCTTTAACAAAGTGAAAATCAATATCCATATGCTTTGTCCAAGAATGATAAATAGGATTAGCCGTGAGATAGATAGCACCTAAATTGTCACACCATAAAACAGGAGGCTGAAATAATGAGAAACCAAGTTCTTTTAATAGAGTTTGTAACCAAATGAGTTCAGCAGTAGTATTGGCCACAGATTTGTACTCTGCTTTAGTGCTGGAACGAGCCACATTGTGCTGTTTCTTGGAGCTCCAACAAATTAAGTGATTACCCAAAAATATACAATATCCTCCGGTTGATCGTCTATTATTGGGACAGCCTTCCTAATCAGCATCAGAATATGCATGAAGAATAGAACCAGACTTATTTGAAAAAAAATAAGCCATGATTAATGGTTAACTTTCGATATCTAAGGATTCTTTTGATTGCTGTCCAGTGAGATGCTTTCGGTTCATGCATAAATTGATAGATTCTATTTACAGCAAAAGAAACATCTAGCCTTGTTAAAGATAAGTACTGCAGGCTACCAACAATACTCCTAAAAAGAGTTACATCTTCAAAAGATGGTGAACCGAACTTAGAAAGTTTAGTGGAGGCTGACATTGGAGAGGATATAGGGTTGGCAGTAAGCATATTGGTTTTTTTAAGTAAATCTGAGATGTACTTCCTTTGGGTTAGAAGGAGACCATTGTTGAGATAGTCAAGTTCTAACCTAGGAAAATAGGATAATTGACCAAGATCAGTGACAAGAAATGCTTTACTCAAAGAATCAAGAAAACAACCAACAGCAGAATCAGAGGATGGTGTGATGACCATGTCATCAACATACACAAGAACAAAGATAGAGAAGTCACTTTTGTGTAAAATAAATAGAGAGGGGTCCCCTTGAGATGCAACAAATCCATAACTCAAAAGCCAAGCACTTAATTATGAGAATCAAGCTTGAGGAGCTTGTTTAAGGCCATAAATGGCCTTATTCAATGTACAGACAAAGTCAGGGCATAGAGGATCAATAAATCCTTCTTGTTGTTGTTGCATGAAAACAGTTTCAATAAGCTTTCCATGAAGAAAAGCATTTTTATATCAATTTGTCTCAAAGACCAGCCTTTAGAAACAGCAAGAGAAAGTTTCAATCTAATGGTTGAGGGTTTTACCACAAGACTGAATGTTTCAGTGTAGTCAAGACTAATCTGTTGATGAAACCCTTTGGCTACAAGCCTCGCCTTCCATCTCTTAATGGAGCAATCGGCTCTTAGTTTAGTTCGAAACACCCACCTGCAACCAAAAATATTAGAGACAAAGAAAGATGGGACAAGGGTCCATGTGTTGGTGTTAACTAGGGCTTCAAATTCTTTGGTCATGGCAGTTTGCCAATCGGGATATTTGGAAGCAACGATATAGGATGAGGGATTGTAGGGAACAGTTGCAGAGGAGAGATAATAGTTGCAATTTGGGTAGGGAATAGTGCCATCGGTTGAAATCCGTGGTCTGGAAAAGTTGGTATGCAAGCGGGTTATGATGGGAGAGTGTGGTGGAACAAAGGGAGAGGGTAGCCGCTCATGGTGATTTGGGTTGGAAGGGATAGATTGTGAGGAGTTAGGGTTTTCAGAATTGGGAATCGAGGAGCAAGAAGATGTATTGGGGTTGGGCTGAGAGGTAGGAATTTGAGAGAGAGGGGTTGAGTGAGGTTGGGTTGTTAGGTTAGATGTGGGCTGAGAAGATTCAAGAGTTGGGTAAGATAAGGGGGAATCTGTGGGCTGTGATGTAGTGGGCCTGAGTAGAGATGGTGGGCCAAGAATTGAGGGTTGAAATAATGGAAGAGAGGTGAGTTTTGGATTGTGCTGAGGGGGTGATGGGTTAGGATTGTGTTTGTAAGGGAAGTGATTTTCATTGAAGGTAACATCCCTAGAAATATAAAGTCTATTATTTTTTTGATCAGGACATTTATACCCCTTATGAGAAGGACTATACCCGAGAAAAAGACAAGAGGTGGAACGAAATTGTAACTTTTGACGATTGTAGGGATGAAGATTAGGGAGACATTCACACGCAAACACTTTTAAAAAAGAGTAATCAAGATGTTTGTGATAGACCATAAAGTATGAAGATTTGTTTTGCAATGTGGGTGTGGGAAGGAGATTGATAAGATAGGTGGCAATTTCAAAATCGTCATCCCAAAAAGAAAGAGGTAGAGAGGCATGAGCTAAGAGTGTGAGACCAGTTTCGACAATGTGCCGATATTTTCTTTCAACGAGATAGTTTTGTTAATGCTTGTGTGGACAAGAGAAGCAATGAATTATGCCAATATTTTTGCAAAGATTGCTTAATGGACGGAATTATCCTCCGGTGTCAGTTTGGATGGAGATAATTTTAGTGTTAAAAAATCTCTCAGAAAATGAAATGAAATTGGTGAAAATGCTTAGCACATCATATTTATTGTTCATAAGAAACAGCCAAGTAAACCGAGTAAAATGATCCACTATTAATAGATAATATTTAAAACCATTTCTAGAGACAACTGGAGCTGGGCCCCAAACATCAGCCCATATAATGTCTAATGGTTTAACAGAACGGGTTGAGCCCATTGAAAAGGGAAGCTGCCGAGCTTTAGCTAAGGGCAGTCTGAACAAGTAAATGAATGACTGGGAAAATAAGGCAAACATGTTGTGTGCAAGATAAATAAGGCAAACATGTTGTGTGCAAGATCCTGAAGACTGTTTCAAGAGATGTATGACTGAATCGTTTGTGCCAACAGAGAATAGGAGCTTTTTCACCAAGATTTACCGAAGGAGAATGGTGCAAGGGGGAAGGAAATTGATATAGACTATCATGAGTTGGTTCGGAGATGAGGAGTTTCTTGGTCCGAGAATCCTTGATAGAGAAGTGCATGGCATGAAATTCAAAAAAGCAAGCATTGTCAATACAAAATTGTGGAACGAAAACAAGATTTTTTGTTATAAAAGGTACATGAAGGAGAATGTTGAGTTTGAAAGAGTAAGTATTAAGAGAGAAGGAAGATTCACCAATATGTTGGATCGGAAGTCCAGAGCCATTGTCGACACGCATTTGATCAGATCCATAGTAACGTTCGAATGGAAGGTTCATTTAGGAAAGGTCATGAGTGATATTATGGGTTGCTGCACTGCCTGGCTACCAGGTGGAGTCGGAAATGGCTAAAGGAGAAGTTCACAAATAAGCATTTAGGGGGTTCGTACTGGTAAGCGTGATTGAAGCGATAGTGGCATTGGAGGGCAACATGTTCGAGTTTGTTACAAACCTGACAAGTAGGTCAAGAGGAATTTGAGTATTGGTTTGGGTAATTTTGGGTGGGATTATTGGAAGACCTTCCTCTGTTTGAAGGCGACCTGCCTTGCCCACGACCATTACGGCCACCACGATAAGAGCCCCTTCTGTGTTGGTCACGTTGGTTGTTAGAACTAAAATTAGCTGAGGGCTCAAAAGAGGGAGGGTTTGGGTTGTTAGCTGTATGGTTAATGTGGTTTTCCTAGATCAGGAGCAGATGATACAAATCATGGGAGGTGAGGGGCTTTGTGCGAGCTGTAACAAAGGTGATAAATGTCTCATAATTTGCTCCTAACCCATTGAGAAGGTAGGTAACAAATTCCTTGTTAGAGAGAGGACTCCTTGATAGATTGCCGCGACTAAGGTTTGTAAGTTGAAATTTGATTTGGAATTCTTTGGCTTAAGAATGTGAAGTGAACATAGATTCAAGTGAGACCTAGAGATCACGTTAGGTTTTGGAGAAGATAACATGACCAATTATTAAATCACTGATGGCAGAGAAAAAGATGTTGGGAATGAATTGATCGGTGCATTGCCAAGAAAGAAAAACAGGGTTGGTAATTTGGACATTTTCGTAGTGAGAAATTTAGGTGGAGAGGATTGAGTTCCATCAACAAAAGAGAAAAGATCCTAACCTCGTAGATAGG
Source organism: Carya illinoinensis (assembly GCF_018687715.1). Taxonomy (NCBI): domain Eukaryota; kingdom Viridiplantae; phylum Streptophyta; class Magnoliopsida; order Fagales; family Juglandaceae; genus Carya; species Carya illinoinensis. The sequence continues at coordinate 29,705,700 of NC_056765.1, forward strand.
TCGAAATCTACACTTTCAAGACGATATAATTTTCTGAGGTTAACTTGAGAGTGACTAGATGAGAAAAAGAAGGGGATTGAGAGTTTGAAGATGAAGATTTGTCAGCCATGGTATCAAGGAAGAGAAAGAAGAAGAAGAAGAAGAAGAAGAAGGATGGATCAAGAAACTGCTAGTCAAGCAGCTCTGATACCATAACAAAATTAAAGATAAATGTAGCAATCAATATACTTGAATTGAATTGTTTTTCAGTGAATAGTACAAGGAGTCTCGGCTGCCTTTTATAGGCATATTTACAATGCTAATCATTAAGGATAAAAAGGTAAAATGAAAAGAAAATTTGTTACAACAGATTTTATATCAAAGAAAAAGGTAGAATCTTCTAGGCTTACTGAGGTGGATCAGGAGGTTTTGACAGCTTGACATTTGTGTAGATTTTATCTTGCTGAGTAAGGTTGATACTTTGACAAAGCTGGATTTCCATGCCCAAGTCGAAGAAATCCCTCTGATCACTTCCTCGTTGTATAAATTCGGACTTCGATGTAGTGACAATGTCTTTGTTGGAATCTCACAGAATAAGTGTATGTATAGGGAAAATATGAGGAGAAATCAAAACCAAAACGAAAAGTTGGAATTTTGAAAAGAAGTTTCCTTTTCAAACCCTGCTAGCTAGGTCAGTTATTAGGCATTTTGGCCGAGACTATTAAGGTAGAGCATTAGGATTAGAGAAGCAGCTGGGAAAGGTTTACTTGTGATAAAATATATATATATATATATACATTTCAAACCTCCCTAAAGTTTCCTGAGAAATACCAAGTGTCTGTCAAACCGACTACTTCAAACAAAACAGCATTGACTATATCTGATCATACTGGACATAAAATATAACAGGGTAAGTCATCTTATAAATAATCAAACTTCCATAGTAAACGATCGGAATTGGATATCCAGGGTGCCTACAAGAATGACTTGATTGGGCTCAAATTTGATCCTCTAATATCTGGTGACCCAAAGCTGAAGGACGAGGAAGTTATCAAACAATTGTATCGCATGCCGATAGGTCATTCAAAGTGGTGGGACTTGGCTGCTCTAGTGCTGCTTCTTATATTTTACCGCATGCTTTTCTTCTTGGTTCTCAAGCTCAAGGAGAGAGCTTCACCATTTTTTCAGCTACTTTATGCCAAGAGAGCCATACATCATCTTGATAAGAGGCCATCATTCAGAAAAATACAGTCTATCCCTTCAAAGAGGCACCAACCTCTCCGCTCACTGTTGTCTCAATAGGGTCTTAATTCTCCTCTTTAGTAGAAGCACATTATTAACTGAACTTTGGCTTACAAGCTACATATCTTAAAGCGCACATTTGGATATTTATGCCAATTGTTTAGTATCTGCTCGAGGATAAACAGATGCAGACAGCATTACCATTTCTATTGAGTTTTATTTATAGAAATTGTTTGGTATTCTTGCTGATTCAGATAAGAATTGTCAGCATTGCCATAAACGGGGGCTAATCTGGCAACTTGTGTTGCTTTTTTTATTTTCTTTTTTACCTGACTTGTATTTATTGTATGTCATAAACTCAAAATACTGCAGTACTTGATTTTTCTGCTCTCATGAACTATTTGAATTATTACATAGAAGGCTCACTCAATGAAGACATATATGGTGCCTATAACAACTCCTTAGAAGCAGGAACAAAGTACCTCTCAAAACCGATCACCTTCCCTCTTCATTTTCCCCCCTTCTTCATCCATCCCCTTACCAATCTCAATTTTCTTTAGCTTTCCTTCTTTTCTTCAAAACATTGGAAGTCCGCAATCATTTTGTAGGTAGGCCAAACTTTCAAGCAGCCAATGTCTAGTTTGTTGTTAGCCATATAGGCTTACATCTCCTTGTACATTCTACTATTTCAACTTGGTTCTTACTGTAATTAGTATCCTTGTTTTAGCTTTTACAAGAGCTTAGTTTGGAAATTCATTCCGACCCTCAAAATTTTTTCCTCCCCCCAAAGCAAGAGTTTATTAATAAAGTTGGTGTAGCAATCCACTTAGACCACCACCAATAAGATTCACGCCCCTCCCTCACGCAAGCATGATGTTAAAGACTCAAATCTACAAGACCTAGAACTGTTGGATACTAATTTAATTAAATTTTTAACTCTCATGATTATAGCATTCCACCACGCTTCCAAATCCGACGTACACGGTAGCTCACTCTATCGACACTAACACGATGGTAACCCTTTTCCTTTTGGTGACTTCACTCATATATCAATACTATTCAATGACTTAACATTATGCTCATATATAGTACCAAAGTACTTTAATTCAGCTTTTAGGTCACCCTCTCCGTGACTTGAATCCATGACATGGTTTTGCTCTGATACCAATTGTTAAAGACCCAACCGTTAAAACAAAAACCCTAAGACTGTTGGATACTAATTTGGTTAAACCTTTAACATCATAACACATGACGGCATGCATCACTTAGTTTCTTTTGATTTCAGCCTACTCCTATCCTCCACCTCCTTCCATAATAGATTATAGTTTCTCCTTCCCTTTTCCAGATTTTTCCTTCATTTTTAGAGTTTTTTCTTACATTTTCCTACCTACCTCTATTTGAGACTGCAAAGGATGCAGAATTGAAGATCTTCAACAATTCTCGGAATGCAATCAGACTCAATATACACTTCTTCTACTAATGGATTATTCTAGCAATTGCCACCATAGCACTACCTATATGATATACCAATTATTTGATACCATTCTGTCGATTTGTAGTTATTTTTCACATTGCATATATTATCTTGGGGTATTTGTTGGGGCCTTTGGTCTCCTGCGATATATTTCTCTTTTTATTAATAATTTTATTTTTTCTTAAGAAAAAAATAAGCATGAAAATATAAGAGAAGCACTGGTGAGCACTGACCTAGTCAGAGTCAGAATTCTCTAAATTCGACTCCGACTCCAACTTTGTCAGAGTTCAAATCCAAACTCTAACTCTAACTCCAACTTGTGTAGGCTTCAATTTGACTCTGAATTTATGCTTTTTATTTTATTTTTTTAGCTTCATATATGGCTTATTTGTTAAACAAGACTTTTTTGTCGACTTTAAAATTTCTATACTTATTTCTATACTACACTGACTTATTGTGGGCTTTCAAATTTCTATAATTGTTTATGAGTTTCGCTTTGGAGCAGATGTAGCTGTTTTGTCGAGATTAACGGACACCAATAAGATATAGACACATAAACCATCCACATAATAAGCTATTGGGCCGCACTACAGCAGATTTAGAGAAAAAAAAAATCCTCCCTTTTATGTCTTGTCGCTGCAGTTTTTTTTTTTTTTTTCCTTTCTCAACTCACTTCGACGACTTCTTCTCCACTCTCAACTATGTTTTAAATATCGTATTGTACTAATTAAAGTATTGAAATGAAATATTTTTATATAATATTTTTTTGTGTATTATTTTAAAATAGTTAATATATAAATAAACTATATATATATATAAGCATATATATAAATTAGATTTTAAAATACTAGTTTATATATAAATACATATATATATATATATATTATAAATAGTTTAGTCTAAATTAGAGGTAAAAAAATAAGTTTATAGTTTAAAGAAATGAAAAAAAAAAATAAAGATCAAAATACTAGCCAATATAGACTGATACAAGCCTAAATGTCGGCCAGTATTTAGACTGATACGAAATAGATAAAATACTTATACCAGACCAGTGGCCGGTATAATATGTATCGGCCGGTATGATGCGGTATTTAAAACACTGCTCTCAACCTCTATAATTTTTTCTTCATACCACTGTCAACTATTCACTACTGCTGAAACGATTTTGCCACCACAACCAGCCGTCGTCCTCAGTCCCCCATAGTCTAAAAATGGTTTGTTTTTCTATTTTTAATTTAGAAAGGTAGCATCGTGATCTACCTAGCTAGAGACAAAACTCTTGTCTTGCCGTGTCATGTTTTATTTATGTTTTTTATTTAGAAATTCTTGAATATTGCTTGTTCAGTTCAATAATTTCAAAAATGCAGTGTCGTCTTCTACCTTGAGATGTTTCCTATCATAATTTCTAACAATGATGGAAATCATGATAGAACTCGCTGGAGATGAGAGCATAACATCACAAACACCAAAGATCATAAAAGCATCCGTTTTCTTTCATTAACTTGCAGAAACACCGTAGTTCACTGGAATGATCACCAAAGATCACAGAGAATTACAAGAAACACCAAAGATATCCTAGAACAAGTAATCATGGTGACTTTGCAAAATAAAATTGTCGAGAATTTCTTTTTTTTTTTTTTTTTTTGGGGAAAATGCGTCTTGGGAGAGAAAGCTGGTTATGGGAGGGTGGGTCTAGGCGGCGTTTGGTAAGGGAACTAGCTTTGCAGTAAGGTTGAGCAAAAATTTAAAAATCCGACTCTAATCCCAACTCCGCTTCGACAAGTCGGAATTTTTTTCCAAAGGAAAGTCGGAGTCTGAGTCGGAGGTGGAGGTGGAGATGAACCAACTCCAATCCGCTCCAACTCTGACTCTGATGCCCTGGCTTCGACTCCGTTACGACTTCATTCCGATATTATACATATTTAATAAAACTATATGTATTTTTCTATATATTAATCATATAAATATAATAACATATAATAATAATGTATAAATACTAAAATGCATAATAACATGTAACACCAATGGATAAACACTAATATATAAATAATAAATTTATAATAACATGTAATACTAATGTATAATAACTAAAGTATTGATTATGTAGATTTTATATAACTATATCTTATATAGTTAGTTAAACTCAATAATATATATATACTAACATGAGTTAATTATTATTATAAAAATATCTATATTCTTTATACATTAATCATATATATTTTATATAAGTATAACTTATATAGTGAGTTAAATACTAGCATGAAAAAATGTACCTAAAATAATACACTTTTACAATAATAACATGTAACACTAATGTACCTAATATACCATGTAGTAGTAATGTATAGACTATAGTAATCAATCTATGATTCTATAATAACTTATAACATGCAATACTAATTTTGTTCTTTTTTTTCACGCACAAGTTGAAATGAAATTCGTTGCAATTTGTATTGGTTCTTCTGTTGTAAGTTATAACTTATTGATGAAATTAGAACTTGATAGATGATGAGCCATGAGTTGGTTGGATAATTTGGGAGGATAGATGATAATGGATAATTAGTTTGTAATTTTGGTTATGTATTTTTAATCTGTAATTTTGTATAAATGATTTTAATTTGTAATTTTGGTTATGTATTTTTAATGTGTATCATAGTTGAAAAATTTCTTGTTGCAAGTTTGAATTTTGTTTTATTTTACAGTGTCTAAGATTTTAATGTATGTATCAAGTTCTAAGGATGAAGGATCCTTGTATGAATGATTTCTTTTTACAAATTTGATTAAATAAATTAGAAATTAGAAATTATATTTTAAAAAATTTTGATATGGAAGCCCAAATCTGATTAGAGTCCAAAATTGTAAAATTAAAATATCAAATAGATTAAGGAAAAAAGTCCAATAAAAAAACCTAACTCCGACTCCGCTCTGACTCTGTTCCGACAAGTCAGAGTCGGAGTTGGAGCAACACGTATAGAAGTCGAAGCCGGAGTCAGAGGTTGAATTCGACTTCCGACAAAGTCAGAATCAGAGTCGAAGGACGACAATACTGACTCCGAAAAGTCGGTTATCAGTCCTAAGCTTTGGGCAAATCCATGGGGTTGGAAGAGAGGGTGTTCGTGGGGTTGGAGGATGGTGGGTCCAAGCAGCATCCTCTATTTTGTGGTCCAAGATAAGTTTTTCAAGAGACTTATGTGGCAACATTTTATTAGTGGCTATTTTTTAGACATTATTAGAATGACCTGTTTGAAGATTTTCTCTATTTATAACTTATTTATGTACTAAATTTATTTCTCGTGCTTGATTACATGTTATTATATTTTAATAAATTATTATTATGTGCTATTAACTAATTATACTAGATTTTTTAGTTATTTAAATACTAGTTTCTAATTTATTTATATAATAGACTTATACTATATATAATGTCTAATTACATGTTATTATACAAATGTCTAACTTATTTCTAACTTAATTATATACTATGCTTTTTAGTATCTAATTACATATTATTTATATTTTAATAAATTAGTATATGTATTATTAACTTATTATACTAGACCTGTTTCAATATTAGTATTTAACTTATTTTTATACTTAATTATGTATGGTAGTAATATTATGATGTTTACATATACTAAACTATTAATAGTCTATTTAAATTATAGTATAAGTATATTATTTTATAATAATTAGCTCATATAATTAGTATATTAGTGAATTTAATTATATAAGTTATATTTATATAACTATATAACTCTAGTATATATGATATATATATATATATAGATATATATATATATATATATTTTAATAACAAGTGTACGTACACTATCAGAGTTTGGATTTGAAAGATCGATAAAGTCATCTTTCAGAGTTAAAGTCAAGAAGTGTCAAAGCTGGAGTGGATTTGGAGTCGGAGTTTTGCTTCATTTTGATGGCATTAATAGCGGACTTAAACTCCAAAGACTTTTTACATACAATCACGGTACTCTTTAATCTACTACTCTGTCTTTTCTTTGATTGCTGTGATTCAATTCCGCAGCTGTCCGCATTGATTCAACTAAACTACCAGTCCAATAAGTAAATAAACCTACAAAACCGTTAAATGATTGTTTTCTTAACAATAAGATGAGTTGAGATATTTTAAATTTTTTAATTAAGATAAAATGAAATAATTTGTAAAAAAAATATGTATTTAGATAGTAAAATGAGATGAAATGGTTTTTAGTTTTTAGAATTTGAAAAAGGTGTAGGACATACTGTTTTATAGAGTATCCAAATTGTGCAATGTTCACGTTAATTTATCATTGTTTATGTATTGTTCACATTAGTTTAGTACTGTTCATATACTATTCATGTCAATTTTCACTATTTTATATTATTTATTTAGTGTTCATTTAAATAGATATTTTTAAAATTTAAGAGATGAAATATTACATTTGAATAGCCAAAATTACGATACGGTACAATTCCAAATGAGATGTTTTCATATGTACTGATCAGTAACCAAACCGGGCCTAAATCATATCTTTTGAAATAATTTAAGGTTCAATTTAGGTAAATATCTATTTCCTATTTTATTTGTATTTTAAATTTTCCACAAATATATTCTATTTAAAGATGAGCTATCAAAAAGGTAGAACATTGTATAACATAGTTAGTGCCTCTGAGATCTTGAAGCGCTCAACTTTGTTAAATGAGTTGGATCAAAGTCTCCTCAATATTAAATAAGCAATAAATATTATAAGGTTAGTAGGGGTGGGCAGCGGGGCCCGCTACCCCGCCCCCGCACGATGGGGTGGCGTACACCGCCCCGCATCTAGTCCCCCTAACGGGGGCAGGGGGCGGGGAGGGCCCAATCCCGCTCCGCGTTTCCCCCGCCCCGCCCTCACCTATATATATATTATATATATATATATATATTTAAACATAAATATTTATATATACAAAAATATAAATATATGTTTATATATATAAATATATATTTATATTTTACAAATTGTGTATATATAAATATATATATTATAATTTGTTAGACTTGTTCACAAAGTATGCATTAGCAAATTTAAAAACTATATAGTTTAAAAACTATTACACTACAAGTTACACAAAATATGCATTAACAAATTTAAAAACTACATAGTTTTTAAATTATAGTCATATTTACAAAATTTAAATTTACAATTTAAATCTAAAAATATATTTTTTATCACTTTTAAATTTAGAAATAATTTTTTAAAATAATAAAATATAGTCAATATTTAAAGTGAAAATAAGACGGGGCGGATTGGATATCCGCCCCGCACCCCACGTACCCCGCCCCTGAAATACGGGGGCGGGTGGCGGGGAGGAAAACTCCACCCCCGCACCATGCAGGGCGGGGTGCGGGGAGGGGGCTACCTCGCACTGTATGGTGCGGGTAGCACCCCTAAAGGTTAGTATCTATTTATCTCGCACTTGAGATATTCTAAAAATTATTTTATGCGAACTTAAAAAAAATTAGATTTTCACAATTAGTTGGACCAATTATATAAATCCTAAGAACTTAGAAGAAAAGGTATAACTCATTACCATACTAATTTCTTCCTTAAATATTCCTTATTTTTGGTGGAACATATATATATATATATATATTCATTTATTAAATAAATTATACATAAATATAAAATTAGGATCCAACCGGACACTTTAATTAATCGTGGTCCCTAAAGACCAAAGTTAATGACATTAATGGACCCATAGTCGGCCATTGGCATCCCTGCTAGTTAATTAATCATGTAATAATTTGTAATTTCAGAGTCCCTTTTTATTTTAATTCTTTTCCATTTTGATTAAAAATATTATTCCAATTAAGCAGCTTCATGCATTAATTAATTTAGGTTATAATATATATATATAGAGTACTAATGATACATATAATACATCTAACTACAACGTCTATATATAAGAAAAATTAATGATATTTATATATATAATTATTGTATATATAACTTATAATTATTTTATAACAATCAATGTGATGCTGCTATTTTATAAAAAATACTAAAATATTTTATTTATATTCGAGTTTAATTTCAAACTTTAATTAGATAATGCCTACATATAAGAAATAGTTATAAAAAAAATGTAGTATACTATGGTTATACTCGTCAAGATCAATGGTGTTACAGTACTACTATAATTTTACATATAATATCATACGCACGGAGGGATATTAGTCCTATTTTATTATTAATAATATTTAGTTTAAAATTTAAAATTTAAAATAATATTTTTAATATATAGTTGACATATCAGCAATAGTACATAAAATTATGTAATTAAGTAAAACTATAATTAAGTAAAATTAAATAGCGCGCATTATATATTTATTTCCTAAGATCATCACCAATTGATCATCCTTTTAAAGGAGTACGTACTCATGCATGCAGCTTGTTGACACCTTATAGATTCTTAGGTCGAAAACATGAGTTGTGTTTGTATGATCGATCTTGGCCAAAGCTCATTGTACGTGCAGGATTTTTATTTTTTATTTTTGGTTGAAAAATACATATGGCGTGGTGTTTATTTTATGGAGCCAAAACTGGCATTATTCTTGGCTTTCTTCTAGCTTTTAACTTTCTTTCCTCAACATCGCATGACATGAGATCGAAGTGATCAATATATATATATATATATATATATATATATATATAATTTTTATATATCATGTTATTATTCATAATGAAGAATAATACTTCACTCCTTAAAATTATAAAAATAGATAGTTAGTTACGGTAATTATTTGCTATCAAAATGACTTTTTTGCGACAAAAATTTAGTCCAATTTAGTCCAACAAAGACATTTTTGTTAAATATCTCAAATGAAAGGAATGATGCATGTTTATTAAACTGTTTTTGTTTTCGGCCTTGAGAAATTATAGTACTTGCAGTCGTGACTATGTAAGTATTGTATAATTATTTTGAAAAAAATAAATAAATATGAAATTTACATGGAAAAAAATTAATTTTTTTAATAATATTGGGTCTCTCTTTTTCAAAGCGTCGACTGTCCACTTATATATACACTGTTCGTAACATCACTCATATATTAATGCAGGTCAGATTTTTCTTCTTTATTTATTTATTTTTGAATTATATCCAGCAAAATACAGAAAGAAGAGGCATTCTGAATGTTATCTTAACAACCAAATTAATTAACCGTGCATGCGCGCGTTATTGTGAAGAGAAGTGGACACAGAAGATTTCATAGAAGTTTTATATATGCTGCAGCCTGCATCTGTCAAGTTGTCGATCGGCCAGAGATTTACAAAATGCCAACGCTTTAAAAAAATAAAAATGTTAAAAAATCACCGTTTAAGCACCAAAAACTTCATTCTCAGTTATCTCTTGGCCGCAGAGCGCAGCAGCAGCACATGAGAAGCATTCATTACTGTTTGGTGAGCACAGTTACTGCCATTATAAATATTAATTTTCGGACCAAAATATTAGTCACCAACCCGTTTAACAAAACCAGGTTAGAGAATTGCCGACCCTACCTTCATCTAATTCTTCATATTCTTTATTGTCTCTGATCTCCTGTCGTTACCTCGTAACGCATTAAACTATGACAAGTTTTGTCGTCGACCGTATATGGCGCGCTGCAGCCTGACTCCCTGAGGAACACTTCGTCCTTTATACTCTCAGTCTCTGCCCTCTTCCAGTCTTGTTTATTTCAAAGTAAAGAACTTCAGTTGTAAGTTAATCTGAACTAGTATGGAACAACTAAGGGAGGTTGCTAGCGATGGTGGAGCAGAGGATCATGAGATCAGGGGTATATTGAGATCAAGCAGAGATTATGAGAGGCGAATGTACTTGTTATGGCAAGATCTTACTGTTGTGGTTCCAAACTTCGGGAATGGACATAGCAGAAGACTGCTTGATGGGCTCATTGGTTTTGCTGAGCCTGGCAGGATCATGGCTATTATGGGTCCTTCTGGTTCTGGGAAATCCACCCTTCTTGATTCTTTAGCAGGTTCTCTCTCTCTCTCTCTCTCTCTCTCTCTCTCTCTCTCTCTCTCTCTCTCTCTCTCTCTCTCTCTCTCTCTCTCTCTCTCTCAAGTTGAGCATGCAAAAGATTTTCAGTGCATGGGTTTTGCCCGGCGGGCCCTAGCTCTCCTTGTGACGATCCATGCTCTTGCATGCTGATTCGTGTAAGCAAGAGCATGCAGACTTGTAGCCAGCTTTGGTTCATGTAACATGATCTAAATTTAGTATGCATGCATGAAATGATGAAAGAGCTTCCATTCCTGCTTGAAGGCTAATCAAGGGCTTGTTCAGTTGCTTATATACATATATATATATATATATATATATAAAATCATACTTTAAAAACTTGCTTTATGATAACAAAAAGAAAACATTTAAATAAAAATGTTTTAGTGCATGCTGTTCTTCCAGTGCTGAAACGAGAGAAACACTTCAAGGAATATTACTAAAAAAAATGATCACAGGGTCAAATCCCTCAGCTTCGAAGAGAAAAAAAATTAAAAATGAAAACGGAAAACAGACATGAAAAAGGGAACTTCAATTTTCATGTTTCCATTACATTAATAGAAAATTGTTGCCAGAAAATAAATGCAACCGACCCAATTTATTTTATTTTTCATACTTTTAGTACATTTTCCGGAAGAGGCATGATCTCTCCATCGTCTACACACCATAATTTTTTAAATTTTTTAAATTTTAATTTTTTTAAATATTTTTTTAAATTAATTCTTCTGAATTCTTCAATTTATTGTCTATATATTAAGTATTTGATAAAAGAACAAATTATAAAAATTATAAAAAGGGAAAAGGCTGCGTAAATAATAGAAAGTTTTATAAATTTTTTCTTTCCGGAAATATCGGTGGCAGCTTTAGATACCTCTTTTGAAAAGGGAAAAGGATTCTTCTTTTTAAATATTAGGCAGTAATAAGTCAAATTATAAATAGTAAAATTTTAAATAATTTAACTATTTAAAGAAGAAATTGCTTAAAAATTATTAAGAATATCAAAATAAGAAGAACAACTCTTCTAGAAAGTTGCTTTTGATTGATTATAAGGTAGCTGATTGCGTTGATTGTTGATGTTATATTAATATATTATAATCTCAAATTAATTAATGAGCCTTGAGCTTTTGCAGGCAGGCTGTCAGGAAATGTTGTTATGACTGGAAATGTTCTCCTCAATGGGAAGAAAAAGAGACTAGACTATGGTGTTCTTGTAAGTCAATTTAAATCAGAATTATTGCCTTCGGCCAAGTTTCAAGCATCAAGACCTTTGGCTCCTTTTCATTTTCTCTTTTTCCTTTATGAGAGGGGTGTTCTATAAGAGGCAAATTATCCCCCAATTATGCATATTTAGTGGAGAAAATGTAATGAAGTTTTTAATAAACTTATTAAATTGCAAATATTATATAACTGATTAAATTAGTCATTTTTATTTAAATTTAATGGTGTCTACTAGCTTTCCTAACATATCTTCTTTTGATTTTCTCAACCCATGTCTTTTTAGTTTTGTAATAAAAAAATTTTTAAAAATGTAAAAGAGCCTATAATTTATTACTCTTGATAGCAATTTTAAGTAAGATTGTTAGATTTCCATATCATTAACAAAAATAAATAAATGATTGCCAGGAAACTAAAAAGACTAGTGTACTTAACCAAAATTTGAAGTTTTTTCTAGCATTACAAGTACAATTTTAGGGTGTATAAAATCCGCACATTCATTTTAAAAAAAGTGAAGTTTGCTACTAAAAAATAATTTTTTATGTAAGTTCTAGATTTATCTACTTTTTTTTAAATGAATATGCGGGATTTGCATATCTTAAAATTACAAATATATATATATATATATATATATATATATATATAAAAGGAGGACACAGCCCACCAAAACTTGAAGATCAATATGTTAACATCGACACTCACAATAGAATGCATTCTATTATTATTTTTCTATAAAAGAATGCATGCTAACTTAGTTATATATAATATAATATATATCTCATTTAATAAACAGTTAATCATGTGCATCATGTAAACAATTTTCTTGCATATAACAAATATGAAAGGCCACTTCTTAATTTAACCAATTTACTTTAAAATTCTGTTCTTTTTCCCCTTTTTTTCCCTTAAAATTTCAGGCTTATGTGACCCAAGAGGATATAATGCTGGGAACATTAACAGTGAGAGAAACCTTAAAATACTCGGCCCATCTGAGGCTTCCAACTTCCATGACCAAAGAAGAGGTGAATGGCATTGTAGAGGGAACAATCGTAGAAATGGGTCTCCAAGATTGCGCAGACAGACTAATTGGAAACTGGCATTTAAGAGGTATAAGTGGAGGGGAGAAAAAGAGACTAAGCATTGCCATTGAAATCCTCACAAGGCCATGCCTCTTGTTTCTCGATGAACCAACCAGTGGCCTTGATAGTGCCTCGGCTTTCTTTGTTGTTCAAACTCTTAGAAGAATTGCCCATGATGGCAGAACTGTTATCTCTTCCATTCACCAGCCAAGTAGTGAGGTTTTTTCACTCTTTGATGATCTTTTTCTTCTTTCTGGTGGCCAAACAGTATATTTTGGAGCAGCAAAGTTGGCCATTGAGGTATACTATCATTCCTATGAGTTTGCTTGCCTCTTCACTAGTTTTGCTATGTGAAAATATATATATATATATATATATATATATAATCCTATATATAAATTAAAAGGTACTCGTTTACATGATTTTACAGTTCTTTGACAAAGCTGGATTTCCATGCCCAAGTCGAAGAAATCCCTCTGATCACTTCCTCCGTTGTATAAATTCAGACTTCGATGTAGTGACGACGTCTTTGTTGGAATCTCACAGAATAAGTGTATGTATATGGTAACACTTTTACTGTCATATATAGTTTTTGGTCGGCTGTGAGGGAGAGGTAGATTTAATTTTTTGTATTATATTCAAACTATTTTGAAATGCTGCTTGGTATTTCATTTTTGTCAAGTATCTTTGGATGTGCAAGCTTGTTATATGATTTTATCGAAACTTCAAAAACGATAAAACAAAAAGGAACAAATGCATATCATAGTCTTCAGATTTTTGCCATGCTTGATCTTTGTCCTTAAAACTATGAGCTTACTTCAAATGCTGGTCTTTTTTACATTGATAGGGAATCCAGAACTCAACAGATCCTTTGATGAACTTAGCAGCAGCAGAGATCAAAGCAAAGCTTGTCGAGAAATACGGGTGCTCAGAGTATGCAACTAGGGCAAGAATGAGGATTCGACAAATTTTATCTATTGTAAGCTAGCTAGCGTTTGCATTGGGGTTTTAGCTGCATGCTACTGAATGCATGTTTATAAGTCCTCTTTCTACTTTCGTTTGCGGCTAACATCCATTGCCCATTTTCCATCTTAATGTGGGTTTTGTCATCTCTGTTACATCAGTAGAGAAATGTAACATCTCTTGTGCACCTGGGGATTAGTCGGGACGCTGCAATCTATTTTCTCATAAGCAAAGTTCACACATGCTGCTTGAATATTCCCAGTTTCCTACATTAAGATTTTCTTTTATGTTGTGAGGAACATTATCTGGCATCCTAATAAATTAATATTAAAGGTTATCTGTACTTATGCTGCAGGAAGGACTGGCAATTGAGAGAAAAAGTGGAAGCCAAGCCAAACTATGGAAGCAACTCTCAACATTGACACACAGATCTTTCGTGAATATGTATAGAGATGTAGGGTATTACTGGTTAAGGATCATAATCTACATAACCTTATCTATATGCGTCGGTACCATCTTCTTTGATGTTGGAACAAGCTATACGTCGATCTTGGCCCGTGGAGCATGCGGCGGATTTGTGGCAGGCTTTATGACATTCATGTCAATTGGAGGCTTCCCATCCTTCCTCGAAGAAATGAAGGTAAACTAGTATGTTTCAAGGATAGTCTAGGAGAAAACTTATCTTTACCAACAATTTGTTACATGATCTACTGTGTTCGATGATAAGTTTTTCATTAAACAGGTTTTCTATAGAGAGAGGCTGAATGGGCATTATGGGATTGCTGTGTACATTCTGTCCAATTTCCTCTCTTCTCTCCCATTTGTGGCTGTGATGTCAATAGCAACAGCAGCTATTACTTACTATATGGTGAAATTCCGGCCTGAATTTTCTCCTTTTGTGTTTATCTGCCTTGATCTCATCAGCTCTATTGCAGTAATTGAGAGCACCATGATGATTATAGCTTCACTTGTTCCTAATTTCTTGATGGGGGTCATAGTAGGAGCCGGATACATAGTAAGAAAAACTGAAACTTATTCATTTCTCCTTCGGCTAAAATGCCAATATATATACACATTTGTTCACCCAAAGAAATAAAAATGCCTATTCATGTATGTAGGGGATTATGATGATGACCTCTGGATTCTTCCGGTTAATCCCTGATCTTCCCAAGGTTTTCTGGCGATACCCAATTTCGTACATCAATTATGGTGCTTGGGCCTTACAGGTAATGCAACTAGAAGTTACATGCATGTTTCAACATATCTCGCAGGAAAATGGTTTGTTCATTGGATTCAGCACTTTATACTGAAAAATGCAGGGAGCATACAAGAATGATATGATTGGCCTCGAGTTTGATTCTTTTGCACCTGGAGAACCCAAACTAAAAGGCGAGGTTGTCCTCACTAGCATGCTTGGTGTTCAACTGAATCATTCAAAATGGTGGGACTTAGGAGCTGTTGTAGTCATTCTCCTATGTTCAAGACTACTTTTCTTTGCCATCCTCAAGTTTAAGGAGAAAGCTTCGCCCTGTTTACGATCTCTTTACACTAAGCGAACTCTGCAACATCTCAACAAGAGGCCTTCGTTCAGGAAAACGCCATCTTTCCCTTCCAAAAGGCACCAACCTCTCCATTCATTGTCTGCACAAGAGGGTCTCAACTCCCCCATATATTAGCAGCAGAAAAAACTCTCAACAAGTCAATATAAAGACCAACAGAAGAGTTGAAGCCCTTTTTTTTCGAACAATTCAGAATTTGCACTAGTAAAATGATTTTCATTGCATACAAAAGCTTTTATTTTCTGATGTACTACTATCCAGAAGGGGGAAAAACATCTCATCCTCCCATGTTTTTCTGATTTGCATTCCATGGAGCAGCTCAATATAGTCATATATTAATTTGTGTATGAATCAAATTAATCATACAGAAGAGGGATTATGTCATACAATAAACCCTCCATTAATATTCTATGATGGGAACTTTGGAAAGCAAGGTGAATGTAACCACGACGAAGTTCGACGAGATAGAGGAATAACTTGATCGAATCAAAAGCAGAGTAGGGATTCATTAAGACATGGAATTTGATCTGGGGAATGGGGCGGATAATGTCATACAATAAACTATCCGTTCATGCATACGAATCAGGAGTTTAGGCATGGACAGGTGTAGGTCATTGGCACAAGCTAGGAAACAAGGGTTTGAGCTGGATTTCATGGACTGAGACAAGTGTACACATACAGGCAAAACACAAGTTTGCTTGATGGATCCATACTGTGAACCATGCAACATAGCGGTGCCAAAGAAGTAATTGTGCAGTTATTGCCTGAGGCAGTTAAAAGAGATGTGACAACACTCTAGGAGTAGGAAAATTATTCATGTCATCTCACACTTCACACACTATATTTATTTTTATTTTTTTATTTTTTCTGTAATAAATATATAGTATGTGGATGATAAATAAAATAATTCAATTAGTTTCATAAGAATAAAATGAAATAATAAAAATAAAAAAATAAAAAATAATATTTTAATATATAAAATATGTAATATGGGATTATGTATAGCATTCCTCTTAAGAGTAATTACTTTTCTTTTTCTTTTTTAAATGTCGGAAATCTTTTCCTTTCAAACCCGTCTTTATAAAATAAACTTCGATCCTCGCAATCTCGAAAATTTTCCTGCACATAACCTCTAGAACAATTACTTCATACTGTTAGGCCTAGGTGGCTGATTGCTGTGTAGTTTTGTCTGGAAAACCTATTGAATATGAGACCATTTCTTAGTCTTAGCATATACACATTTTTTTTTAATCTTAGTTTTGGGATTTTTTAACCCCTAAGATTTGTTTTTGTATTATGGTATTTTTTTTATAAATGACGAAAATTAATAAAATTAAGAGTACTATCTATTAATAAAATTAAGAGTACCGTCTTTTTTATAAAATAAAATTAAAAAAAAAAAATTGCGGGGCTTTAACAGCTGGTGTATTCATTATTGTGACTGTCAAAGTGTTAGCGATTCAGTAAAAATCAGATTTATCATCAAAACGCAAAAAGCGTACCCAACATCACCGACAGCAAAATGATGTCTAGCTCTAGTCAAGCTATCCACTTGACCAAATCCGATGAGAATACACCACTCAACTTGTCCAGCACCACACTTCGCAGTTCTGATCTTCTCCATACCTTTGAGCCCACTTGAAAAAACAATGTTGAGAACTGTTGAACGCATCACACTTAAAAACCTCTACATAAAAGTAGAATACACCTCTAATAAATGTAAGTTTCGATAAAAAACTTTCCAAGGAGTAATAAAAGATAGGCCATAATTTACAGGCAGTTTAGACTGTTAACTGTTATGTTAGGCGACCAATACCTATTGCACATTATTAATCCAAATCCCCTTTTACATTCATTAGACAATACTTTTTTTTAATTTTATTAAAGAAAATGAAATAGGCATAGCATATGTACATATAAGTATACAGAAGAAAGCCTAAGTATATTCTAAATATGCTAAATTATATATAAGAAGTCATGAGTAATGGTTCCATTAAGCAGAATGGCTGAAAACCATGGCAATAACATGTAAAAAATTGAAAATAAAAAATTATAAAGCTCCGCCACAATGCGCTCCCTATCTTCAAAGCACCGCGCATTCCTTTCCAATCAAGTATACCACCACATAATGCCTAATAGTATCATCTTCCTTACTACCGCCACCTCAAGACAACCATAAATGTCTTTCCAACAAGCAAGTCAACCACCCTCAATGGCATTACCTAAGAAACATCAACTCTTCTAAAAATCTCATTCCATAATGTTCTTGTCACCTCACAACGTAATAATAAGTGATCCACTAATTCTTCATATTTTTTACACAAATAACACCAATCCATTTCAATGAACTCCTCCTCTTTAAATTGTTTGTGGTCAAAATATTTCCAAGAACAGCTGTCCATACAAAAAAAAGCTACTTTGGAAGGCACGCGGGACCTCCAAATACTTTTCCGCTGTAAAGGTACATTACCTTGCAATGCCAAAATTTTGTAATATGCCTTAACTGTGAACTTCTTACTATTGTTGGACCTCCATTGTATCCCATCCCCTTATGCCATTATACTTCATGTGGTGTAAATCAATTTGAAAAATTCTGAATGCAATTCCCAATCATGATTGTCACTAATAAAAATGGCATTTAACTGGTAAGAACCATGAAAAAATGCAAGTAGATCCGCCTCATAAGCCTCCCTGTTGGCTGCAATACTATAAAGAGTTGGGAAAGCCCTTTCAAGAGCACACTCTCCATATCAAACATCATGTCAAAACCTGATTCTGGTGCCCTCTCGAACTACAAAATGGATGTAGTTTTCGAAACACGGCCAGCCCCTCCTAATAACTTTCCACAAGCTCACACCATACCCCCCAAAAAAAAAAAAATTACTACAGTGGAGCACCAACCCCCCAAGCACTTCCATGTCTAAAGTCAATAACTTTCTTCCACAATGAATCTCCCTCCAAGTGGTACCTCAAAAGCCATTTCTCCACTAAAGCTTTATTGAATATCCTCTAGGGAGTAAACTTTATTCCACTTAACAAGATGAAATTTTGTTTCCTTCCCTATACCACCCCACAAAAAAATCCGAAATAACTTCTCAATTCTAGTCACCACCCCTGCAGGCAACGGAAATAGAGATAAAAAAAAATAGGTCAGAAGGTTAGATAAAGTACTCTTAATCAGTGTAAGTCAACCCCCTTTCGATAAGTACATCCGTTTCCAACCAACCAACATTTTCTCTACTTTCTCATCTTGCTTTAATGGTTGTCTCCAACGGAATACCCAAATATTTCATAGGCAAAGAAGACACTTTACAATCCAAGAGATCTACCAGTCTGTTGATTCTAGGCACCACGCCCACCGCTACCATCTCATACTTACCAAGGTTTATCTCAAGCCCAAATACGGTTTCAAAACATAACAAGAGTGCTTGTAAAGCTTGAATTTGGCCACGGTCCGCTTCACAAAAGAAAAGAGTGTCATCTGCAAATAATAGATGTAAGATGATGATAGAGCCATTAGTACCATTACCCACCGAAAAAACAGCTAAAAAGTCTCTTCAACACATCTAACAATACTAATGTTACACGATGACCAAATCCAAACTTAATTAATTAATACTAAATGGGGATATTGACAAAAGCATATTATATCACATAAAATTTTGACACAACCAACCTGAGCTTTCTAATCATGAATTAGTCGTTTCTGCCTCCCTGCACTTCACCACTTAAATTGAAGTGCTAATATAATTAGATCAGAACCTCCTGTCAACATAAGGATAGATTCAATTAGCTAATAGGTTAACCAGCAAAGAAGTTACCCCTCCCATGACCAGAAAGAAAATAATGAACAGAGAGAACATCTCGCCATTACAGCGCATAATATTGCTTTTAACTACCAGTTTTCTTGTTTACAGGCGGCAGGATGCATAATGAAGCCACAAGGGACGCAAGAGGTTAAGATGGGCAACTTCTTCCAATTTACTTCTTAACAAGGAGGATGTGCCACTAAAAACAAATCTAAACCTGTTGCAACATGTTTGTTTCGAACAAACGAAGACCGAAGCCAAAAAAATATACGTGCATGCATGTGAAAATGAGAACACAAAATCTGTGCATGAGACAGAGAGAGAGAGAACCACATGGATGCGTGATCTGATCTTCCCCTTTGGGTCTGTAAACGGAAGAGAAGCATTGGTAATATACGTTTTCAACTCCTGCTAACCCAAAGACTTGAGTATCTGTGAATTAGGAGTTTCAGAAGATAAAACACCCGTCATATCAACAACAGTACAGAAAATTATCAAAATAGTTAAAATTCCTGATAAGAAAAATGTGTTTTTTACAGTATGCGGCATAACTCTGAAACAAATGGCTTTCCGTATTCTCGTTGGGAATGCATCTAATCACTCCAAAACGAACTCAATCAGATCTTAACATCAATTATAACGAACTTCTTTTAAGAGACTTCACAATAATGAAAACCAGAATATCACATCTAAAACTAAAAGTTAGCATGATATCATTAGGCTCAAGCAACATCACTATATTTCACATGCAGGTTTTCTCTCTTCCACAGAAAAAATTCTAAGTTTACAATGTCATCCAATAATTTGTCAGTCATAATTTAAGAGAGATTAAAATTACAAGAGGATGTTAAACTCGGATCCATCTCCCAGCTCCGCAAGTGTTAAAACTAAAAGGAGAGCCACTTGCTAGCTACTGTTTCTTCTCAGTTGAGACTCCATTTTCAACTTGATTGTCAAACGCGTGATAAGGAACTTCAACCATGGGCCTAGGTACTGGACGACCACTGAAGTCCTCCGGAAAGAATTCAAAATCGGGGCCAAAGTTGAACTTGACTACACAATTTGGCTGATTCGGAAGAGTATACATTGAAGCAGCAGGGTAGTAGCGACCACCATATAGATCCTTGAAAGCAACTCCCTGGCAGACCCCATTTTTAAAGAAAGATATCTCACTTCCTGCATGGAAGAGACAATATTTGCACACGAAGTGAATACAGACCTTTCCAATGAGAAAACACAATTTGGACGCTAAAAAGAGTCTGTCACTGCCTTAACAGTGAAATAGTTAGAAAAATACTCATCTAACCAGAAAATTTTGAAATAATATGTAATACAATAGTTGGTAAAGAATGCATAGTTTTTGCATGCAAGGACTCTTAGCCAGAGATTCTCGCAATCAAAAAAACTAAGGTGTTTTTCATTCCCATTGGGATTGGCCAGCCAGGGTCAAACAAAAGCTAGTTACTTCAATAGGGTTCCCGCCTCTTTGCCATCACTGTCAGGAGTAATACAAAGCTCTAGTGCCCTCTTATACTGAAATTTAAGCACCATTTCTTTTAAACACCCTACTAACCGGATTGAAATTAAAGTTAAAAGTTTTCAAAAGGTCAAATCATGCTTGGACTCCAGAGTTCATAATCTTCTCTCATAGAGGACACTTTCTGTTCCTGTTAACCCAGGAGAAGGGTCACGTTAAAAACCATACTCATTTTCACATGCAGCATTTTCCCCGGCCATTCTTAATTCCAGCTTTCTGGTTCCCATTTTGCAAGGAAATAAAAAAAGAACAGAAAATACACCTGGATGTAAATTAACCATATCAGTAAACAAGTGAATTGTGACAAAGATCTAGAGTCATCTTAGAAAGTTTGCCATAGTAAAATCAAAGAAATGTAAAGCAACATAGAATATAGGGAGTCAACATGTTTATTATTTACCACTTGGACAAAATCAGGAACTTATCACAACAAGCAGTATACAACACAAAACCATCCATTAAAGCTAGTCCCAGTCAATCACTTATCTTATCCTATGTTTACCCTATGTCAAGTTGGCATACTTCTCCCTCCACCATTCAATAGAAAATATGCATGAATGTTATCCACGTAGTTAAATCACCATTATAGGCAATCCACCACTATAATAAAAATGACATTTACTTTTTCTGCTACCTATAAAAATAAAAAGATATTTACATTTGTTGTCACTATCCATTCCACCCTCAAGGTATTTTCAATTTGAAAATCACCACAGAAACACTTGTCTGTATTCTCTAACTTTTAGCTAATAATAGGCAAATCAAATAGGTTCTTAAAAGGTGATTAAAAGTTAAAATTTAACAGCTGATATTTAATTGGCCCTCGTCAAATCCATTTTTAATAAGTATGTCATTCCAATTTGAGCTACTGTCAAATAACTAACACGGAAAAATGATTGTAATTTTGGTTGACGAAAACTATTTTCCTCTGGCCAAAGAGAGGTGAATGCCAGGATTTTAGCATGCATTTCAGAGGAAAAAAACCACTAATGAAACACTAATATTGTTTTCTCGATTCAAGTAAGGGCTGCAAGGAAAGAGGAAAACCAAAAGTGACATAGGTCTAGAGGGTAAGAAAAGATACAATGGCCATTCCACGCCTAGAAAGAATGGATCAGCCAACTGTGTGTTTGCGTGTGTGTATATATTTTGTTACAAGGTCCAAGGTTCGAATCCCACTTGGTGCAAACAATCTCTATAGGTCATCAGACTAGGGGATTTCCCCTTTAATTAGCCAACATGCACTTGCGGGAAACTCCTTGCTGAGGGTCTGCACCCCAGGATTAGTCGGGACTCTATTCCCAAACACCTATTGCCAATAAAAAATATATATTTTTTGTTAAGATAAAATTTTCTTCATAACTAAAAAGGGTGAAACCAAAGTTATACGTCCTGTGTACTTAGGCTACACCTATTTTCATATCTATTAATAAAATTCCTTTTACCTATATATAAAATAATAATAATAATAATAAATAAATAAAACCCTACTACACAAGAAGGGAAGAAATGCTAAAGATTCATGGAAAGTAAAAACAGAATACTCTAATCTATTATGGACCACAATCCAATAACACAGAATAGTAAGAGATAAGGAGCAAGGTGCCAATCACCTAACTCTTCTCCTTGGAGGGGGAAGGTGCCTCTCAAGGTTGCTTTTTTTGGTTGTTTGGCTTCCCTTGGGAAAATCCTGACAATTGATCATTTGAGAAAGCATGGTATCATCCTCATGGATAGGTGCTTTATGTGTAAAATGAAAGGAGAATCCGTGGGTCACCTACTTCTCCATTGTGAGGTGGCAAAGGTTCTATGGGATGACATCTTTAATAGGATTGGTATTGCTTGGGTGTGATGCTTTGGAGGGTGGCAGATCTTTTGGCTTGTTGGAGAGGTATCTAGGATAATCACTAAATTGTTGCCGTTTGGAAGATGGTTTCCCGATGTCTTATGTGGTGCATTTGGCTTGAGAGGAACGGTTGTAGTTTTGAAGATAGAGAATGCTCATTGGGAGAGATTAGAGATTTTTTCTTCCATACATAGTCTGCTATAGTACTTGATGGGGCTTGTTTTCATGATTTCATTGTTGCTTTTTCTAGTTCCTAGTTTGTAATTAGGTGTTTTCTCTTGTATACTCCCTGCATACGTGGACTATGCCTAATTACTTGGTATAATAAAATTTCTTTGTACCTATTAGAAAAAGAAATGGGGAATTGAGCTCCAACATCGTTTTCTTGCAGTCTTCGAAATAACAACTGCCTTTCCCTCCAATACAACAGAACATACAAGCCAGTGCCATCTTCCACAGTTTTGATTAATAATTTTAAGATGTAGTATTGGTACAAAATTTACATAAAAAATTAGTACATTTTATGCATCTTAATACCCAGTTAACCAATTGAACATGAGGTCATACCCAATCATCCACTTTTTCCACCATGAGTATGATTTATAAACTAATTGTATATCGAAAACTTCAACCCACTACAAACATATAGACTGCATCTTCCTGCATACATGGGCTTCGCCTATTACATTTTTTAAATAAAATTTCTTTCTACTTATAAAAATAATAATAATAATAATAATAATAAAATATAAAAATAAAAATAAAAAATAAAAAAAAACATATAGACTGCATCTTAGTTGGTCTGCAGTCCTCAATGAAATTTGACAACAAAAAGTAAGTACATTTTATGCATCTTAATACCCAGTTAACCAATTGAACATGAGGTCATACCCAATCATCCACTTTTTCCACCATGAGTATGATTTATAAACTAATTGTATATCGAAAACTTCAACCCACTACAAACATATAGACTGCATCTTCCTGCATACATGGGCTTCGCCTATTACATTTTTTAAATAAAATTTCTTTCTACTTATAAAAATAATAATAATAATAATAATAATAATAATAAAATATAAAAATATAAATAAAAAATAAAAAAAAAAACATATAGACTGCATCTTAGTTGGTCTGCAGTCCTCAATGAAATTTGACAACAAAAAGTATGAACTACGACAACAAACAATTTAAACAAAGTAGAAGATCCATGGATTCGTAAGTTTGTGACAAATGCAAGTTTTTCATTGTGTGTAGCTTACCTCAGAATAGTTATAAAATCTTTTTTTTATCTAAGCCTGATTATTCATCCTTATAAAATTTGAACTTCAAAAATACATGTTAAAGAGAATTACTTTTTTTTTTTTTTGTTAATGTCAGGGAACTTCTCCAAAGCAGCGCCCTTCGGATGCACCCCGCAAAGTAAACCCCAGTCCAGTGCACCACGCCCTCGGAAGTTTCCCTATACGAAACTGGTTAAATCGTTGGCTTTTCACTAGAGGGTGTGGCCCTAAATGATTGTTTCTACCCATGAGATGTTGAACACCCATGAGATGTTGAACCTTGGACCTTGAAGGGACTGATACCCCAAGACCAAGGTCTTCACCACTTGGGCCAACCCCTTGGGGTCAAGAGAAATACTATTACTTAGGCTTGGTTGGACTCTGGTCCTCATTGAAAATTTGACAACAATCTTGTTCCAAGTAGATACCCTTGAGAAATGTGAACTTCAAAAGTCAAGCTCCAAAAATGGCATATCACCTAATCAACACCCTTTTCCATGCCACACGAACAGGATCTTCTCCCCAAGTTTTACATGATCACAATCGTTTGAAGTACTATTCAATGCCTCGTTATTTGTTTGATCCCAAGCTCGAGTTAATACTTCAAATGGTGCAACATAAACAAATGGAGCATTTTGGAAACCATGCAACCAATGCCAAAACTAGCACCATGGTATCCTAGATACAATCCATCGACACTACTTGGCATCAGCATAAACAAGAAACGGCCAACATATGTCATCACATTGCAATAGAAATTCTACGAGATGCTCACCAACAGCAGCTACAAACACATATAGTGCACGATATAGGGTGAAGAAACACTTACCAGGGACCACTTTTGGGGCTTCCTCCTTGACATCCGGTGCGCATGCATACCTCTGCCCTTTGTACAATACTAAATGCGGGGGCTTGGGCGCATACAAACCACCCTCCGGCAAGTTAATATAGAACCCAATAACATCCTCTTCCTTATACCCCTCTTCCCCATACTTCTCCCTCAACGCCTTGTGCACCTTGCTCCCATCAATGTCTCTGTATCCGAAACTGTTCCCGTCGTACCCAACCGGAGCCTGGAGGTCTCCCTTCTCGGTCGACCACCCGAGGCGCGTGTGCCCCGATTCTCCCAGTCTGACAATTTTTATCTCGAAGTACCAAGATCCCTCCACGACTCCTCTGGTAGCTCTAACCATCCTATAACCCTTGGCACTCCCGGCGCTCAATCTGTCGTCGCTCAATTCAACTTTCTCGGCCTTGTAGATCTTCGAGAGGCATATTTTCATGTCCGGGGTATCGTCGGACTTATCCGGGAACTTCTGGATCGGGGTGATGAGGACGGTTTCCTCTGCCGGGGCATTGTGGAGGTTATTGGACTTGTTCTTCTTCTTTCCTTTGCGGGTCGACTTCGTGGCCCACACGTTATTGTTTTTCTTCTTCGATTTCTTCGCGGTGGTTGCGGTTGTTGTCGGCGTCGTCGTTGGAGGGTTCGCTTCGGCCACCATCGGGACAGCATTGTTATGTTGGTGATTGGTTATTGTAGGCAGGGTAGTGAGGGATGAAAGGGGTTTCTGCTTCTTGGGAGGAGGGTCTTCGTCGTCGTCTTCGTCCTCCTCCTCCTCCTCGTCGTTGTTGTTGTTGGTGGTATTGGTTGTGGTAGTCGTGTCATCGTTGTCATTTTCTTTGTCGTTGTCGTTCTCGGTGGGTACGTTGTGGGTGGATCTGGGGGATTTGTTGGTGTCAGAGGAAGCCGGATCTTCGGATTCGGAGCTAATGGGGTCTGGTTTGGAGTCGTTTTGGGGTCCAATAGCAGTGGTAGCGCTGGACGGCGGTGGCAGTTCGGTGGTGGCGAGGTCGGGATTAGGAGTTGGAGTGGGGGAGGCGAAGCGATGTACGGATTCTTCATCTTCTTCGTCCTCGTCTCTGTAGGTGGCTTGGAGGGAGTCCATGGAAGGAGGGTTTAAGCTCGAAGGAAGGTTTTTCAGGACTCCGTCTCCAATCGAGAGGGTAGAGACATTTACCAACGAATGGGAAAGTCGGATGAGAGTTGGAAGATAACGTTTTCCTTTATAGGGCTCTGGGTTTTGTATACTTTGGTGTTCGTGTGGGCTTTCAGCCTTTTTAGGAATTGGGCCGAGCTTTCATGCTTCATGGTCTAAAATGCTTTTAAGGTATTGAATTTATTTATTTTCCTTCCTCCATTAAATACTATTTTTTTAAAATTCTTTTCATTAGAGGTATTAAATAAAATATGCAGATAAAACATATAGGATTGCTACAGTTACTCTTCTTATTAAATTAATTTTTTTTCCTTCCTCCATTAAAACTTTTTCTTAAAATAAAAAACGGGACATTGAAAAATATTTAAAGTGATGCTACATCCACATAAACTCTCCACCAAGAATGGCAACAACTTTATTTTTTCAAATTTTTTTTAAACTCTTTAAATATTTTAAAATAAAAAATACAAAATTATTAAAAAAAATAGTTCCTTAACTATTAAGGTAGGTTTGGAGGTAGAGAATTCACATCTCAAACTCAAAATTTTCATCTCATTATTATATTTTTCCTAAATTCACACAGAATATAATTAACAATTTAATTTTTTCAAATCCCAACTCAACTTTTTCAAATTTTAAAAAAATAATAATATTAAAAAATAATATTTTAAACTTTCATTTCAAACTTAAAATTTTCATCTTTACTCCCAAATCTGCTTAACAAAAACAATCTATGGCTTTTGCGTGTGGCTTTTGTATGTGAGAATATCATTTCTCAAATATTTATATCATATTATAATGAAAATTAAAAAAAAAAAATTGTACAGTTTTAGAGTGTACAAATCCTTATTACTCATTTAAAAAAAAAAAAAACCAAAAAAAGAGTATATGGGACTTGTGTAGTCCATCTATGACGATATTTAATGGTACTTATAAAAAAAAGATTATATTTATCACCCTCTTAATTATTATCTTCTCACTATCCCTAACAAAAAATTTATAGCACAAGATTTAAAAAAATATATGTATTCATGAAAACTCTAGTTGTAGTGAGCTTTTAAAAGGACCTCTCCATATAACAAAAGTTCTTGAAAAACTCTGGTTTAATGTGCCTTCCTCTATTGTACTTGACTATTACAGAGATTTTCCATACGGCATAAGACTTTGATTTATTCTCTTTTCAGTGCCTAAAGTCTTTTCTTCTATCTCTCTCACCTTTTATTTATTTATTTTTATTTTTTTAGATTTAAAAAGCTTATATATTTTGTGAAAAAATCTATTCATTATTTTATTTTTATCATCATCTCATCATTTCATAACGTAATATTAGATAATAAATTTATAAATAAAATATAATAAATAATCTCTAATCATTTAATATCACATTATAAAATGATAAGAATTAAAATAATAAATAATATTACTCATATTTTATTAGGTCTATCTATTTATCTCTGTTATATTGTAAGGTGTATTTTTTTTCCTTGCATTGATGGCTGAGTATTTAATTTGCCATTTATTCATTTATTTATTTATAGTCAACTTTCGAACCTTCCAGTTTAAGGCCTCGTGGTCCTTAAGGCAATCCCCATTCTACTACTTATTAACCTGGTCTAAATCTTATATTAAATAGATACTTTCTAGACCATCAAGGTTAGGCGATAACCCATTTAGTACAAAACTTGTATTTCACGATTTTGAGATTAAGAGTTCAAGTCAAAATATAAATTGAAATTATTTATGATATAAATGCTTGATCTTTAGGTTATGAGATGGACTTTAGATTAGCTGGATATTTAAAAAATGCTTGATGACTGGTTCACATTTGAATCAGTAGCTATAACTCAAACCGAATATTTCGTAATAGAAAAAAGCTCATATAATCACACTCAATAAGAATTGCCACCATCTCCCCTTTTTCTTAAGAAAAATAAAATAAAGATACTTTCTCATTCTTCCAATAAAATAAAAGTATTTTTTTAATATTATTTTTAGAGATACAATTAAGGAGAAAGAAAGAGATAAGTGAGATTCAATGGTATTGTATTTTAATTGAAATTTAAGAAATTTTTTTACCATTTATTGTCTTTGTTTATTATTTTTTTTACTATTATTTATAAATTATTGAAAGTTACTTTAACGTCCAAACGTAGTGAGTTAGGTGGTATATATGTATCAAATTTTATTTAAAAAATAATAATTTATACGATTTTAGAATATGTATATCTTATATATTATTTTTTAATAAAATAAGAGGAATATGGTACTCATTTCGAAAATGTTATCTAAAAATTTAGAATTTATAAATTTTGTTGTGAAAAGTAATTTATCGTGAAAAATATAATTTTGCATATAAATTAATTTGTTATTTTAAAATATCTGTGCAAATTCCTGTACGGATCTAGAAAAAGTCAATGGTAGTGGAGAGACACCGGTGCCACCCACCGTCCTCCAGCTCCCGGTCCAAAGGAGTTGCTGAATTCATTCTATTATAATAAACGATAATATACCCATTCCGAAGTTCACCAAATCTGACTCCTTTTTGTTTTGTTTCTTTGGTTGGCTGGTTTGACTTCTCCCCCACATACACTAAACACCAACATCTTGACCCTCAGTCCTGGACTCCGCCACGCGTTGTTTGTTTGCTCCCAACACCTCCAATATCCTCTTTCTCGCTCTATCTCCTTTTACCGTTACATGGCCAAGTTTCTCTAAATCACACAGTTGTTGTGAGAGCTGAAAGAAGGGAATCCGTATTCTCTTCTCTGTGTCAGATTACTCAGCCATGGCTCCTAGCAAGCTCAATTCCTCTGTAACAAGCACCCTTTCTCTTTCTCCATAAATTATCTATGTTTTTCCTTTTTTGGGTTCTCAGATGTTGTTTGTGCATGTGCATTTATATGCTGTTTAGCATGTTTGGATTTTTTGTTCTTTGCAATTCGTGTTTTTTTTCCAGTTTTTTCTGAACTTTGACCTCATTCTGTGGATAGCTTGGTTGGTGGTCGTGTATCCCTTGCCTCTTTGTGATAATGAGCAGTGGGGTGAGAGGAAGTTTGATGGAAAATAGTATGTAAAGTTTGTGCAAGCTATAACTTTTAAGATTCTGTGTTGCCTAGATTTTGAATTTGGGATGGATGAAGTTTCTGGGAGTGCAGCTTTCATTGTTTTGAAATTTGGGTGGAGGGTGAATTTGTACTTTAGGAGCGATAATTCATATCACTATGGTGAAAAAGTTTGTAGATATCTGTGACTTAATTTGAAGCCTGATATATGATTTATTCTATGAAAGTTTAAAAAGATAATTAAATGGATGGAATGAATCTTCATAAGAAGTATACCTCCCGTTTATTAGAAAGATGGATATTCTATTGGCATAAGTTTTTAACCATTAGCCTTTCCTCATCTCCTGATGTGGCATCAATGATTGGGATGTGAGTGAAAAATAACAAAATCTTTCAATCATTTGATGCCACTTGAAAGGATGATGAAAGGCTTATCATTAAGGATTAACGCTGCATACTACACTCTCATCCCACTTTCATCCTACAATGTAAATGTGTCACTTTCATCACTCCAAGATCAACCTTTATTTTTTAAAAAGGAAAATTCAAAGGCTGATGGGCAATGCTAACTGATCATAGTGCGATGAGAGTGTGGTATGTAGAATTTTTCATCATTTTTTTTTATAAGTAAGAAGATATTTTATTGATATTTCATAAGCCTTTTCATCATTAAAAGGCTTATGAGCAACATTTATCTTAATAATTATGATCGTGCACATCAAAGGCTCTGTTTGTACACATAAGGTTTGAATCCAACTGTCGATGGTATGACATGCAATCTGGTAGGAAATCCAAAGGAGTAATTGGTATTTTGGTGATTGTTTGAGATAAAACCAATGCAGTGACTTCATGCTACAATTCCAACTTTTTGACAAGCTGTCTTTGTCATCCTCAAATTTTAATTATGAACTAACCATTTTGCACTCTTCATTACTTATAATCCTGCATTTCTGCACATTTTATAGGTGATATTGATTATCTCGATTGATTAAAATCTATGTCCCATAGATCTATAGGGTATAACTGATGTTCATACAATGTAATGGCTGAAAAAAATGGAAAAACATGTATGCATAATTATGTAAACTTTGGACCATGCAACCCCAATGATGACATGTCATGATTACAAGTGGAAGGACCAGTTCCCATTCACTAGAATGGGAACTAATAGACAGGTTGCTTCTGCTGACAAGTTCCACGGTGGTTAAACTCATCTACCGAGTTGAAGATCTTTTTGACCCCCTCTCGTCTTAAGATGGAAGCACAATTCGTGAAATCTCGCTCTGGTGAATGACTTGAGATTATCCTGCTGGTTATATCTATGAAGCTTAGGGAGTAGGATATTTCCTATGAAATGAATATGTCACGGAAGAAGTCAAATGACATGCTGTCGTTATCATTTCAAGTACCTTTGGTCTTCTTCTAATGTCTTTTTAAATGATTTTCTTGAGACTATAACTACCTTGGCAAGGTGCAATGCTTATTTGTGTGCTGTATTGTATATTTTACTACAACACATTATCTTAGCTTACCTAACTGAGAAATTTGGCATATTTTACACACATTTTTTCTCGAGTATGATCTGATATGCTTGATGTGGGCAGGGAGAGGCAAGTATATCATGTTCGCAGCCAGAGAATGGGTTTCCCAATTCATTTTCTCTCTTCTCGGAGAAGGAAATTGATGAACTTCTTCAACCTTCAGTTCAGGGATCTGATGACCACCTTATTGAGTTCTCAGAAGCTATGAGAAGTACCTTCATGCTTTATCCTCTGCGTTACGCACATATTCAATATGAGTAACTGCTTTTCATATGAATCTATTATAGAAGCTATTATGCTTTTTTTTTTTTTTTCCCCATCTCTTCTTTAGCTGTTGCAAAGGCCTTAAGACGTGCTGCTGAGGGAAAGGCTTCTGCTCAAGCTGAGGCAGCTGAATGGAAGCGTAAATATGAACTCGAGAGAGCACGTAATCTGCTGGAGTTTAAAGGTTTTTCTAATGCTGAACAGTAGCAGCATTAATTTATTTATACTTTTTATGTTATTTTAAGTATGTGGAAGAACAAGTCTTTTATAGTAGGAAATATAAATTGACCTCAACTTAAAGAAGCCTAATCCCAAATACCTTGGAGTTGGTTATTGCTATCCTTATCCTTGATTTAGTTCTTTTATTCAAGGCCAGGCAGTTCTTTGGTACACATTTCCACCATGCCCCTACAGCTCCACAGAAGCTGTTTTTGAACTCTTTATTTTCTTTGTAAATAGTTTACTAATACCATATCACTTCCTCTCCGTCATTGATATTGGTCTTCATTGTACTTTCATCATAGTTTACTTTATTTGTTCATCATTCATGCCACCTTTATCTTGTTGAGATTGCGGTTCTCACTTATCCTATCCTTTTTTTAGTATTCAGTGCCCTTGTAATGGATGTTAAGTGTCTTAAGGTTTTAAGTTTCACACCATATATCTTTTGAACCTTACACTTGCTGGGTTAAAAAATGGTTTTTGAAACTTATTAATGTAGACTGTAGTACTTCTTAGTGAAGGAATATTTTGATCTTCCTTTTCAAATTTAGATTTGATCACACAGAAATGTGCAAAGCACCAATTCGCTTAATTTACATCACTCTATTATTATTACTCTTATTGTTCTAGTCATTGATCCAAGGTAACTAAAAGGAAATCTTTGGGAAATGAAAAAATCTAGTTACAAGCATAATTGTGCACTAATATGTGCACTAATGTAATTTAATTGGTCAAAAAGTAATTTTTATCGAAAATAGTGCTAATTTATATTTTAAATGTGAAGAAATCAATATTAGTACGCAGATTAGTGCACAAGTTTGCTTGTACGTAGTAAAACTCTTGGGAAATATTCAGTATTGCAACACTTCTATTTTTATTTTTTCGAGTGTTAAAAGGCTCACTAGTTACGTATTGACTTTGTCTGCAAATGTAGCCGTTTGATTCTAAAGCATCATTCTACAGTTTTTTGCTTTCTCTAGTCTGATACTATAATCTTTTTATTCTTTTTTTTTTTTTTTATGGGCAAAAAAATTATAACCTTTTTATTCAAAAGCATCTCTCTACAGTTTTAGCTGTACCATTCCATTTATCTTCACTATTGTCTCATGAAGTAATACCACATTGTCAACATAAATTCACAATAGGACCGTTCTGTGACATGCTTAAGATATTCCTTTGTAATCAGTGTCAAATAGAAAGGGTGGGGGGAGAGGGGTGCCAACTCAATGAAAACCTAATATTACTTGACTTCTTGTTCATCATCAGTTTATCTAGTGATTCATTTTATGATAGTTTGCAAACTTTCGGAACCTTTCTTCTTCCTACTTTGTCTCCTAATCCACCTTGTAGCATCTCAAGGGCCTTTTCATGCAACAGATGCTGTGAGGAAGTGTTATGAGATTTATACCGTCTGCTATTTCATATATGATTATAGGTTGAGCCAAAACAAAATGTTGGAGATCTTTCTCATTTCCTTGGAGTTTTTTAGGAGAAGTTTCTTTTTAGTAGACATGGGATCTTGGAATTAAATGGATAGTAACTTCTCATTTAACTTCGTTGATACTTCTTATTCCTTTAAGTTTTTGTGGAGAGTCTTTTTGTCTCTTGACTTAGTTGATACTTCTTATTCCCTTAAGTTGTTGTGGAGTCTTTTTGTCCCTTGACTTATTATCCTTCTGTAAAATTCTCAGGAAATGCTCCTTTATTCTTCTCTCTCATCAGAATATCTCCTGCTTTCTCAACTGTAATATCATCTTATGCACGAATCTTCTTAGTTGGATAGAAGGTAAAGAGAAACTTGAATTGTGTGTTTGTGTGGGAGAGAAATTTTAGACCACGTTGTTTGTTGGCTTCTTGAATCCTCTATCATACTGAACCAATTCATGAAAACTTGAATAACTTGTTTCTATTAGTTAGCTTGCTAATAAAGTCTGGACTCATTATCATCAGATTATGGGTGTTCCCCTATCGGACATGAAATTTTTGAAAAGCTTTGTAGTTGGTGGACTCAGACTTCCCTAGATAATGCAATGTGAAAGATGAGTTAGTGCTTCTGTGTCTAGTCTGCTGGGAAATTTTAACATACTTGCTTTGATTTGCACAGAATTACTAGCCCATCTCCCACTTAAGAAATCTGTACAGGTTACCAAGATGATGACATTTCCATATTTGTCGCTCTAGAGTCAGTGGCTCAAAGGATTTCAAGACTTAAAAACTGTGAACTCCAAGCTAAGGTCATTTCATCTGGAAAATATTATGGAAATCAATGCATTTCTGGTAATGGAAACATTTTTCAAGGTTTAATTGTGGTTTTATGCCACAACATAGATTAGTTAAGATTTTAAATTTCTCAAAGTGCCGTTTTGAAATTTTCATTTGAGTTAAAAAAATTTCTTCACGTGACTTTTCAAGTCTTTCTCAACTCTTTCACTTTTTACAAAAGTAATCATATCAACGCAATTGCTGCTAACCTAATATATTTTCCTTACGGATTCACTTGTATTCTTCACCAGCTTTTCATAGGAAACCAATTAAGTCTCTTGTTAAACTCATGTAGGAATCGTAGGATCCCTCAAAATTTCCCACTGTATTATTTTATAATTTGCATATGATGCACCCACCCTTGGGTAGCCCAAGTGGTAAGGGTGAACTTGTGTGCATGAGCCCCATGTCACAGGTTCAATTCCCCTTGGGATCAAACTGCAATTGAGTGGGAGGCCATGGCGGTGGGTTGCTGTGCTAGTCTCCCGGGGGGCTTAGGTTCCATGGGTGAGTCCTAAGGGCTTTACCATGGGATGCTTCCCCCGTCGTAAAAAATAATAATAATAATAATTTGCATGATGCAATCTATCTTGTTCACTGTTTTTAACCTCAAGGAATTGCTCAAGATATTTAATATAGAGTTTATCCATCTAGATTACATTATCTCCTTTTCCTGGGATATATTCTGCATTCCCTGTGGATTTTTTTTACTTAACAATAAAATTTTTATCTAAAGAATTTATCTTTTATGACTGTATCCTCTGAGTTCATTCTTCTACCTCTCAGTGCTCCCATATTCTAGATAGCCAAGCAATGCCAACTGTGCTGGGCAGACTTCTTTTCCCACAATTACTGATGCTCAAGTGGGAGGTCCTTTGTGACAATTCTGATGGATTTTATTAATTAAAAGGATGTTCCCCCAATACATTGGAGTTATAATAGAGATTCACCTAAATAGAAAAAGGAAACAAATCTAGAAGGTCCTTAAAAGCTAGAAACAGAAAATTTGACTTTATTGTGGACCAAATGTTAAAGTGGCTCTTGAGGTCCAACACTGAATTCTTACAATCTTCAAAGTGGCGCCCATTTTGGTCCCTCCAAATACACCACATTAAACAAGATGATATTATTTTTCACAATAATACAGACTTATGGCAACCAAACTGCTCCTCCAACATGCTAGGAGATTAATCACTTGAAAGATTGTGTTCAATGAAGTACTAGCTATGGTAAGAAGCCAAGAGGTAGATAAAATACAGTGGACTCCCGCTAAGAAAGGGAAATTTTCTGTTCACTCTATCTATAAGGCTATCACTAATAGGGAGAGCAAGTCTTTCCCTTGGAAGAACATTTGGAGGAGTAAGGGGCCCTAAAAAGCTACCTTCTTCTTATGGATAGCTTCCTTGAGGAAAATCTTGACTATGGACAACCTAGAATGGGTTATGCTTGGGAGCATGGTTGGTCCAATTGCCATTTGGAGAAATCTCTTTAGTGTTTCAGGAATTGTAGCTATTTGGAATATGGTCCCCATTTGAATTCTGTGGTGTATCTGGAGGGAAAGGAACAAATGGAGCTTCGAAGATAACGGGTGCTCATTGGAGGATCTTAGAAGTCTCATCTTCAACACATTATTTCTCCGGTCAATAGCTATAGATTTCTATGGGCTTAATGTTAATGACTTCCTTTTATCTATTTCTTCTTTGCCCTAACTACATGTTTTACTCTTATTCATCTTGTGTATTTGGACTTCGCCTAGTCTTCTATTGACAGAAATAAAATTTTCATAAAGAAATGAACTACCAGCTATCTCATAGTAAAATTAAAGGTGATCCATCATTTCCACACACTTTTTACACATGCAACTCAAATAAATTACTACAACTTGCCGCCTCCTTACGTTATACAAGGAAAGAATCTTCCCTAAAACCATTTTTGATACATAAAAGGTTTTTTTTTTTTTGTTTTTATAGGTGATCGAGACGGTTTTAATTATTAAAAGTAGGCAAAGCCCAAGTACACAGGGAGTATACATGAGAAGTACCTAACTAGAGTTTATAATTGAGAGTAGAAAATCATGGACATTTAGTCCATTACAAACAATGGCCCCCACCCATAAGAACAATGATTTAAAAAAGAAAACTTTAAGTTCCTCAATTGTTCTCTTGCAATCTTTGATGCTTCTATCATTTATCTCCTGCCAAATACACCAACACATACATGTAAGTAACCATTGTCTATATTGCTACCACTTGAGAATTAACTTGGAGGCCTCTCCAGCTTGCTAGGAAATCCACCAGTCTAAGAGGCATAACCCATGATAATCCAATGCTCACAAAAAAATTATCCCACATGGTCCTAGCCACCTTGCAATGTAAAAATAGATGATCTACCGATTCACCACATGAAACACCAGTCCAACACCATTACCCAACGTTTCCTGAAATTATCTATGGTGAGAATCTCGTTTCCTTATATAAAAGTTCACTCTTGGGGTACCTTTTTTCACCAAATAATCTTCCAAGGACAAGGGGAACAACTAAAAGCATAAAACACTTTGTAGAGAGACTCTACTTCAAACACTTCTTTCTCTGTTGGACCCTAGACCAATTTGTCTTCACCACCCCATCCCAAACTACAATCGTTTGAAGAACGATGTGAAGAGATCCCCTTCTAGTAATTAATCTCTCTAGCAAAATTAACTGTCCACTAATGAGTATCTTGCGAGAACCGACAATGATCCATCACAAAAGCATCCTTGAAATGTACAGTTTTCAATAACTATGGTAAAGCACCTTTTGAAGGCTGGTCTCCAAGCCACACATCATGCTAAAAATTAATCCAGTACTTGTCACCCACCTCATATCTAATAAAGTGGGACAAATCCCCCTAACCCCTTCTAATGTTCTCCCAAAGACCAATCATAAAAAGACACATTAACCCTTAGACAAGTATATCACTTCTACCTAGCCAAGAAATGCAATGGAAGACCAAGATAACTTGGGCAAATCAGAAATCTTTCAACCAATAAAACCCGCCAAAGTAACCACGCTCTATAGATTGCCAACTGGGAGCAACCCCAAGATAGCAAAATTAACCTTTAAACCAGAAACTTCAAAATATTTTTTTAGAAGTAATAAAACTTCATTAAATTACACAAAAGGTGCATCCAAGTACGCAGGGTGCATACAAGTGTTAGAATATATTGTCTATAATGTGTTTGTATAAGGGTATATGGGTCTCTTGTATTTAGGGTATATATATATACTTGTGTGCACACTGTGAATAAGAGAATAGAAGAGTATTATTTCATCAAATCTCGTCTACATGGTATCAGAGCGCGATTCTCACGAATCTGAGTTCTGTATAGGTTGAGAGTGTTTTTCGGGTGTAGTTTGTGAGCTCACCGTTTTTCCCGGCGTGTTTCCGTGTGGTTTCCATGTGGTTTGGGTGCTCGTCGGCGCCGTGTGGTGGTTGAAGCGCTTTCCGGCCACTTTCCGGCATCATCTCCGATACTGGACACCAAGGGTGAACTCGCCGGCAGTTTCTGTTGGTACCGAGCCTTGTTGCCGTCGTCTTCAGCCGCCAGAAGGGGTCACCGTCGCTGATCTAGTACTGTTTGGTTGCAGGTAAGCTCGTATTCCAGTTCTGGAATAGGCATAACCCTGAACCTGTATAAGGTTTTATTCCAGGTTGGAATAAAACGCGTTTGGTAACACGGATAGCTTAAACCTATCCTGGGTTAGGATAGGCTTATCCGAGAAAGATCCAAACGAGCTCCAACCGATCTTCAGATATGATTAGGATATCAAAGGATGAGTATGAGCAGTTTTTGGGTCACACAGGGGTTTCATCTTCCGCAGCTACTCTTACCCACTCAGGTATGGCATCTGCATGTCTTGTCTCATCCACTCAAGGTCCATGGATCATTGATTCAGGAGCTAATAAACATTTGACCGGTTTTTCTTCTGCCCTGTCTAAGTTAAATACTGTACCATCTGTAAAAAGTGTCACTCTTGCTAATGGTTCTCTTGCTAAAGTTACAGGCATTGGATCCACTAAACTCACTGACTCCATATCCTTGTCATCTATCCTACATGCTCCGAGTTTTCCTTTTAGTTTGTTATCTATTAGTAAGATTACTCAAAATCTGCAATGTTCAGTGACTTTTTATCCTTCTTCATGTATTTTTTAGGATCTCAAGACGGGGAACAAGATTGGTACGGGGCATGAAGCTGGTGGTCTGTATTACCTTGATGTTCAACAGTCACCCACTCGAGCCCTTACAACCCCCTCATCATCTGCTTTTGAATGGTACTGTCGCCTGGGTCATCCCTCACTTTCTCTTTTGAAGTGTCAAATTAGGAACTTGGGAAGTGTCTCCCTTTTTTTGTGAAGCGTGTCAACTTAGTAAACACCATCGTGTGTCTTTTGTTCCTCGTATTGATAAACGAGCATCGAGTCCTTTTGAATCGGTTCACTCTGATATATGGGGACCAATCAACATTGAATCAAACAAGTTTCAATATTTTGTTACATTTGTTGATGACTACTCTCGTGTGACATGGTTGTTTTTTATGAAGGCCAGATCTGAACTTCTTTCCATATTTTAAGTGTTCTGGAAACAAATTAAAACTCAATTTAACAAAAAGGTTCAGATTTTGTGTTCTAATAATGCTAGAGAATATCTATCTAGTGCCTTTGCTACTTACCTAAGTGACAAAGGAATTGTTCATCAAACATCATGTTCGTATACACCCCAACAAAATGGGGTGGCTGAACGCAAAAACCGGCATTTGTTAGATGTAACCTGAGCACTATTGCTACATATGCATGTTCCTAAACGGTTTTGGAGTGATGGTGTTCTTAGTGCTTGTCATCTTATTAATCGTATGCCTTCATCAGTTCTTAATGGTTCATCTCCCTTCTTCGTCTTGTTTCCATCATCTTCACCTTTTTCTCTTCCTCCAAAAATCTTTGGATGTGTTTGCTTTGTTCATAACCTTGGTCCAGGCTTTGATAAACTTGACCCCCATTCTACCAAGTCTCTTTGTTGGTTATTCCCGAACTCAAAAAGGATATCACTGCTATAGTCCTGCTCTTAGACGCTATTTCACGAGTGCTGATGTTACCTTCTTTGAGTTTATACCTTTTTTTTCAAATACATTTTCAAGTGTTGAGTGTGATCCTCTACCATTACCTACTCTGACATTATCTCCCTCACAATCACCCAACCTTACCCAACCTTCCCCAGTTCCTTTAAAGGTTTACTCACGTCGTTTGCGGTTGCCAGCTCCCATGCCCCAACCAGTCGTGCCTCCATCTTCAGATCCTGAGTTGCCCAGTACTTCGGACTCTCTACCTATTGCTCTTCGCAAAGGTAATCGTTCTTGTGTTACTCAACATCCTATTAGTCAATTTGTTTCATATCAT
Organism: Carya illinoinensis; assembly: GCF_018687715.1. Classification (NCBI taxonomy): domain Eukaryota; kingdom Viridiplantae; phylum Streptophyta; class Magnoliopsida; order Fagales; family Juglandaceae; genus Carya; species Carya illinoinensis. The sequence goes on from NC_056765.1 coordinate 29,744,501, forward strand.
GCCTTATCCCTTTCATTCTCATGTTTTACATCTCGAGTTTCAAAACTCTCTATTCCTAAACACTTCAGGATGCATTATCTGATCCGGGATGGAAGACAGCTATGGAAAATGAAATGGATGCTCTTCATCATAATGGCACATGGGATCTTGTTCCATTACCACCTAGTAAACAACTTGTTGGCTGTAAATGGGTATACACTATCAAATTTCATCCTAATGGTTCTGTAGAACGTCTAAAAGCCCGCTTGGTTGCAAAGGGCTACACTCAAACCTATGGCATTGACTACGAAGAGACATTCTGTCCAATTGCCAAAATATCTTCTGTTCGAGTGCTAATCTCTCTTGCTGCTAATTTAGACTGTCCCTTATTTCAGCTGGATGTAAAAAATGCATTCCTCCATGGCGACTTGCATGAGGAAGTTTATATGGAGCAACCACCTGGGTTTGTTGCTCAAGGGGAGTATCGAGGTACTGTATGCAGGTTGAAAAAGGCATTATACGGTTTGAAACAATCTCCTCGAGCATGGTTTGGAAGGTTCTTTGATACTGTATTGACATTTGGTCTTCACAGATGCCAAACAGATCACTTGGTATTTCACTTGCATAGTGATTCAGGTAACATTTTGTTGGTTGTATACGTGGATGATATTGTAATTACTGGGAGTGACTCTGCTGGAATTATTAGACTAAAGCAATTTTTACATAATCAGTTTCAGATGAAAGACTTGGGCAAGCTTAGATATTTCCTTGGAATTGAAGTCAGTAGATCTAAAGAGGGCATCAACCTATCTCAGAGGAAATATGTACTTGATCTTTTAGAAGAAACCGGCATGTTGGGTGCACGACCTCTTGACACCCCTATGGATCCCAATCGTAAATTTTGAAAGAAGAAGGGGAGTTGTTTAGAGATCCAGGTATGTATCAAAGACTTGTTGGAAAATTGAACTATCTTACCATCACTAGACCAGACATCTCTTATGCAGTGAGTGTACTGAGTCAATTTTTACAAATGCCTAGGATTTCACATTGGGATGCTGTAATTCATATTTTTCGTTATCTCAAGCGAGCACCTGGCCTTGGAATACTATATCGATCAAATGGACATCTTAGAGTTGAAGCATTTTCAGATGCTGATTGGGCAGGATCTCCTTCAGATAGAAGATCTACTATGGGATATTGTACATTTGTAAGAGGTAACTTGGTTACATGGAAGAGTAAGAAACAAACAGTAGTTGCTCGTTCTAGTGTGGAAGCTGAATACAGGGCAATGGCACATACTACTAGTGAGCTAACATGGTTAAAACACTTTCTAAGAGATTGGATTTCTAGCTCCTATCCCTCTCCAGCTATTTTGTGATAATCAAGCTGCACTGCATATTGCTTCTAACCTTGTGTTTCATGAGAGGACTAAACATATAGAGATTGATTGTCACTTCATTCGAGATAAGACACTAAGTGGTGACATTGCTACACCTTTTGTGAAGTTCGCAGATCAACTTGCAGATGTGTTTACTAAATCCTTGTGTTGGAGTCGATTAAAACCTATTTGTTTCAAGCTGGGTTTATATGATGTATATGCCCCAGCTTGAGGGGGAGTGTTAGAATATATTGTCTATAATGTGTTTGTATAAGGGTATATGGGTCTCTTGTATTTAGGGTATATATATACTTGTGTGTACACTGTGAATAAGAGAATAGAAGAGTATTATTTCATCAAATCTCGTCTACACAAGAAAGTCACCAATTGAAAAGTAGAAAAAGTAAGTTAGCCATTAAAGTCTATGTAGTCTGTCCAAAGGAATAGGCTGTTAAAAAATAAGGTTTTGAGCTCCTCCAATGTCCATTCATGATCTTCAAAATTCCTGTCATTCCTGTCATTCCTTCCCTCCAAATACACAACCACATCAAGCAAGTAGGAACCATCTTCCGCCATTTCTTGCGCCCAACGAAAAGACTGATAAGAAACCTCCATAACTTAAACAAATACTAGAAGGGATAAGGGGTCCCCTTGTCATAATCCTAGAGTGCTCTCGAAAAACCACAGGATTTCCAGTCACCAATATGAAAAATGGACCAAGGAAATACAATGGACTATTCAATTATATCATTTCTCCCCAATACTGCACATTCTCAACAAATAAAGTAGAAAAAATCAATTCACATGACAATATGCATTTTCTATGTCCAGTTTACAAAGCACTTCCGTGTCTCGCAAATGGGATATACTGGATATCAAGACATTTGGTAGCAATGGGAACCAATTCCAAGATTTGCCTTCCCTTAATGAAGGCATTTTGGGAGTTGGGAATATTCTTTGCCAACACCAATTTTGATCTGTTTGAAAGAACTTTAGCAATGATCTTTACGCACCACCCACTAGGGTTAAAGGCCTGAAGTCCTTGATGCCAGTTGCTGGCAAAAACCGAAGCTGTGAGCAAACACTGAGTTTATTGATGTAACATCTTCTCTTTGGTCGACAAATGCTATAAACTATTTTTAAGTGAGAATAATACTTCGCTTTTCTGCTTTGGATATGGTTCGACAATGATGAGTGCTGTAATGGGTGTAGGAAAATTCTGTCTGTTGCAAAAGTTAGTGAGACATTAACGTGGGTTAAATGTAAACAGGTTAGAGGGCTGTACTTAAGATGGAGATTGCAGTCAAATATATCATGTTAGGGGGAGGATTTAGCTATTGATATCTGTGATCAAGGACAAGAACATTGATCTTGACTACTCTTGACCTTGCAAAGTTTCTTCTCAATCCCAATATTTAAGGGTGGCTCAAAGATGGGATGAAGGTTATCCTAGGCAGCTGTCATAGAAACGGTTAAAGAGACCCAAACTGATATCTTGGTAATATATGAACGTTTGGGTTACCACTATCTTGCCATAACTAAGGTTCTTCCCCCCCCCCCCCCCCCCCCCGGGGCCCCGCTCTCTCCCCCCTCCCCTCACTGTGTCTAGATTCTCTTCTAGTTTTTTAATTTCTCCTTATTCAAGGAAATTTCTGGCTTGGATTGCAGAGAAGTCACCTGGAGAGCATGGTGGTGATTTTGATAATGCAACAATGGGGAACTTGGTTAACCAATCAGCATGGTGCAAAGAAGTAAATGATCAATTTGAAAAGCATAACGGGAGGAATGGAATTTGCTCCCATGAAGTTCTTCAGGATGGGGAACCTGTTTCTGATTCCCAAATGATTGGAAAGGTAGCTTTTCAGTTACCACCCTGTTAATGAGTCCTGGCTTTTTATAATGGACCATTTATTTTTTAGTGCATTAATTCAATCTGATATCTGTTTGAGGCATCAGAACATTTCTATGGTAGCCTGTTAGTCTAGGTATTAATCATTACTATTTGACAATGTTCCTTGTAGAAGGTGTTTAACCTAATCTATTGTGTATTTAAAGGTCCTTTTCATGGTTGTTATGATATTGTTGGTTTTAATGTTGTTCTTATTTATTAGGATTGGATTCTCATCTAAAAATTTTCTAGCCCTTATTCCATGGCCCCATACATGCAAAATTAATTTATTAAATGAGACCATTTATTTTTTAGTGCATTAATTCAATCTGATATCTGTTTGAGGCATCAGAACATTTCTATGGTAGCCTGTTAGTCTAGGTATTAATCATTACTATTTGACAATGTTCCTTGTAGAAGGTGTTTAACCTAATCTATTGTGTATTTAAAGGTCCTTTTCATGGTTGTTATGATGTTGTTGGTTTTAATGTTGTTCTTATTTATTAGGATTGGATTCTCATCTAAAAATTTTCTAGCCCTTATTCCATGGCCCCATACATGCAAAATTAATTTATTAAATGAGACCATTTATTTTTTAGTGCATTAATTCAATCTGATATCTGTTTGAGGCATCAGAACATTTCTATGGTAGCCTGTTAGTCTAGGTATTAATCATTACTATTTGACAATGTTCCTTGTAGAAGGTGTTTAACCTAATCTATTGTGTATTTAAAGGTCCTTTTCATGGTTGTTATGATGTTGTTGGTTTTAATGTTGTTCTTATTTATTAGGATTGGATTCTCATCTAAAAATTTTCTAGCCCTTATTCCATGGCCCCATACATGCAAAATTAATTTATTAAATGAGACCATTTATTTTTTAGTGCATTAATTCAATCTGATATCTGTTTGAGGCATCAGAACATTTCTATGGTAGCCTGTTAGTCTAGGTATTAATCATTACTATTTGACAATGTTCCTTGTAGAAGGTGTTTAACCTAATCTATTGTGTATTTAAAGGTCCTTTTCATGGTTGTTATGATATTGTTGGTTTTAATGTTGTTCTTATTTATTAGGATTGGATTCTCATCTAAAAATTTTCTAGCCCTTATTCCATGGCTCCATACATGCAAAATTAATTTATTAAATGAGACTATTTATTTTTTAGTGCATTAATTCAATCTGATATCTGTTTGAGGCATCAGAACATTTCTATGGTAGCCTGTTAGTCTAGGTATTAATCATTACTATTTGACAATGTTCCTTGTAGAAGGTGTTTAACCTAATCTATTGTGTATTTAAAGGTCCTTTTCATGGTTGTTATGATATTGTTGGTTTTACTGTTGTTCTTATTTATTAGGATTGGATTCTCATCTAAAAATTTTCTAGCCCTTATTCCATGGCCCCATACATGCAAAATTAATTTATTAAATGAGACAATTTTGCAGTATAATTAGCACCTTAGTGTCCAGATTGATATAACTATGTTTCTTAGACAGGCTTCATTTAAACTTTCATGGTGCTGCAAAGGTGAACAAAGTGATCAGCACAAACATGATATTGTCTCTTTTGAAAGAGGCAATATAACTACTGCAGAACGCAGCAGTAAGCAGGTACAGATTATTCTTTATGCAAGAGGCTGTTATTTTACCAAAATAATGTGTCAAATCAATGGTTTTTGCTACTGATCTATCTGTGTTCTCACCTTTACTTTCTTCTAATATAAGGACAAAGTTGCAACACTCTCTTTGAGGGACTGTTAGAATCAGTTCATAGGGAATAAAATGTGGCAGGGCAGGGCAGGGTTGGGTGGGGCCAATGAACTGCCTTGTTTCCGCTTTGGGGATGTGAGGGATTTCCTGTCCTTGCCATTAGAAAAAATTAAATCCCCACCCCTGCCACTTCTTATTACAGCTTTCAAGTCTAAACCTATGTTTCTATTGAACAACCATCAAGTTCAGTAAAATTTTACTCTCAAATTTACATTAAACGTTTTATAAATTATACGACATATATGGTTGATTTTTCCATATCTTAAAAATATGTGAAGATACTTTGTAAGGAAAATATGGGCTTTTGGTGTTGGTGGGTGGGGGTGAACACCTATCCCTCCACCTGCCCCAGTAATGAAAATTCATCCATCTCCATCTTATTTGTGGAATCACTACCTGATGCAGGGCAGGGCAGTCAGATTGGGTCCTGGCTTAATTGGTGTAAATGGACATATTTTTTAACACAGCTTTGCGGTGTGTCATCTATTGTCTAATGTAATAATCATTTTCCTTTCAGATCTCTTTAAGGTGGGAATCAGACCCGCGAACTGTGCTCGTTTTGACCAAACCAAATTCAATTTCTGTTCGAATTCTGTGTGCAGAAATGGTCAGGTGTGAATATAATACTATAATCTCGCATTTTGCATCCTAAGAGCCTTTTTCTGCTAGTTCTTTCAATATAGTGCTGGAGTTGAGTTTCAAGAAATTGCTTTGTTAAGTAAGTTAAGTTTTACTACCGATCAAGAAAAGAAACATAGACATTATCAAGGTACACAGGAAGTATATTACGAATAAACCTGATGAGAGAAGGAAGCTCTGAGAAATTCCTGCAGACATTATACCATATCCTAGTCTAGGATTGACTTTATATTAAATCAGCTACCATTGTCCTAGAACTGCTACAAAGTCTCTTTTTTAACTTCTATTACATGTTTCCTGCTTTTTTATCATCAAATTACGACTACAATGTAATGTGTTACTGGCAAGTGGGTGTGATTACAATTTATTGGACTTTGAGGAGACCTGGGGTAATATTCACTCATGAAAAAGAGAGAGAAAGAGAAAGGAACTGGGTAAGATTCTACATTTTGTATTAGCTCTGAATGAGATTCGACTGTGAAAAATTAGAGAGTGATGAGGGTGTTGTCCTCTTTCTCTCTCTCCAGAAATAATCTTAGACATGGTCCTTAGAAAACACAAGATATTCTATAGCAGCAATCATCAGTCAGTGATGTTATAGATTTTTTCGAATGTGCATTAAGTTAAATGACCTTTGCAACAAATGTTTAATATGATTGGGGCTTCCATCCATCTAACGAACTTTCAGTTATGTAATTTCTTTTGTTACTCGGTGGGTACCCTAGCCACCTGACCTTACCTTATGGTGTCTCTGCACATTCCAAGAACTAAGCATGTGGAGTCCAAATTGATAGGGCCAAACTGTGGCCTTATTGGCTCCTAAGATCTCCATTGGTGTCTATGCATACATGTTTGTGGAGCATATCATTCTTAAAGGAACTCTGTTGTTAAAGTTGGTAACCCTCCAAAGCAATTGAGAGCATTTCATGTGGCATAAAACACTAAGAACAGATGCTGAAGTAGATTGACAAGCTTTACTTTTATAATTACTTAACTATCCTGATGAGGGGTATTTGCTGATCATTGGTTTTCCCTGATAGATGTCACATAGATGCAGGCTTGTCAAATTCAAAACCCGGCGTAGTCTGTGCTCTTGTCCTGATAGACTAATATTGATTACATTACTTTTTTTACCGCATATCTAATTGTCCTAATTTTTCATGGAGTTTTGTACTAATTGTTGGGAAGTGAAGATATTTGCGCTCTGGGTCCTTTTTTTTTTTTTTTTTTACACTTCAATCCTAAATTTTAGTTTCCTCAAGTTATAGTCTAATTTTAAACACTGTTTTTGATCATATGGTTGCATCTAACTAACATAAGTTCTTGTTAGGCTGTTAAAGGTTTTTTTTTTTTTTTTTAATCATATGGATACATCTAAGTAGCATAAGTTCTCGTTAGAAGCCACAAATCCCAAAAACTTAAGATATCAGGAAGTGGGCCAATAATGTGTAACACATGCACACTAATTCTTCCTCTCATGCACAAAGCTGCTTGGTATTTAAGAAAGGATCCTTGGACGTGCAAAATAGAAGAAATCACCAATAGTTGTTTCAAGAGTCTTGAAGACCTCTTACTCAAACCAGCTTTCAAGTCTTGTGATGTTAGAAACTTAATCAGAGAAATTTTTAGCTGTCAGGAATTGTGCCAACAACTTACATTTACCACACGTTTAAGAATACTGGGATAAATTATTTTCATGCTGGCTAGTGGATTATTCATTCTTCTTTCTATTGCTACTTGAATTGTTATACTCTCTCTCTCTCTCTCTCTCTCTCTCTCCAATTAGCTTAAATTGGTTGAACTTTTAGTTTCATATTTTCCTTCAGCGAAATCTTGAGTTGAGAAATAATGTTTTTCTTCTTCTTCCCAGATGGTTGAGAGAGCAGAAAAAGTTGGCAATATATGTTGAGCCACGCGTACGAGTTGAACTTCTAACAGAGTCATCTTACTTCAATTTTGTACAAACGTGGAAAGATGGTGAGCATTGATATTTTTGTAGTTGGAAGATATTATAACGCTATTATTGATTAAATAGCATTTGCTTGTTCCTTCTTCATTAGTTATTTCATGCTGGTGGTCAGACTTTTCCTTGGACTGCCTGTTATAAACTCCTGGAACTTTTAAGGGCAACATTTTTTTTTTTTTATAAATAAACAATTTTATTGATCAAAGAATAGCAAAGCCTGAATTACAACTCTCATGCCCCAACTAGGTAGGCACATTAGCGGCAAGAGAATCTTGAAGGGCCATACCAGTAAAATCTACAACTATAGCCCAACTACAAAGAGTTCTAAAAAATAATAGTTTAAGCTCCTCCAACGATCCTTCCTGGTCTTTGAAAGTCCACTCATTATGCTCTTGCCACAAATACCACATAATGCAAAGAGGGATCATCTTCTACATAGTTTTAATCTGTTGCATGCCTCTTATGCTTGGCCAACTAGCCAACGCTGCCACCATGATTTTTGGCATCTCCCAAGCCATCGCCAATCAAGCGAAAACCTCATTCTAGAGATTGCTATGCCACAATGCAATAGGAGATGATCTACCGACTCTCCCCCTCCTTTGCACATGCAACACCAGTCTGCAATAATGATCCTCATTTTCCTTAGATTATCAGTGGTAAGAATCTTACCCAAGGAGGCAGTCCAAACAAAGAATGAAGCTTTGGGAGGTGATCTGGAGTCAGGAAGGTGCCTTGTGACTCCAGATCTTTCTCCAAGGGAACTAAGTATTGGACTCTGGAGTGAGGGCCTTATAGAAAGAACGAAATGAAAAAATACCTTTGCCTGCTGGAGTCCACCACATGACATCCTCTTGCTGCCTGTTTAGTCTTATAGAATATATGAAACTGTAGAAATTTGCAACGCTACATATTTCCCAGTCCTATACTGCCCTACTAAAATTAATATTCTAAGTAATCCGTACCCCCGATATCTCCATAACATCCGCCACTGAGACTTCCTTAGCACTTGTCATCTGGAAGAGAGAAGGATACAAAACTTTTAATGCCCTGTTACCACACCCAACGTCGCTCCAAAATTTGATCCTGGATCCTGCACCAACCTGGAGCTTAACAAAATGGTTAAACACCCTCCAACCTCTTTTAATGTGTTTCCACAACCCTACTCCGTAGGCCCTCTTGCTTCTCTAGTGCACCAATCCCCCTATAAGCCACCATATTTCTTCTCAATTACCAATTTCCATAGAGAGTCTGGTTCCCTGGCAAATCTCCATAACCATTTGCCTAATAATGCTCGATTGAATACCCTTAGATTTCTAACCCCTAGACCTCCCCCCAAAATAGAACGGCAAACCTACTCCTAGTTAACCAAGTGGAACTTGAACTCAACCCAACCCCCCCCCCCCCCCAAAACAAGAAATCTCGTTGGATCTTCTCAATACAGGTTGCCACACTTGCTGGTATTGGGAATAGAAATAAACAAAATAAGTAGGTAGGTTAGATAGTGTACTCTTTATCAAGGTAATCCTTCCACCTTTTGATAAGTACATTCTTTTCCACCCCGCCAATCGCCGCTCTATTTTCTCAATCACTGTATCCCATATCGAGGGAGCCCTCGAGGCACTCCCCAGTGGAAGTCCCAAGTAAGTCTTAGCGAAGGAAGTTGTCTTACATCCCAAAGTTCTTGCAAAGTGACGAATATTAGGAACTGCCCCGATTGGCACCAATTTTGATTTTTCTAGATTTACCTTCAAACTAGAAACTGCCTCGAAGCAAAAGAGTAGGGCCTTTAGAACTTGCATCTGACTTTGGTCGGCCTCGCACATAATCAATGTATCATCCGCAAACAGTAAATGGGAAATATTAATAATACCGCTATCCAGGGTTCTGATCGGAAAACCATCTATAAGACCATACTCAACCATTGCCGAAAGCATCCTACTTAGAACCTCCATGACTATGACGAACAACGAGGGTGACAATGGGTCCCCTTGTCTCAATCCATGTGAGCTCTGGAAGAAAACTACTGAGACTCCATTTACCAACATAGAGAACTTTGCCGAAGAAATGCACCAATGGATCCAGGCCCTCCATCGCTCCCCAAAACGACACCTTCTGAGTAAATGAAGAAGGAAATCCCAGTTGACATGGTCATATGCCTTTTTCATGTAGAATTTGCACATGATCCATATTTTCCCAGCTTTCAATCTACTATCAAGGCATTCATTAGCAATTAACACTGCATCCAAAATCTGTCTTCCTTTAATAAAAGCATTTTGAGATTGCGTAACAATCTTCCCAATCGCCTCACTCAATCTGTTCGTAAGTACCTTGGAGATTATCTTATACACCCCATTCACTAGACTAATAGGCCAAAACTCCTTAATCTCCGTCGCCCCCACCTTCTTCGGAATCAACGTGAGGAACATGGTTTTAAGGCTTTTTTCAAACTTTCCAGCACAGAAAAACTCCTGAAAAGCCTTCATTAGGTCCTCCTTAATAACTTCCCAACAGTCTTGAAAGAAACCCATAAAGAATCCATCCGGTTCTGGTGCCTTGTCCTTAGCCATTTTTCTCACTACTTTATGAACCTCTCTCCTCCAAGTTCCTTTCCAAGCGTGACGCCACTCAACCTGATGGTATCAAAGTCCATCCTATTCAGTGGGGGCTGCCATCCCACCTGCTCCTCTAATAAGTTCTCATAGAATTCCGCAACATGATTGTAGATTACCTGCTCATCTCTGCACTCCACACCATAAACTTTCAACATCTCAATATTGTTATTTCTCCTATGTGAGTTTGCAATTATGTGGAAGAAACTCGTGCTCTAATCCCCTTTCCTCAACCACAATGCCCTGGATTTTTGACGCCAAGACATCTCTTCTAGTAAAATCAACCTCTCAACTTCTGCAACCAACTCAGACTTCCTATCTTGTTCTACCTGAGTGAGTTGTTGCAACTCTTGAAGCCTCTCGATCTCCTGAATTTCCAACAACTTTATTTTTTTGTTTTCCCCTACATTGTCAAACGACTCCAAGTTCCACACTTTTATATCTCTTTTGAGAGCTTTCAATTTTTCCACAAAAATGAAACTGTGATTACCTTGGAGCTAATAAGAAGACAACCACTGTTTGATCCTATCCACAAACCCTTCCGATTTCAGCCACATATTCTCAAATTTAAATGGCCGACGACCCTTGCGAATACCTCCACAATCAAGCAAAATAGGCCAATGATTCGAACCAATACAAGGCCTACGCTTCTGCCAAACCTCCGGGAGTGGCTTTCCCACTCTGGTGAAATTAGGAACGGGTCCAGTCGAGACCATGATTGATTATTAGACTAAGTAGCGGTACCCCTGGTTAATGGCAAATCTACCAAGTTCAAGTCAAAGATACACTCCGAGAACGCCTCAATTGCTGGCCGTAATCTTCTACTTCCAAAAGCTTTACTTGGGAATCTCACAACATTAAAATCTCCCCCTATACACCAAGGGAGTTCCCACCAGTTATGAATCCCAGTGAGTTCATCCCATAACAAACTTTTGTTCGTGTCTAAATTGGAGCCATAAACACCTGCAAAAGCCCACAGAAAGTTATCGGCGACACTCTTAAATGAGCATGCAACCGTGTAATTTCCAATAAAATCCTCCACCCTCTCCACCACTTTTGTCCCACATCACCACAATCCCTCCTGACACCCCATTAGAGGCCAAGAAAGCCCAATCAACATGGACTCCACTACATAAACTTCGCACAATTCTCCTATCGATAGATTTCAATTTAGTTTCTTGCAAATATACGATGTCCGCCTCCCATTCCTGAATCATGTTTCTAATCCGCAGATGCTTATCAATTGCGTTAAGCCCACAGATGTTCCACAACACAATCTTTGGCTTCATTGAGGAAATGCATGCCACTTCCCTTTTACCCTTCCCCTGCTAGCACTGCCCTCCATATTCATCGACTAAGTCAATCTTTTGAGTTCCCAGTGCTTTGATTCTCCTTTATTTTTTTGTTTATGCCCCGCTTCAATTGCTATGAACAAAGCCAAGAATTGCTCCTCATATCCGTCACACTCAATTCCCACAAATTTCTGGATTTCTTTCACCTTGTGAAAGACCCAGTATGAAACATTTGATTGAGATGGAAAGCAAAAGTTCAACGGGGTAGGCTCCTCCAGCCTACTAATCTGATTTCCATAAGTATCACCCTCCAGTGAGATGTCATCCAATCCCAACTATCCACATACATCAAGGAACACGAAATCACCATCCACGAATGCATAAAATCGTCGGACCCCTCCCCCTCCTCCACCTTAGATTTGAAGAATGGTTGTACAGAAAGGTCCAATTCACCCGCATCCATGTCCCCTGAAATTATTGGCATCGTCTGACCTCCACAAAGCGGGGAGGGACCATCCAAACTCACCGTAGTTGTCAAACTTTGCTTCGGCAGTGAATATTGTTCACACATGGCCGCTAGCACATCACTGGAGTTTCCCACTACCACCGTTGGCAACGTCTGTGGGCTCACCGCTGCCCTATCCGTCGACGGCGAGCACGGTATGATCTCGGGAGCTGTCAAGGCTCCATTACTAAATATCGGGTCAACGGGCTGGGTCGTAGGGCATAGGGGCGAAGCAGGCAGTTCATTAGAAACAAAACAGGGTTGAGTCAGCCCAAGTCCAATTCTCAGGCCTCCACACAAAGGGGCTAAGTTGCCTACAGAGCCGGCTATGGGTTGGGCCCTGTCCACATTTAGGGCCCTCTTTTCTTCAGTCAAAACACAAACGGGTTGGGGCTGGGGCCCAACCTTCTTACACCATTGCGGCCCACCATGGTCATAAAGCCTAAAGCCCCTACCCCTTGTTCCTTTTTCTGCCTCACATCTCCCACTTATTTCCTTTCTCAGCCCGACGTGTCTTCGTACCTCCTCCATCTCCTTCTGCAATTTCTTCAGTTGGCCCTGCAACTCCAGCAAGCGCCTGCTACTCACCCACTTCTCCTACCCTACCATAGACCTGCCATACTTTGAACCCCGTACATGTTGAGGGGCTCAAAGCTCCACCCCATCAATGTAACTTGCGCGTGGCTTGGTCTCGCCGTCGTGAGAACCTCCACGTACGATCGATCGAAAGGTTTCACTTCCCTAGCCCTTCTGTTTGCCTGAGCCAAACTGCTCCTTGTTCTGGGTCATCTCCGCAGCGAGTTCCTTTAGGCTTCTCCATCCCCAGCCACCTGCACCTTTGGGAAAATAGAGTAGGCATTTTCTTCCCATCTAACCATACTCTACAATCGACAAGTGATGCCCACGATTGTTCGCACATTTTTGAGCAACAAAGCTTCTATAACCCTCCTTTATCACCGAATACACCTCCTTTTTCCCTCCTCTCAAGCACTCCTCCAATACATTCACAAACCACAAAACTATGTTACGACTCACTAACACCTCATACTTTTCCTTCCATCCCTGCTCAGAGATACGTATATTAACTCCCTCTTTCACAAGCACAGTCCTTTTAGACTCTACTACTACTCTCTAGACAAAGCCATTTGTGCCACCATAGTAACTACGACGCCGTCAACTTAACAAATTAACATCAACTTCCTATCACGTTTTTTAAGGGCAACATATTTATTTCTGTGAATGTATATATGAGCTCATATATATTTGCACCTTCACTGTTGTCTGCATTTGTTGCAATAAAGGGACCTGATTGCCTTTCTAGCCACCAAAATAAGTGCTTGCCTGAATTATTTTATGATTATGGCTTCCACTGCTGACAGTTGTAAAGTGGAAACAGTTAGCTTGGATTTAAAAGTTAAATCTACTTTGATAATCATACAGCACATGAATGCCAATGGTTACTCATAGATTAATCAATTAATTTTCTCGTATGATGATTATTCCATCTAGCGTTACCTATGTTTGATGTACTGTTGTAATCTTACTCATTATGACTTTCTTATTATTGCAGAGAAGGAAATTTCACTCCTGCATACGAAAGTTGACCTTGTAGCAACTCTTGGTGGGGATGGAACGGTCCTTTGGGTATGTATATTTACTTTTAGCTTTTTTTAAATGATTCATAATGTGTACTGGAATTAAGATCTTAATTAAGGTGATTACCTTCTGTTGCTCCTTATCTTCATCAACTTTGGCACAAGCACAAATGCAAATCTGTTCTTGCTACACTCTTCAGTGGGGTACCTGGTAGTGAAAGCTGTTCTTGTTAGATTTGGTTAATAACATATTCCTCTTAGGGTCTAATGTAAAAGGGAGCACATAATATAAAAATGCAAAATGCTAGTTTTCTAATATGTTACACTGCCAACCTGAAATAAATACATAGACAATAAAATCTGTTATTACTTATCAAAAAAAATCTTGGGCATAAAATCTTTTTTTGCCTATTTCATAGACAATACCCTTTGAACTTAATTTGTAACTTCGACAACACTGTTGCATTGGTTGATTCTCCCCCCCACCCCTTCTCTGTTTTAGTTTTAGTGTGTAATTGTGGCTTACATGGATAAATTACCCAAAGAAAAAAGAAATGGTATATATACCAGCAGACTATTAACATCAATTGAAACTGCAGAACCAAAAAATTTGAATTTTGTATAATTCTGCATTTGTTTCTCTGGCAGTTTTAATTAATTAAAGGGCCTTCTTGTCAGCTTTGACCAGAGTACTGCATTATTTGTTTTCCAGATTTTTCCCCTTCTTGCCTCTTGGTTTGTCCTATTTTATTATCATTATAAGAAAGCTTCTCTAAAATTGATGATTATTCTGAAGGCTGTGTTTATCTCTCAGGGTAAGGCGCAAAATGATTTGTCTAATAATACTTTCGTTAGAGTGGCTCTTATTCTTGGAAATTTGCATTTTCATCAACTTAATTTCATACTAGGCATTGTGATATCTATTTCTGACTCTTTTGCTTTCAAACCATACTTGGCAATTATTCTCTACTCATGTTCAGGCAGCATCCATGTTCAAAGGACCGGTTCCTCCAATTGTTCCATTTTCCTTAGGGTCTCTTGGCTTTATGACCCCTTTCCGTATCCTCCATCTTGTTTAGAGGTGTTTGTTTCTAAAACAATCTGGAAGTTTGATGACACCACTGTAGACATTAACCTTTGCCATCTCTACCTCTCTCTCCATCTTCTTTTTTCTACTTTTTGACCTAAGTGTTTTCTTTCTGTTATCTGACTAAAAGGTGGTCCTTAACATTATTCAGACACTGAACATTACAGAGAATGCCTTGACTCTGTTTTAAAGGGTCCAATTAGTATCACATTACGGCACCGTTTGCAGTGCCACGTTATTAGGGATGCAGCCAAAAATGAGTATGAAACTGAAGAACCAATACTTGTTTTGAATGAGGTTACAATTGATCGTGGAATATCGTCATACCTCACAAATTTGGAATGCTATTGCGATGACTCCTTTGTCACTTCTGTGCAAGGGGATGGGTTAATTTTATCGACAACCTCTGGCAGTACCGCATATTCATTGGCAGCTGGAGGATCAATGGTCCATCCACAGGTATGTTTTTGCTGTCATACCTTATTATCACAACACCATGTTATAGAAATTTAGGTGCATAATATTTCAAGAGAAGTTATTTCATTGTTGATGGAGAATTGCATTATATGTACTGAGGCATACAAGTCACAATATTTATATTTGACTAGTACATTGAATTTCCTTGTTTTTATCTTACAAACGGAATGCCTGTAGTGACTATGGATGATGACTGGCTCTTGCTTAGCAAATTAGTTTGTACATATTTTGACTGCTAGTAATGCACATCTAATGCATGTAGTTATCAGACTGGGACGTGGCCGGGGGGCCACAAGGAGAGAGAGAGAGGGGGGGGGGCTTGGCCTCCCCAAGGCTCTGACGAAAAAAATATATATTATAATCTTACCCAATTTGTATATTTAGTTTTTGATATTTTTGTTCTTGCTCGTCCACAATTCATAACTGGCCCTGACCAATACTCTTAAATGGCCAGTCTTAAGAGGTGACTTGCAAATTGTCAACAATTTTTAATTGGTCTTTCTTATATATCATCAAACTAGAATTTGGTCTCACTTAAAATTTTATGGCAACTACATATTGTTTTCCTGTTTTATTTGAAGAAATTAAATTAGAATATAATATTCACATTAGATTATTTCTCTTTTAAAGTTTGTAATTATCTGGGTGAAACATATTTAACTAAAAAAACCCATATTCACTAGATAGTTGGCTATGTGGTATGGTGATTGCGCTACTTAATACCTTTAGGAGTCCCAACAAGGTTCAGCGGCATAATAGAAAGTGTATTTGTTCTGTGAATAATATGTTACGAACCTGTGCATATCCTCTAAACGTATCTTTCAGAATGAAAATGGTTAAACTAACAACATTGGAGGTGAAACCCATTAAGATTACCAAGGAAAATTGAATGAAAACGAAATATGAGAGAGGGAGAAGAGTCAGCAACGCTTGTTTGCTATTATACAAAAAACAGGTGTCCTTGTGGTATGGCTTTTATTTGTATTTGTTTCATTTTGCATATGCCCTTTGCCTTCGGGTCATACATATTTGGGGAGATTATATAAAAGAGTACTAGAGATTTCTCCCCTACATGTTCCCCGGAAGCAATGATGGCATAACTTCCTGGTCTTGATTGGCTGCTATACATAGAAGGCCATCGATGTTAAGCTAGAAGAGAAGAAAGCAAAAAACAAATAATGATATTTGCCACCAGTTATAAAGATGCCAGCATGATGCTTTCAGTTTCAGGACTTTCTCCACTTCATAAGAAAGAACAGTTCTATACTCAAGCATTCAAACGTTTAAATATTATTAATAATAAATTGCCTGAAATCAAGTATACATCATGGACCTGAGCTCCTTAGCCAAACTTAGGGGTACAGCAGATGACCCCCTTCCTCCTCTTTGTACATAATTTTGAACAATAGGCTGCAGAAATTGTTCGTTGACATTCTGGCGTGCATGCATTGCATGTGCCTGCCTGCTAGCAATCTAAACCCAACAAGAAAATTGGTATCTCCAGGATGTCTCTTTATGTGATTGGGAAGGCCTTGAGAAAAAGGTTGAAGTGAATGATTTGACATGTAGAATTGCAAAATAAAAAAGGGGATGACATAGTTCCTCATTAATAGGTAACCAAAATCTTCTTCAAAATTGGCTCGAAAGCAGAAGATGCTTACTTGTAATCGTCAGATGTAAGGTTATATTCTTATTGATGTTTCTTAGCACTCTAAAATGTTAGGTAAGGAGGGAGACTGAGGGGGTGAAAATGTTCGGGTTTGGCAAGAGCTATGCCAGATTCCAACATTGAAAAGTTCTTATGTTTTGGCCAGCTAAGATAAATGCTTTAACTTAAAAAACTGCAGGATTGCATAATATGGCTGTATAACTAGGCATGAGAGATTGTGCTTGGAGAATAGAAATGAAGACATTGACATGAGCTAGAAATATTGCCACAAATGGGGCAGTTGGAGAGAATTTGGTTTAGAAGTTTTCATTCTCCGGCAAAGAAATCAATGTTCTATTAAATGGTGATGCCATCTTAGTCAATTATGAAAAAATCAGTTAATGTTGAAGACATTGCAAGGTTAAAGAGAAAAAAGTAATAGTGGAATCTGGGTCGAGGCTATGGTTTTAAGGGGTTAAGTTTTTGGATGGTAGGAAAGGGGCATGTTCTTAACTCAAAATTGGCGGAGGAATTATTTCGTTGGGTAGATTCTTCAGTTTAAAGTTACTCATTTAGATTCTACTTTCGGATTTTGTCTTTTTGCAATGAGATTCTGAAAGAGGATCCTCTTTCATAAAAGCTGGGTTTGGAAGTCATTCAATGAGATCTCAAATGCATGTTTTATCAGCCTATCCTTGATTCATTTCTAAAATTGCAGGTCCCTGGCATCCTTTTTACACCAATTTGCCCACATTCATTATCCTTTCGGCCTCTGATATTACCTGAGCATGTGACATTGCGAGTGCAAATACCTTTCAATAGCAGAAGCCACGCGTGGGCATCATTTGATGGTAAGGACAGGAAACAGCTTGCCCCAGGAGACGCTCTTGTGTGCAGCATGGCACCTTGGCCTGTGCCTACAGCTTGTCTGGTTGATTCCACTGGTGATTTCTTACGCAGCATCCATGAGGGCCTTCACTGGAATCTAAGAAAGGTCCAGTCTTTTGATGGTCCCCGTTCATAACTTCCTTTCTCACCTTTAGTTTTTTACTGATAAAGGAAAGCATTTCTAGAGAGTATTTACTTATTTTCGAATGCACACTGCTTAATGTCAACATAGGAGGGACCAAGGGGAATCTGATTTAATTTTTTTCCTCTTTTCTTATTGTTCTTCCCCCATTATGAATGGGGCACTTGATGTGTAATATGCAATTAGAATCATCGGATGTCTGCCTATGATATGAGAAACAGGCATAGATGATGTTTATGATAAGATCATTATTATAGTTGTCAAAGAAATTAAATTTGTAAAGCTACAACTGTTTTACCTAATGAATAAATACAAGAAAATCAAATTGTTAAATGTTTGTAGTAGAGCTCTTAACATGCTCAATTAGCCTATAATGTTTCACTCTAGGTTTGGTTTCTTTTGCTTCTCACTTCTCTTCCTCTCCTCCATACAAACTGTTCCAACTTTTTTTAAGTTGGTATTTTGTACATTACACTATTCATTAGTACTACCATTGGGGATTCTTCAAGTTGTCTTCCCACTTTCGAAACATTGGATTATTGAAATCCTTGAAATTTTCGATCATCTGAGAAGCTTTTGTCATCTTGCATCATGAAACCCTAAAGTAGGGATATTGCCAATAGAATGTTGATGAGCAGCAGTTTGTTTACTTGTCACGTTTCAAAATTTGTAAGATAACTTGATAGACTACTAACTTGATAGACTACTAACTTGATAGACTACCTAGCTTTTGCACCGTCCAAATGGAATTGGACCTTTCATGTAACAATAATCCTCAGATAAAAAAAATAGCAGAAGGTAATCTGGTCAGAAAGCAATATACATATTGATAAGATATAGTTCGTAAATGAGAAATGATATTTGGTGGGATTGCAAGCCTGCACACTCTTTACTAAATAGTGAGTAAATTTGATATTGACATTAAAATAAAATAAAATAAAAAATTATTTTTTAATAATAAATTTTATTTTTGATTAAATGAGTGCGCGAGTGAGAGTTGTACACACCCTAAGACTATAGCATTAGTCTTCATATGACGATGAGTACATAATATTACATTGTGAAAAATATTTTAACCACAAAAGGATTACATAAAATTAAACCTACAAACTTATATAACTTGATTTGATATATTAAATTGTAAAATTATATTTATAATAAAGTAAATCTAACAAATTTCATGAAACCACATCAATTTATAGATTTACTTTACATAATCTTTCTGTATTTATAGCAATTCTCATCCATTGTGCTTGTCAATTTTTTGATACGATATAGCTGATAATTTTTCCTTTAGTAACGATGGGAAAATCACTTCTACAACTCTACATTAATTGGAATGTGATTTTATAAAACTGAAATTATTTTTTATGAAATGACATGAATTGGTTGATTGTAATATGAGTTGTAAAATGATTGTAAAACGATTGCATTTATATCATTACCCCTTATATGCTCTTATGATATTTCGGACACCTCAAAAAAAAAAAAAAAATGAAGACGAAGAAGAAGAGAGAGAGAGAGAGAGAGAGAGAGAGGTTGAAGGATGTCTTCTTTCCCTTCAACTACCATATAGATTGAGCTATAGAATTCTCAGAATAATAGATGTTGCAGTCATTAATCGGTGAAAACAAGCCTATTCTTGAATCAAACATGGTAAGGATTATCCAAAATAAATTAAAATAAATTCCAAAAACCACTCCATTTGAGCAGATTTATTTGTTTCATGGTACCTTTGATGCAAGTCCTAATTTCTTTGGTGAAATTATACCTACCTTGCCTGAAAGCCTTGCCAAGGTGGTAGAGTTCATTGCAAGGAAAAAAACGTTACCGATGAGAAAAAGCATCTCAAATACAAACTGTCAGCTCAGCTTGCACAGTTTTGAGGCCTGTATATAATCCGAGAAACACCCAACTCAACATCAATTCACCTAATTCATGAATCATGAACGGTTTTATAATGGAGCGAAACTTAATCAAATGTTAAATGCAACCGTGGTTTTGCTTCTGGGCATTATTGTATTCCTATCCAACGAGCATAATCCACCCACCTGCCAAGGCAAAGTGAGAAAGAGTGAGTAGTTGTGGGGAGAAATAATTCCGCAACGACATGTCAGAGAAGAGATAGTCCTCACAATAATGAACCCAAGTATGTGTTCCCCGTCCGAACAGCAAAGGAAATGGCACCTAGCATAAGTTTGTGCTTGTGTAGCAAGGGTTCCAGAATCCGCTGTTCAATCACACCAGCTAAGACTTGGTATCTGTCAACAGAATAGCACAAGTGTTAAGTACTTTATGTCCAAACCAAGTACTCTGCTCTATTTTACAGTAAAATGCAAGATTTTTATTTTATTTTTATAAGCAATAAATCTTCATCAATAAGTGCAACCCAAGCACGCAGGGAGTATACAAGAGACACACCTATCTACAGGATGAAAAGAATACTAAAAATACATGCAGGTTAAATCCATTAAGTCTAGAGACACGGTCTAAAGGAAAAGAGTGTGGATAAAGAAATTCTTAAGCTCCTCCAACCTTGTACGTTGTATTATTTCTCACATTCCAAATGTGCCACATGTGGCAGATAAGGACCATCACACTAAGATGCAATGACATCTTTACAGTCCTACAACATAATCTATCTACCCCAATAACGGTTGAGACTCTGTAATCATGCAGGACCTATTTTTTGAAAGGATAGACCAGAAAGGTTTTGGAAGTGTTTGAAAAGTGAAGATAGTTTTAAGAGGTTTCAATTGGATTATCATAACTTCATAGTCATAATTGGACATTCCCATTTCATTTTCAAAATGATAAATATACAGTCGATAATCATATTGAATCATCAACATCATACCATATAAATCTGTAAATGATTATAAAATTTTTTTTTGATAGGTTGTAAATGATTATAAAATTAAAAACAGTAGCTGCATGAACTGGTAGATAATCAAAAGCCAAGTCACAATAATTGATATTAACTAATTAAAACCTACATACCGAAGATTGCTAGATATTGCCATATAGACACCATATGCAGCGCTTGTGGATAGTATAGGCACATTTTCCACTTCAACTGGAGAAGACTTATCAACAGCTTTCCTTGCATTGATCAATGCATTTGTAACAGCTGTCCCAACCTTAATTAAGCAAAATGAATTGCAAAATGAATTAAACACCGGCATTTTTTGTTAATGGTGTTTTTACTTGCATAAATTTTTCTTAAGAGAAGATGAAAAGTTAACCTTTGCAACAAAAGAGAGAGAACGATTAATATTAGTCAACTCTAAAAAAGAAGTGGTCTAGTAATAAAACACATTATTCCCCTGGCTATTGTTTTGAGAATATGTACAAGCTTACCATGGCCTTACAAAATTGCTAGAATGAAATTTTGTCCTTTCTTTTAATCTGCCTCAATCCGTCAAATTTTGGTTGACAATTGGCATAACTATTGCAATTTAACATCCCTAGACAACATACAGAACAAAACTATAATGTGGAAACATGAAGCCATGTTAGGTAGGAAGATAACTAGTCCACATGAGTCATAACAAATTGACAATAAACTTAGTCAAGCTGGATACAACACTTAGAAATTAATATAGGTTGGCCCAATACATGCTTTTGTGGGTAACCGTTCATTTGGACATGGGTTGCACCTAAACCACCCAACTAGTCCAAATCCAAACCTTAGGTACATATGCCACTGACAACAATATCCTCGACATTTTGATCTAAAATATGGAATAAGAAATAAGAAAAAATAGTGATTGCAGCAGTTCTGACACTCCCATGACATACTAGAGCTTTTCTCCCTTTCATTAATAAAAGAGCACCAGGTTAGTAGTTATGAGTAGACATCAAATCATCAGAGTCCATTTGACAATGTCATTATATCAATTACATTACTTCATGACTTCATGCAGAACAGATCACACAAGTGACAGATATTTGGATGTTTCACCCAACAAAACATTGTGAATACAAAATGGTATAATCCTAAACTAGTAACTAATATACCGAACCTCCCACACACAAAACAAAAAAGTAAATAACAAATTAGTTACCGTGTATAGTGCACCAGTAAGCAGCGTGAATTTCTATAGGAGCTTCATTTAACCATTTCACAACAACAAAAATATAATGCCTAATGATGAAGCATTTTACACAGGATCTCTCCACTGACAGAAGACCAAAACTTGCAAGAGAACCCATATAAGAGCATAGGAAAGAGAACACTCTTTCCTGATCAATGATGAAACAATTCAAATGCAGCATTGCAGAACATAGAGCAAAAAGCTGTCTAAATGGAAGAACCTCCCTAGAGAAATATGACTACTAACCAGTGATGAAGCTGTGCCAACTGCAAAAAGCTTTGCCCCATTACGCTACACAAGCAAAACCAGCAAATGTAAACGTGTGATTCACTTGAAACCCAAAATATCGGGATCCATTTAGGCAGAATATATGCAAGTCACTAAAAATATTTGCTTACCAATACTGCCCCTAATCTCTGCAAAAATGAATATGATGTTCCAGCAAGGGCAACCTGTGGACAGAATTTGAGGACCACGCAAGTAAATGTATATCCTTAAGTCAAATAATCTGGGCAACTTTCAAGTAACAGCATTAATCTATGGGGAAAAAACTGTAACCTGGAATGCATTATCGGGGCAGTTATGTAAGAACTTGGCAATTGCTCCTGCACTAATTGCAAGTGGTGGACGTAGAGAAACAGTAGGGGCAGGAAGATAAACAAGCATAAAATCTGCACATATGGCCATTACCTAAGAAAAGGTAATGAGAGGAAGTACATTCCAAATAAAAAGTGAGAATTTCCGCAAAAGATACTCTGAAGAATGAATAAGATATAATTATAAAACACACACACACATTCGCTGAGACAATTTAGGTTACCCAGATGGTGTGTTTTAAATGGTTCAGATTTTGTAACCTCGATATTTTATTTTGATAAGTATTTTCTAACCTCAATATTTACCACTTTCAGATAAAAAAATCTGAACAATATAATTTTAAAAAATCAATTACTTAAAAAAAGGAGCCCCTGAATCCCATGACAAATCCATGGCATCAAGCATTTCAATAATTTTCCCTAAATATTCAATTAATTCCAACTTTTTAAGAGTGTCTAGTTCTTTTCTTATTGGCACCGGGTGTTCGGAACAAAGTGTCGACAAATCCACAGCATCAAGCATATCAATAATTTTCCCTAAATATGTGATTAATTTAACTTTTTTAGAGTGTCTAGTTCTTTTTTAATTGGCACTAGGTGTTCGGAACAAAGTCTCAACTAATCTTCATATTGCATAGGCTCTTGGCAAGAAATTTCCTGCAAGTACATATTAGGTAATGCAGGGTAATTCCCTCAATCTAATGCCCCCTAAAAATTGTTTGCACCCAAAGGTTCGAACCTTAGACCTGAAGGGAGCATGCCACCAAGACTAAGGCTCCTACCACTTGAGTCAACACCTAGGTGTTTAGAGTGTGTAGTTCTTGAATATGAAACAATTAGAAATGAATGAAACCAGAAAGGCCAAAGCCTTTTATATTGGATAATCTGTGCAGAGGAGGCACCTCATGAGGGCCTCATGTATTATACACCACATGGTGCCTGAGTATATTAAACTAATTCAAATGGATCACAGCACATTTATGATATAATACAAGATTCCCAATGAACATAGTGTGTGTAGATAATATATCTTTGCTCCTATATAAATGAAAATACATCAAGGACCACTCCTGGATCATACCCAGATGCATATAATGATGAAAGGTCAAGCTCACTGTGATATTAAATTACAAGAGGCCAATATGAGATGAGCCAGCAACATTGACAACATATGCAAATGAATTACTGTAAATAATGTGTAGGGCAGATGGAAATTAATCGGACATATATTTGATGAAAAAAACCCATACCACATCTGCAAAAACAATTTCCAGCTCATTGAAAAAATTCTCTCTCCGACGTTCATACTCTGCAGCAGTCTAGAAAATAAATCAAATAAAAATAGGGGTAAACATGTAACTAAAACAAATAAAGGGTAAACTACATTGCACTGGAAGTGGGGCAGGGAGAGAGAGAGAGAGAGAGAGAGAGAGAGAGAGAGAGAGAGAGAGAGAGAGAGAGAGAGAGAGCAGTCCAATCTTAATTTAGACCTGTTTTCCAACAAATTAACATAACTAGGTGTGCAGCAAAACGGATACTTCTCCAGTTTGCCATTATGATAAGATGAGATTACGATTACCTCAGCTTCCTCAGATTCATCAGGCTGAGATTATGGTTAGCTCAGGAACCTTAGATTCCTCAGGTTTCTACTATTACCTAGTTTGCATTTAGATGTTTCTCTGGTATACTTTGTAATTGGGGCTATGCCTATTTCCTTGATTCAATAAAAATTCTTACTAATTATAAAAAAAAAAAAAATCATGCTGAGTTTTGCCTCAGTCCACCGCATTCCTTTTTTTTTTTTTTTTTTCCTGAAGTTTATCATCTACCTAATCGACAATTCCAAGTAGCTTAAAATTAAATTCAATGTCCGTCCGAAGGCAATATTACATCTTCCTTCAATATTGTAAAAAGTATACGTAAAAATTAAATCCTTCGTCCTTTCAATTAAATAGTGAAAAGAACTTTATCATTTGCAATGTTTTTATTTCCTAATAATCTCCCTTTTTTCTAGAAAACCCAAACACATCCATCCCACCACCACCCCTCACCCACCATCGACCTGCAAGTGACACCTCACCTCTGTCACAAACGAGGCCGACGAGCCCCAGTGTTCTCACTAAGGGCCGTTTGGCATCGGTCCTCTCCAGTGAACTGGTTTTTTCACTATTTCTCTTTGTCGGAGGTGTCAACAACTGTTGCTGTGCATCTGCCTTAGCCATTGCCACAAACTTGACCGATAGACTCCGGCGATTCCATTGAGGAGCCTCCAACGTCAGTCCTCCTCCATCGATCTGGAGTTTTCTTCTCCAGCAACCTATGACCTAAGCCTTTGCCTCCGCCACTGCCACAGACTTGATCAACAAACTTCGGCAACTTCATTGTGGGGCCTCCAACGTTGGTCCTCCTCCAGCAACTGGGAGTTTTCTTCTTTTTTTTTTTTTTTTTTCCATTAACACAATTAAGTGGCACTACGGCTCCATTGCAATGGGCACAAATCTGCTTTTTTCCTTAAGAGGATGAAGCGGGAGCAATAGGATATCTCTGATTTGGGATTTGGGATCTAGGATCTGACAATAACGACATGCGATGTGGATTTGTCTCAGTTGGAAGGCGAGAGGTGGTTAAAAATGGAATAAAAAACTTTCGTTTTTATGAAAGAGGAAGGAAATAGATTTTGTATCTCTAAACATAGCAAAATGATAGCTAAGTTCATGTGTCTAGGTGAGATGGTAGCTTCGTGGGTGGCTAAGGGGATTGAGGTTTGTTTAGAAGTTAACTGTCATGAAGGCTTCTTCAGAGAGCTAATGATGGGTAATTGAGTATTTATCATTCAATATCATGTTAATGCAAGGGGCAGCTTTTTGCAACTCAAAATTCTAGAATGAAAGGAGGAAAGGTTTGTTGGTGATTCCGGAGGGCGCAAATGGCATTGGATGGAAAGGCTTTCTGCAGTCCATTCGAATTGTTACTGGGTCCAAAGCCACTATTCCTAAGCATGCAAATAGTGGGGAGTTCGTTGATGGAAAAACAATGGAAAGGCCCTTCGTCAGTCAAATGTGCTTCTTACGCTGCAGTGTTGAGGTCAATGGCGAGGAGTCCGGCCGAGATCAGCTCAACGGCAGAAGGAAAGGGTAAGGCACTTGTAGGAGACAAAGGCTGTCAAGTGACATCAACATAAATGGAGAGGGTCTTGTGGGATGTCAAAGCTCAATTGAAGGGACTTATGGAGTATGTGAGAGATCTGATGATTAAAGTGGATAAGGGGCTGGACTTAGTCGTGGGTTTGGTTGGTGGGTCGAGATGGATGAGGGAGGGCGGGGGGTAGATCCTTCAATTTGAAGGCCACAAGTGTGCCGACAAAGGGCGTTTCAACACCGTCGCAAATAGGGTCATTGGACGCTAGCATCTTTGTCCATGCCAGTGTCACTATGCCTCCTAAGAGAGCAGTAAGGCTTCAGGCACCAATTGCAAATGGGATTGGTACTTCTATCCAGGGTTCATTTTTAGTTGAAGATGGGGGATCCCTTCAGGGTCTTGAGTGCTTTGGAAGAAACATTCGAGCCTCTTTTAGAAGATGCAAACAAGGTAACAAAAGGTAGTGCTTCCCCTACCTGTTCTATGTCTCCTGAGGGAGTAGTAGGGTCTGACAAAGTGGAACAGCAAGGATCGTCAGGGGTGGAGCACGTACAAGCAAGGTTGATGGAGGGGAGGAACCTGTAATGGTGACAGAAACAATGGACAGCAACCATATAGCTGTCGAGCAACCATATGGCGGGAATGAAATTATTGGTTCGTCATTGGTGCCTCGTGTGGAAGAAGGTTTAGAGTCAGGAATGTAGTTGGGTACTGTGTTTGGGGATAATATTGTTCTCCTGGTTTCTCTTCCTCCAATAAACAGCGGGTTCACCATCGGATTGGGTTCTAAATAAAGTTAACGGGTTTCAGCAAATCCTAAGGCTTTCACATAGAAAATATGAAGATCAATTTAAAGCACTACTCACTGCGATTTAGGCGAGCCACGGACTTGAAACCAAATCAAATTTTAAGAAAAGTAGGGAGTTAAAGTGTCTTTCATGGGCAATCAACTACAATGCTAAGGGAGGTAGCTCAAATTGAGGGAAGACTTCATGGGCTTTTTCGGTCATTAGGGGCTCTCTAATAGGTGTTTTCTTGTATACGTCCAGTGTACTTGGTTACTCTTACTGATATATCAAATATTTTTACTTATCAAAAAAAAAAATTAAATATTGAATCAACTTGCCATACGCTAAAACAGTTTTAGAAAGAAGAAAAAAACAGCTTGTTCATGTATCACCCCCAAAAGTTCCTTTCCATCATTCTTTCCGCAAATTCTAAGGTTCAACTGAAAACAAATCTCATCTCATTTCCAAATGAGCAAAATGAATAAGAATCACCTACATTACACATAAGCATACGAATATTATATCGATATCAGAAAACAATATATAAAAGTCTTCTGTAAACCTAGAACATATAAAAATGACACATTGACTAGTTCAAAATAATAAAAATAAAAACTTCAATGTCAAGCTCAAAGAAAACCGGAGAGAGAGAGAGAGAGAGAGAGAGAGAGAGAGAGAGACCTTAGTGAAGATCCCGACGCCGCACTCGATCCCAACCTTGGCGAGGAAGAGGTCGTCCGCCAATAGACGCTCCTTGAATCCACCGAACTGCATCAACCAGCGGAACACCCCCGATTTCTCCAGTTCCAAGAACCGCTCGACCACGGACCCGGGGATCCTCCCGGCCTCGATCGCAGCCCTCAGGTCCTTGGGCAAGCTCTCCAAGAGCCTTCCCGCCTCCGCCAGCACCATGATCGCCTCCTTTCTGTTCTTGTCCCCCGCATTCTCCGCCCCTCCCCAGCCGTCTCCGCCGTTGTTACCGTTGTTACCGTCATTTTTGTTCCTGTTTCCATCGTCTCCATCATCTCCGCCGCTCAAAACGGCATCATTAGGGATGGAGAAAGGCGTGAAGAGTTTCCGGTGGTGGCGGAGAGCGGGAGTGGGTGATACAGTGAGTCCGAGACGTATAACAGACGAGGAAGAGGAGGAGGCAAATGGACGGTGGGGTTCGAATTTGGGGAGAGAACGAAGAGAGAGGGAGGGGTTGAAGCAGAAGGCGATCGCCATTGATGCTCGCTCTGGTTGGCTGCTCCTTCGCGTTGCACTCTCTCTTTCTTCGTATTAAAGTTGTGTGGGCGATTCCTCCTAGGAAGCTGAGCTGAGAGTCTCAGACCTTTTAGAATTTACAAAGGGTTTTGTCCTTTTGTTCACAATGCCTTTCCCCACCTTCTTTGTATCACGCTCTCAAAGAGGAATTCTTAATTATTTTTATAATTATGTTAATAATATATTATTATATTTAAATTATTTATATAATATTAATTTTTAGTAACATAATATATAAGACGGTGCTACTCTGCCGTCCAGAGTGGACCGCCTCTTTTGATTGCATGATCTTTTTTGTCTTTTCAGATTTATTAATATATTTAAATATTTTTAAAAAATATAAAAAAATACTAATATACTTAAAATCACTTCTTTAATTACTAAATAAAAAAAAATTTGTAACAAGTAGTCACTTTGAGGGGATACGGGGAGAGGGCATCATAGTTTTTCCTAATATATAAGCGCGTCGCATCAAGTACTAAATAATTTCTCATTATAAATATTTATATATATATATATATATATATATGTTTCTATTTGCTTTCAAGTTAATAAATAAAGTATAAATTTTGTTTTAATAATGAATTATTTTACATTGGTTAGAGTATACATTCTCTAATATTTTTTTAATTGGTAAATTTTATTTTATTTTTTAATCATTAAAAGATGCCTCTCATTTATTCATTCATTCATTATACATGCGGGTAATTATAATAGCATTAAAAGTAGGAATAGCATTAAAATTAGGAATAAATATTTATAGTCATTTGTAATTTTTTTAATTAGTTTAAGAAAAATTAATTAAAAATTAATTAAAAATAAGTACAGTATGTGGTGTATGATGATAATGAATATAATTTTTCTTAACTTAATATCTTTATCCAACTTAATATTCATGGTATTAGTATCTTTTAAAGTCTTTGTTTAAAATTTTAAACCAATAAAAAAAAAGATAATTAAATAAAATAAATTTCATAATATTTACTGAATTAAATATTGACAAAAAAAATGTTTCGTGCTTTAATACTCTCACTCTAAGTTTAAAAGCCCTAGAACTTTTTATTCATGTTCTCCTGACTATTTTATTATATTTATAATTAATATTACTTTTAGGTTATTGTAAATAATCTTTTAATTTTAGAAAAACAAAATGGAACTTCAAAATAATTAGGACTGTCAAGAGCGTGTGGACCACGGCGCGTGAGAAACATTGGAGATGTTGTTTGTGGGTTGGTGAGTGTGGAGTCTTGACTGTATGTTAGTTGTGCCAGCGGGATCGTGGGGTCCGGTTTTAAGTTCGGTGTTATTTTATCCGACTTTGCTACGTCATGCAGTCGACGTGCAGTCGACTATACAGAATGAATAAAAAGTTATAAAAATAATTTTTTTTATGTAGGTCCTGTATTAATTTTTTTACAACCAACTGCACGCTGACTGCATCTGTCGACTGCAAAAAATATTTCTCTATTTTATCATATTTCTATGACCTGAAACCTTAATTTTATTTCTTTCACACCTCCTTATATTTATTTAAATTTCTTTAACCATTCTCTTGGTATAAAAAAATAATAATAATATTCACAGTCATAATTTTATAAGTATCGTAATTTTTTTAAAAAAATAAATTAATATAAAATTTATATAAAAAATTAATTTTTAATTATAAATCTTATTTTTTTAAATAATTATATGACATTTATATATTTCACAATTATGTGTATTATTATTTTTATAAAAATCATATTTCATATAGGTAAATAAATCAATGATATATGAAAAAATATAAATATATAAATGGAAATATAAATGTAATAATAGATCAACATCTGTGAAAATTTGCATCTGAATTTTAAGATCTTAAATAGAAAAAGGATAAACACATAAAATATATTTCTATAACTATCTCGTTGGATATATACACATATATATATATATATATATATAATTTATTAGTTTATATTAATATTATTTTATACGTCCGTCGATGTGGATGTATATATAAATGTTACTATATTATTTACTGATACTACTAAGTATATACAAATATCATATATGTAATAAGGTAAGCATATCAACCTTTATAATTAATTATATAGCACGTGATGTAATAATTTATTCTTAGATATTCATTTGTAAATTTGTAGATGATAATTATATATTAGCCACTTAACTATATACATGTATTAGTATTTTATCATTACTATTTATTACTATTTAATATTTTATTATTATTTTTTTACTATTATTTACAGAAGAAAAATGATAGTTGTGCGCATATACCATACAATCACTTTGAAAAAAATGAATAAATATAAGATCTATATAAAGAAAAAATTAAATTTTTAATCATAGACCTCGCTATTTTTTAAAGCGACTGCACAATACTTACACATTTCACAAGTGTATGTAACGTTACTCTATACAAAATATCTGAGATCTCCTCATTATCCAAACACAGCTTTAATCCCGTTTGGCTTTATAGATAATCTCAACTAATCTTATCTTATCTTGACA
This sequence comes from Carya illinoinensis, assembly GCF_018687715.1. Classification (NCBI taxonomy): domain Eukaryota; kingdom Viridiplantae; phylum Streptophyta; class Magnoliopsida; order Fagales; family Juglandaceae; genus Carya; species Carya illinoinensis. Next base: position 29,774,764 of record NC_056765.1, read on the forward strand.
TCCAAACATGATTTAAATACAAATATTTTTTCATTTTCAATTTTCAATTTTTTAATATAATATTTACCTAATCATTATAAATTTTTTAAACAAAAAACAATTTAACTTTTTCAAAATCTAAAATAAAATTATATTCTAATAATATTTTAACTGTATAATATTTTTATTCCATTTTTTCTCTTTCATTTCTCAAAATGCGTAAAAATATTTTAGATCAAACCATTTTACTATTATTCACAAACTATCTTACTACTATTTGTAAATTTTCTATCTCATTTATATAACCAAACGAGGTTTAAAGTTCAAGACAATAAAGTTCGATTCTACACACTAGCAAGTACAATGGACTTGCATTCTTCTATTAATTGTGATGAAAACTCTATTGAAAGGTATTTGCATCACACTCCATCCACGTTGTATGATTTAATTTAAAAAATTATATTTATCATTCTCTAATACCACACACCAACATGTAATTTGTTATGTCCTTTTATTTAAACACACATTGATATGTATTTAAATATAAGAACAAAAATGACAAATTACATGTTGATATGTGGGATGAGGATAATAAATAGTATTTTACCAAATCAAATTAATAAATTATGTCATATAGATAGTCACATACTGTATGGTATAAAGACTTTTGAAATTTGAATAGCATTTCTTAATTGTAATGCATCTTATACTAATTTCAATGAAAATATAATCCATACGCCCATATGAATCTGATTATATATTAAGGGAGAGATGTATATCACAATTTGCTGTTAACTCCAATATATAATGACTTGTTGAAATTTATGTGGTAAGTATCCCTCTACAAAAGACGGCAATTAAGCATAATCGTGCCTGACTTTTTTTATCATAAAAAATTTATTTATCATTATTTTTATTATCAACTTTTTTATATTTATTAATGTGACATTAAATAATAAATTTATAAGTGAAATATAATAAATAATTTCTAATCATTTAATACTACATCTTAAAATAATACAAAGATAATAGAGTAACATTTATTATCAGAGTTGGTTATAAAAATATTCTCATCTTACAATATTGTTATTAAATATATTATAAAAATATATTTTTTTGATACCATTATTATTATTATTATTATTTTCTTTCGCTCACTAGATTCCAGCGTCCCCGATAATCTCTCTTACAGTTGGGAGTTCTCTAGGTACAGCTGATAAATATTATATATCTATATATATGCTGCCTAGAAAGGTTAGATTATTATAGTTAATTATATCTTATATATAATTAACCATATAGAAGCTGCTACACACAAACAACATGTAAAGAGATATGCAAAGAATGTGGCTCTTATTTCAATTTCAATATGTATGTATGTTAAAGGCATGTGACCTAATTAATATTGAGAAAAGCTTAAAGTCAGAATGGTGCAAAGCTTAGAATTACACCACCCTATAAACAACAGACACGCAAGAAATTCAGTTTAAATATTATGGATGTGCACTTTATAATATTTTTTTTCTTGTTATGCAAAAAGACTTCATTTCCATTTCAGAGCTTTCAATCGTCTCTCTCCCTCTCTCGCATTCTCTCTCTTGTCCTCATAACAGTATTATTTCCCTCCCTCCTTCACACCACCAAATTAATTTCAGCCTTCATCGGGCTTTTTCTATTTTTTTGTACAGAGTCGAGGACCAAAGAAGGAAGAATGGCGAGCAAGTTGGGTAGTCTGTTCTCATCCATATCCACTCTCTCCACTCCCAAACTGAGCTTTTCCCACAGTTAATTCTACCTGTTGGCTTGGATCGTGTTCGATTTGGCGAATCAACTCATTTGCTCAGCTACTCAACTGTTGCAATCACTCAACGAAAACACCAATAAGCAACGCGCAGATGATACCACAAAAAATGATATCCAGAACGAAACCGAAGACGATCATCAAGAAGGGGAAGAAGACGAAGATGATGACAATCTTTGTGCTTTGATTTCTAACTAAATGGCTAGTGATTGGGAGCAAAATGGCCGGTGCTCTGATTTGGCTTGAGCATAGCGATAGAATGCGAGGGATACCGTGAGAGAGTGCAAGTCTGAGAATGGGGTCCAGTTATTCGAAAGAGAGAGAGATGGGGAAATGTGTGTAAAAGGTTAACAGAGAAAAGAGTATAAAAAGTTAAAGAGAGAAAAGCATCGTCCGATTACGAAAAGCTAATAAAAGCTTAATGATTCACTATATTCATATTTATTTCACTTTTAAAGAAACTTTTACGTGGTATCTTTTGATTAGTTGGTGTAAAACTTATTTATACACCTGACCGGTTGCAAGGCGCTCTCATTAGCATTATCTCCGATGTCCAAAATAAAAGTCTAAAGTTCAAATTTCTCCTATATTAAATATGAGCATTGTTATACAGCGGCCCCACATCTAATATATTAATATAAAATAATAGAGAATAAAATAATTAATTTGTATTTTTTAATAATATAAAAAAATATGAGACTGTGTAGATTTATTCATTAAATATATATATACAACACCTCCACCCCGAATGTATTAAATATATATGTGTATAACAAAATCGTTTCTCTCTCTCTCTAGCCTATCAAAGAGAAAAGTCATCTCAATAGTCAATAGACAATCTGACTCTTCCCATGAGGGGAAGGAGCTCTCTCTGTTTCACTCTTCCTCCTTTACTACACTATGCTATAAATACGGCATGTATTTTCGTCTATTTTATTTCTTACATTTCTTTCTAAGTCGAAAATATCTTATCTATCGCTTTCTGGTTATTTAAGTGAGGAAAATACTAGTCTTACCGCTGCTTTCCACCGCTAGATTCTACCGCTGTGATGTTTTTATTTTTTTATTATTATTATTTTTTACTTAATGATTAAGTAAATATTTTTTAATAATATTATGAATTTTTTTATTTTTTTAAAAATATTTAAATATATTAAAAAAATACATGTAAAAAAATACAAAAAAAAAAAAAATTTCGAACCATTAGCGGAGTGTGTAGCACCGCCCTTTAAGTGATGCACGCGTTCCACCAAAAGATTCAATGACAGGCCAACGGCCTGATGGCATGAAGCCCCACCTCCAAAAGCGAGGTCTGGGGTTCGATGCCCTCTCCAAATTTCCATATCAAAAAAAAAGAAAAATTAATAGATTCAATGACAGCCGATCTACAACTTTCATGAGTGGTGCTCCAAATAAAGCAGCACGTGCAAATAGTACATACATCGTACCACTTGTCTCCCTGGCCTCATATCTTGTAGAGACACCTCGTTTGTTTTTCAAATGATGTGAAATAAACTAAAATTAATTAAGATAAAAATTAAAAAGATATTATTAAAATATTATTTTTAATATTATTTTTATTTTAAAATTTAAAAAAATTAAATTATTTATTTTATTTTATATGAAAATTTTAAAAAATTATAATAATTAAATAAGAATAGAGATTTTGTAAAAGTAAACGGTATAATGATGTGCAACACCGATAAACTGCCAACAACCTTGTAGACTATCGTCCTACTTTTCCCGAAGAGTCGTGTTATATTTCTCGAGAAATATAGCTCGAGAACCCAACCAATAAGATAAAAGAAGAAATAAATTATGATTTATTTATTTATATTTTTAAATATTTTTTAAAAATAAATTCATAATATTATTAAAAAAATATTTTTTAATCATTAAGTTTAATTTTAAAAATAAAAAAAAAAATAGAGAAGAGAAGAGAAGTACTCAGGACCCAAATTGGGATCCCAAAACATTTCTCTTCCCTGAATAAAGCTGAGTAGTAGACGTTAGAATCTCCAACAAACGCGTTAAAAACGGTAGTTGCAACGACCCGATTGTTGCTTTTAACTACAACTTTCCATGCCACTTGTTGGACAATAAAATATCCACGTTTAATGTGGCCCCTTTTGAAACGAAGGAACAAAGGCCCATATCATTGGTTATTGACCTTTTTTTTTTTTAACTTTTATTTTTTTTTTCTTTTAATTGTTACAAGCATTGCAATTTGGCGTTTTCTTTTTGTTTGCTTTTTTTTAAAACCGATCCAAATTGGCAGAGTTATAGTTTTTCTTTTTTCTAACACCGGATGGGATCGATTCATATAAATATATATAATCTAATTTTTTATATTATATAAAATATTTTTAATATAATTTTTTATATTAATATCTAATATATATAATTATATATAAAAAAATCTTGTATTATATGCTAAATTATTAAATAAAATAACATTAAATTTTAAAATCTTATATAAATAGCTATATATTATCACTATAGTCTATAGTATTAGCAGTTATATTAATATTATATCACTATATCATATATTATAATATATCACAATAATATATAATATAATTATAATATAATTATAATATATAGCATATTATATATATTGTATATATAATATACTGAAAAAACTGAACATAAACTGATAAAATCAGAAGTATCGGTTTAGGGGTATATCATGTGCGGTATCAGTTATTCAAATCTTAAAACCGGTGTATAGCAGTTCGGTTTTAAAATATGTTCAAAATCGGAACGGTTACAGCACCTCTAATATATTAATCCTCACTTATGGCGGAGGAAAATTATCAACAAAACAAAGAAACCTCACCCACAACAAAACCAATACAATCTTACCCCAAATCGAAAACAAAAAACTATACCAAGTTAGTAACAACGAATAGAGGCCAAACCCAACTTATCCACTTTGTACAAACATCTTAACTCACGTGGTAACTGACCGAATTCTCTAAACAAACCTACTTAAAACGCACAAATCCCTTACAGTCATTTTGAAAAGTATCTCATGTGGTTTGCACTCTCTAAACTTCTATTTAGCATTACTTATTCACACACACATATTTCCACACCGGTACTCATCAATACACACTGGTTCATACAAAATTGCTTTCCTCTCTCTAGCCTATCAAAGTTCGAGCATTCTTTGCTTGCCTTGGGATTCAAGTTCCTCTATTCTCTTGCCAAGAAATCAAGGCAAGGGGCACTTTTACTCTCCCCTCCACACAAGCAAGCCCTTTTGCTAGGCCCTTGTTGAACTTTCATGTTCCTTCACAGTGCTCGTCCAAGGGGCAAGCATTGTTGCTATGTAAGGGGGCGAACTTTTATTGCTCCTATGTTGCTTGCCCCTTGTGCAAACACTTTCGCTGGCCCTATGATTGAGATGTTGTCTCTCAACCTAGCTATTGAGTACTTGTTGCTCACCCAATGTGCAAACACTCTTTCGTTTGCTTTCCTTAGAATCTGGCACTTTTGTTCGCATTTCGGATTGTTGCTCCTCTCTTAGGGTTCAGATAGTCTTTGTTTTTTCCACCCAGGACTGCGAGTAGCACTCCTAATAATCTAGAAAATTTGATCAAGGGTCAGATACATTGGGAGATCAGGGTACACTTTACATGCTTGAGATTTGAACTCCCACATAATCCGACCAATTTGATCGAGGGTTGGATGCGATGGGAGATCGAGAAACCTTTTATATGGTCGGGAGCCTTGCTCTCACATAAATTGGTTTGATACTTTTGAAGATTGGGTATGCTATACATGCTCGAGAGTCAAGCTCTCATAAGCTGACCAATTACTTTTGGAGATTAGGTAGGCTGTACGTGCTCGGGAGCATATCTCACACATAATCCAACCAATTTGATTAAGGGTTGGAGTTCGGGTTTCACTTTTCATGCTCGAGAGCCGAATTCCCATGTCATCCGACCAATTTGATCAGGGGTCTATTACTTTCAGAGGATCGAGGTACGCTTTACATGTTTGGGACCTCTCACGTAACCGAGATACGCTTTGGTCATGGTGGTGGAGGATTGTTTACAAAACTTTTTTTTTTTTTTTCTTTATAGGATAATAGAGCAGTTGGATGTAGGGGTGACAATTTGTATTTTCGGATCATATTCATGTCCTGTCAAGTCATGAACATTTTAACTATATAGGTGAATCTGAAACTAACCTATTAAACTAAATGTATCAAACTTTGAAACCCTAACCCGACCTATTTAGATAATAAGTCGTATTGTATCCCCAGTTTTGACATGTCTAATAATTAATTAAAAATATGTCGATACAACATGACTCATTTAATCTCATTTTATGTAAATGGTTTGAATTAACACGTATAACCCATTTGATCCGATTATCATAATTTCACATAAAGTTAAAATCTATATTTATTAGTAGTCACAATATGGTAAGAAAAATAAGACAACCTAATAATAAAAAATATTAATATTTTTTTAAACTTTAACATATAATAAAATCAATATTACAAACACTATAATAAAAAAAAGCATAGATCCATAAATATAATATCAATAATAAAAATATAAACACATTAAAAAGATATAACTATTGCTTTTCAAAAAAAAAAAAAGATATAACTATTACAATTTAAAAATAATAAAATTATAATATTAAAATAAAATCTAAACAAGTTGAATTAAGTGAGTCAACCTATTATTTATCTATTTACAAATTACGTTCGTAATTAATTCGGTTTCGCCTTGAGTTGACAGGTCGTCTGGCATGTTTCCATTCCCTAGTTGGCTAGTTGGACTTGGCTCTTTATAAGTGACTAAAGACGAAGAAAAAGAAAAAGAAGAAGGGCTAAGAAAATGAGCAGTGGAGCCGGGAAGCTGGTGTGCGTGACCGGTGCCTCCGGTTACATAGCTTCGTGGCTCGTCAAGTTTCTTCTGCAGCGCGGTTACACTGTCAGGGCCTCTGTTCGCGACCCTAGTCTGAACTCTCTCTCTCTCTCTCTCTCTATTATGGTTTTGCTTTTACGTGTTTGGATTCTCTATTTCTTAACGATCTGTTGTTTTATTATAATTTGACTCCTACGCGCAAAAAGTTATAAGCAATTCCCATTTCCAGGTTGTGGCTATGATCGTGTAGCTTCATTTTCATAAAACCTTTTGATAGCTCTCTGGGTCCTGTGTGACTCTGATTGGGAGCATTTCGAGACACTGTTCGGATATTTTCGTAGGGGTGTTTCTAGTTCAAAGTTCAAAGTTGTTAAGTTTTGTGGTGATTATGTTAGTTTCTTGATTTGGATTTAGATTCCAGTTACAATCAAACTAGGGTTATCATATATTTTCTTTGGACGAAGTATTATCTGCAAAGCCAAACAGAGTAATTTCTCATACCATTTCGGTAAAAAGGAATGGAGACTGCACTGACTGAATAATGAAACTCTCTGGAAATTACTTGCGGAGTTGTTTTGGATTTTGAAGGAATGATTAAATCTTAACAATTGCACTCTTTTTGTTTTTTGGAGATTTATAAGTAATCTTGGTTGTCTTTATATGAAGATTTTTGAATTTGGAATAGTTTATATCAAATCGATGGGACTTGTGATGTCCATTGGTTGGATGGGAACATTTTTTAGAAGTAATGGAAAATTTTATTACTAGAAAACATAAAAGGATGTATACAAGAGAAACACCTAATGAAAAAGAGACAAGAAAATCATGCAAATTTAGCCCATTAAAATCTTTTCACCATCCTCGAAAGTTCTATCGTTTCTTTCCCTTAAAATACATCAAACTATATAGATTGGGGCCATCTTCCACACTACTGCTATTTGTGGTGTATCGCATCTCCTCTCCAACTGGAGAAGAGGTCTACTATTCTTTTGGGCATTACTCAAGCCAACACAACTCTCTTGAAAAAGTCATTCCACAAGACTTTGGCAATCTCACAATGGAGTAGGAGGTGGTTTATTGATTCCCTGCTTTTCTGCACATATAACACCAATCTGTCACAATGATATAACGTTTTCTTATGTCATCCATGGTGAGGCGCTTTAGGACTCCAAATACTTCCCCAAGAAAAGAGATGTAATCTTGAGGTACAAGGACCTGATAGAAAGATCGTACAATAAACTTCCCTTTCTTGGAAGGGTTCTAAAAGATCCTATCTGCACCTCCATGTTGTAATCTAGCAGACTATATGATAAGATCATTTGCATATGGCGAAATTATTATATAATAACATTTATAGCAGTGATGGTAATGCTAATGACTTGGTGATAATGGTTTACAATGTTATGGTGTTGGTCACTATGGCAGTGGTGATGATGGTGGTGGCAGTAGCGATGACAAAAATGGTAATAGTAGACTTAATGAGATGATATGAGAATGTTATTTGGGATTTGTGATGCTTGAAAATCTGAATTTCAAAATTCTGAATAAGTTTTTAAAAAACTATCGGGCGTGGTGCTGCTGGATGCTTTTGATCAATAGAGAAATAACAATGCTATTTGGTGATGCATTGACATGTCTTTTCCTTTTTAATTCCTTTTCATTCTGACTCTCTAAGTAAACAAGTCATTGGAAAGTAGTAACCTTTTCCTTGGGCAAATTGGATGGTTAATATACACGGTTAAAAGTTTGGCATTCTAATCGAGTTCACTTCTATAACTTGCAGATGACCCAAAAAAAACAAGTCACTTACTTGCACTTGATGGAGCTAAGGAGAGACTTCATCTGTTCAAAGCAAATTTATTGGAAGAAGGTTCCTTTGATGCTGCTATTCAGGGCTGTGAAGGTGTTTTCCATACTGCATCCCCCTTCTATCATGACGTCAAGGACCCAGAGGTTAATCACATTTTACTCTTCTTTGAATATAAAAAAAAAAAAAAGTTGTTTCAAGTGTGCGAGTTATCATTTATTGATGGAGTGAGTCTTAGAAATGAAGTTCTGGAGGTGGAGGATTAAGTTGTGAAATGGTTTAGAATTGCAAAGGATCTGCTTTTGATAGAGATAGGATATGGGTTGGTAAACAATCATAAACATAGTGGTTTTGTGATTACATTGGAGTTGGGTAAGGCGAAGTTCGTCAGGATTGGGTTGAAGTCCCAGATACCTTTCTATCTTCTTTGTGCAAAAACTGTACAACCGTATATCTAAGTGTAAAAAACAGAATCCCATGCCTTAAGGCCCTTCGATATCCTTGTGAAAGGTAGCTTGCGTAATTGCACGTCATTATCTTGTGAATCATAGCATGGCTTGTGTAAATTCCTGTTTTGTCATTTACAAGTTAATAATGTCAACCTTGTTGCTATTGCTATCTGATTTTTTTTTTTCTTTTTCCTTTACTATGCACTTTTTTATTAACAAAATGCTGTCCGGAATTATATTTCCCACTTGCTAATATTGATTTCCTACTGAAGATATGATTGTAAGATATGAAAGTATCTTTTGAATGCGAAAATATAAGAATATCAAGCTTTCTTTATAAACAATTAAATGACTTTTGTTTCTTTGTTAATGATAGTCTTTGCTGCTTTTTTCCCCTAACTATTGATGTTAGCTTTGCCTTCTTCTTTCAGGCAGAACTACTTGATCCTGCAGTGAAGGGAACACTTAATGTTCTTAACTCGTGTACAAAGTCTTCATCTGTTAAACGGGTAGTCTTGACATCTTCTATTGCTGCAGTTGCATTCAATGGAAGACCTCGAACTCCTGATGTAGTCGTTGATGAGACTTGGTTTTCAGATCCTGAAATTTGCAAGGAAGCAAAGGTATGTAGGTGCTATTACCATTCTTTCAAAATGAAAGAAGGTTATGCATATGAATCATTGTCCATTATGGCACAGTTTCTCCAATACTTGAAATATCCTCAGTTTCAATTGTCTGGATAGCTTATACTCCATTTTGTCCATTAATCTATTTTGGAATGTCTGTAAAAATGTTTTTCACTTCAAAAGGCATTTGACACAAATTGTTTGATACTTTCCTTGCTTATCCTTTAGTATATTTAAAAAGTCAGTTTACTTATAAAAAAAAAACATTTAAAAGGTCAGTTTGCTTTAAAAAGAAACTATATTTAGAAAGTCATTTCTCCTTTTCTATTTGTGTATTTCTTTTTTGATAAGTAATAAAAGATTTTATTCCCAAGAAATAGGCATAAGCCCAAGTACACAGGACATATACAAAGGATTAAAAACTTGTAACTTTCAATAACAAGGACAATGGGCCAGATGATATCTTTTTTTGAAAGTTGGATTTTCTGGCTGGCGGACAATTTGGTATGGATGGGGTAAAAATGAATGGTTATTTTCTCATTTTGTGTACTTGTTGAGATGGTTATGCAATCAATAATCATCAACATCTGTGTTTAGCTAGAACAATAAAGGAAAGGCGAAACCTACTTCACACTAACTCGACAATACCAAAAGAATATTGTCCCAAACTCCCTTCAATCGTTAGGCCTTGTTTGGATTGAATATTTTTTCTAAGATTTTTTAAATCATTGATACTTTTTTTATGAATAAAAAATCTCAATATTGTTCAGCAATTTGTTGAGATGCGTTTTCATGGGATTTTGTGAAATTGGTGGGATTTGTTGATATTATGTTTGGATGGAAACAATTTTTAAAATATGTTTTTATTGGGTTTTGTAAAAGTGGGGTCCTCTGAAAAGATGTTTACAAATCAATTTTTGAGATTTTTGTATTTTTTATTTTTTGAAATTTGTCATGAAAAATGAGGCAAATGATTAGATAATTTTATTTCTTTTGAAAGATGAGAAATTATTTTGGTGGTGAGTGAAAGTGATGTTTGGGAAATTGGGAGCCAAAGCGTAGGTTCAGCCTGAAAATCTGATATTTTTTCTGAAATAACTCGTACCCAAAGAAGGCTGTTGAATGTTGGGAAGAGTGGAAGTACAAATGATGGGTTCTTCTCTGGCTATCAGTGCTTTCCATATATTAATCTGCAGACCATTTTCATTTTATAAATTTGATTTTGACAAGTAATTGAAGTTTTATTTAGAACTGCAAAAGGTGTGGCCTAAGTACACATGATGTATACCAGAGAAACACGTTTAGAAATAGAAAAACATACAAGGAAAGCATGAAAATTCAACCCATTGAAATCTATAACAGATGTCTAAAGGAAGAGCATATTAAAGAAGAGAAGTTTTTAGGCTTCCAACAGCTGCTGCGGGTTCTCAAAATTTGTTATTCCTTTCTCTCCAAATATACCAGACTAGAAACATAGGCACTCGTCCATACTGCTGCAATTTGTGGGCTGCCATATAACCTTTCAGTTTGCAAAGAGATTTACTGTCCTTCTCACATACCCCAAGCCAACCCAACTCTACAAAAGAAGCCATTTCATAAGGCTCTGCCAACCTCATACTGGAGTAAAAGGTGGTCTACAAACTCCCCACTATTTCTGTGCTTACAACACCAATTTGACACAAAGGTATTCTACTTCCTTTAGGTATCCATGATAGGGACCTTCACTAAGGAGACTGTCTATGCAAAAAAGGTGCTCTTAAATACTCCTTGGTCCATAAAATACTGTTCCATGAAAACAAGTTATTGTCCTGAGATATAAGGAGATGATAAAAGGACTGAACAATATGCTTTCTTTTCTCGTCCAAAGAGTCGGGTCTACAGTTTGAAGACATAATCTAGTAGTGTACAAGAGATTGAAAATTTCTGTGAAAACATAAACTTTCCAGTCATGAGTTGCATTGACAAAATTGACATTCCACTGAGGGGAGGGAGCCACTAGAAAATCTAGTAGATCAGACACTGAAGTCTCCTGCACACGTGCAATATTTTACATCTTTGGGAAAGTTTCCTTGAGGGCCATTTCTCCACATCAGACGCTATACTAAAACCTATTAAGTGATGACATTCTCTGAGAATCTTCATAACAATAACAAAAGGTAATGGAGACACTTGATCACATGTCTCAAACCCTGAGAGCTACTAAAGAAACATGCAGGAGTGCCATGCACCAAAGTAGAAAGAACACACTTAAGGGATACAATGGCCTACCCAATATCTCCATTTATCCTTGAAGCCTCAACTCCCTAGCAAGTAATATAGAAGCTCCAAGTGAGCATGAGCACAGGCCTTCTCAATATCTAACATGCAAAATACCCTTGGTCCACCTAAGTAAGTCTACTACCCAGGCATTCATTAGCAACAAGCAACAAGCACCAAGTCTAATGTTTGTCTTATTTTAACAAATGCATTATGTGATTTTGATCAAATCTTCTCAATCACCCTACTCAATCGATTAGCAAGGTCTTTGGCAATTATGCCATACACCCCATTCACAAGAATAATAGTCTGTTAGTCTTTTACATCCACTACTACAACTTTTTTAAGGAATGAGGGTAATGAGTTTGACATTAAGGCTTCCAAACTGACTATTGATATAAAAAAATCCTGGAATACCCTTATGATGTCATCTCAATCACGTCCCAACAAACTTGAAAGATAGCCATAGTAAATCCTTCTGAGTCCCACGTTTTGCCACTGATCATGCTTATCTTTGAAGCTTCTTTTATAACTTACATATCCCTTTCTTCCTTTTGGCGAAAGCGGGGGAACGAGAGGTGGGAAGAGATAAAGAGGGGGGTGGGAGGACATGCCTTTGGTAGTAAAATTGAATGTGGTCTGTAATCACGATGCAGCTTTTACTCATCACACGTGTGGTTAATTTCTTTTATTCGTTAAATGTGTGGTTAAATTCTTTTATTCGTTAAAGGAATAGATTATTTTAGTTGTGAACATTCTGTTCTAGTCTCTCTCTTTCATGATCTGCAATTAGGGTTTTGCTAAAATTGATGCCCTTTATGATCACTTATAAATCAGGTAACCAAATTATTAATGACTCTCATATGTTCATTGGTTCATTTGTCTCTGGGTTTCATTTTGAATATTTTTTCAGCAATGGTATGTGCTTTCCAAGACATTGGCTGAAGAAGCTGCCTGGAAGTTTGCAAAAGAGAACGGTCTTGACATGGTTGCAATCAACCCATCAATGGTGATCGGTCCTCTCTTACAGCCAACCCTAAATACTAGTGCTGCCGCAATTTCCAATTTAGTAAATGGTATTTTCTTTGCTAATGTTTTGTATAAATCCTCGTCTCTGATTTATTTTAACTAGTAGATCTTGTCTAAAGGTAATGAGAGCCATATTTGATAACTCATTCAAGGAAGGTTGAACAGCATAACCCATCCTTGTTATTGAAATGGGATGTTAACCAAGCCGCTTGAGAGTCTACTGGGGTCCACTTGACTGCGAAGTGTGCTCCATGCCGAGACAAACTAAGAACACTTCCCCAGGGGCGGTGGCAAGTTTTCTTTGGCAGTGGAGGGTGGAAGGTTGGGATTTGGAAGAGCTTTTTGGGCAACCATTTCTAGAAACTTACCATGTCCCTTCTGCCCCCCAAACGGCAGTTTTTTAGATATTCCGGGGTTTCGGGATTTGAAACCCTTAATTGAACTGGTATCGAGGTGAGGAGCAGCTCCAGTGTCTAGGCTTTACTACTTACTAGTGCGATATAGCATTTAATTGGGTAGCTGTGTGTACAGGATTTCTCCTTGTACCTGGAAGGGAAAAAAAAATTCAGTCAGTTTAATACGAACCTTATATGTCCTCTTCATCTTTTGCACAAACACTTTTGTGAACATGTGTACGTGTAGATGTGTCTTGTACGTGGTACTTTGTCCTGTAATAATGGTATTATCCCTACTTGTTTAAGGTAGCTATTGCAATGTGATACACTTAAACTTCCCATTGCCAGAACTATACTTTTTTTCTTTATTTAATCTCTTTTCTTCTGATGCAGGAGCACAGGCGTTTCCCAATCTATCATTTGGATGGATTAATGTCAAAGATGTTGCTAATGCCCATGTTCAAGCATATGAAATCCCTTCCGCCAGTGGAAGATATTGTTTAGTTGAGAGAGTTGCTCACAATTCTGAAGTTGTGAGGATTTTACGTGAGCTTTATCCCTCTTTACAACTTCCAGAGAAGTAAGTGATTATTTCCCTCTATTTTTAAGGTATAATGTTCGAGTGCTACTTGGCACTAGCAGTAATTGCTTCAATTGCACATTCCCTTTTGTATGACAGGTTCCTTGATTTCACGTATGGGATATTAATTATTCAGGCATTTTATCTCGTTGGGCCAAAAATTTCTGTTGTTTGGTCCTAGTAGAGCCTAATTTTGGAATTCTCTCTTTCCCTCTCGTCTCCTCTCTTTCTCGACATTTTTATCCTTGGGCTTTGCAATATCTGTTGCTTCTGTCGCCTTATTTGTTTCATTCATTCATTGTTTGTTTTTGGATACCATATTTCTTCTCATCATTGTTTCTTGTAACATCTCTACATAAACCTTTCCGCCTCATTTTTGTTTCCCAAAACCCTTGACAGGTGTGCAGATGATAAGCCATTTGTGCCAACATATCAGGTGTCGAAAGAGAAGGCAAAAAGCTTGGGTATTGAATTCATTCCTCTTGATGTGAGCCTCAAGGAAACCGTTGACAGCTTGAAGGAAAAGAACTTCGTCAATTTTTAAGTATTGGTAGCACCCGTGCAGATCTTTCTAATCAATAAAAATGCTGGTGATACGTGTTACCTACATCCTTGTTTTTGATTGGTGTTTTGAGGTGTATTTATAAGATATACATAATTATGCTCTGGTTGGAGGAGTAACTTGTCTCCCAAACTACTAGTACGGTGATGTTCACTTTGATGCGAGTTGGATAATGATTATGCTGCACTGTAATTTGTGGTCTGTGAGTAGAACTTTGTACTACATTATCATGACCGGTTGGTGAATGGAATATCTATGATTATCTACCTCGTTTGGTCGCACATATGAGAATATGTGACGAGAAGAAAGTTAAATAAAATATTAAAAAAATTGAATTATTTATTCTATTTTGTATGAAAGTTTTGAAAATTTATAATAATTAGATGAAATGAGATAAGCTTAGATGGTTTGTAAAAACAAATCATGCCTTTAATGCAGTTTGGATAGTGAGTTGAGATTAAAGTTTAAAGTTGAATGAAATATTGTTAGAATATTATTTTTTAATATTATTATTGTTTTGAGATTTGAAAAAGTTTAATTGTTTATTATATTTTGTGTGGAAATTTAAGAAACTTGTAATGATGAGATGAAATGATATGAAACACTTCTTGTATCCAAACGGGACTTTAGAGTTTGTTTGATTACATAAAAACAAATTATCTTATCTCATCTCATATAATCATTATAATTTTTTCAAACTCACACACAAAATATAATAAACAATTTAACCTTTTTAAATCTCAAAACAAAAGTAATATTAGATATTTATATTATAACAATATTTTATTCAACTTTTAACAAAATATCGTATCTCATCTCATCTAAATTGCGTAATCAAATGAGACTGTAATCTTTCAGCCAACTTGGCATTGTGCCAAAGACTTGCTTCTTGAAGATAGCCAATTCTTCCAACTGAATGCGCTTGAGCTAAATTGTGCCCTATAATGTTTCATACATTTCACCATTTGTGAATAGGGATACTCTCTAATTGCTTGAAAGGAGTAGATAATCTAATTCTCATGGGAGATATATGCATCATTTGTGGTGTATAGCATTTTACTCAGGAGTTAAACAGCGAAGAGTCCACATGATGAGCATTTAATGATGCATCTATCTTCCAAACAATTATCAAGCTGAAATTATTTTTTCTTTGTCTGATGAATTTGACATGTAACCAAAACACATTTGAAATTGGGTTATCGTTTTGTGGTGATTCTATGATTGATCTTTAGAACAAAAATTCAAAAATATCAATGTTGTTTAGATCTCAAAATCTAAAAAAGGAGGAGGGTTATGGGCACTAAAAGTAGGAACTAGTAAATTATTTACCTTAATCATATAAAGCCTCTCAACTTACGAAAATATCTATGGTCAAGGGACGTCATGTATAAGTAGTACCCACCCCATGCCCTAATCTTTCAAGTCATAGCTAGCCATGGTCTCACGTCTCAAAATTAGGGGTGTTAAATTGTATTTTCGGATTATGTTAGTGTTGTGTTAAGTCATGAACGTTCGACTTAATAAGACATTTGAATATAAGGTCTCGTTTGGTTATACATATGAGATAAGATGAGAAATCTATAAATAGTAATATGATAATTTGTAAATAGTAGTGAAATAATTTGAGTTAAGATTTTTATGGAATTTTATAAAATAAGAGATAAAAAGTTAAATAAAAAATTATAAAATTTAAAAAAGGTTAGAATATAATCTTTTAATATTATTTTTGTTTTGGGGTTTGAAAATTTTGGTTTTTTTTAATATTTCATTTGAAAGTTTGAAAAATTATAATGATTAAGTAATGATTAAATGAAAAAGTTGAAAATTTAAAAATGATTATTTATTTATTTATTATTATTTTTTAAAAGCAAGCATTCATATATTTCATACCTATTACTATATATAAAAGACAAATTTTAACATCTGACTTGGCATTTAGACTGCATTAATCTGTAGTTCCCCCACTCCCAAACGTCAACCATAGTGATATGTCTCGAAAATCACAACCATCGTTTTCTGATGAGGTTCAGGTTCGGTTTGGAATGAGATTTGTGAAACATATTTTCACTTTGAGATATCTTCATCAGCCCTAACCAAACCAATACTATTTCTTTCTCTTTTCTTTCTTTCTTCCTTTCAAAACCCACGCACCCAATCAGATAAAAAAAAAAAAACAAAAAAAAAAGGAGAATAAATTCCATCCTTGAGTAGATGAGCCTCTGATCTTCAACTACATCTGCGGAAGGTTCATTTGATCTTTAAATTTCTATGTTTTTTTCTTCTTCTTTTTTTCCTTTAATTTTTTATTTTCGTTATCGCTGTATTGAAGTTTGATTGGATTTATAGTCTATGAATTCGGAAGGTGTGATTTGATAGAGCACGTTTTCGGTAGCGAGGCTGGGACACCATCAAGTCGATCAGTCGGAGAAGTGTCAGAGAAATTCAAACTACAGATGCCGGTTGAAGACGTGCTCGACATCAAGTTCAGCTCTTCGATGGCTCCGATTTGGGCCCTTTTCAATACTCTTCGGCCTCTACCATAGATATGAACTCAGAGCGATCATTCCGTTTGTTTTTCTACTAGGTGGAATTTTTTGTCTCTATTTTATCGAGAACCAAATTGAATGTTAAGGATGTGACTATTTGTTGAAGTTCTTGATCGTGTTGATTTCCGTTGTTGATTCTGATTTTTGATCTCCGTGAGTAAATTTATCATCTATACACTCATTTAGTTTTCTTATCTTTCTAATGTTTAAGAGCAGAGCAGATTAAACAATGATCATAATTTCTTGATGAAATTTACTTAGTTTTTCTTATTCATTTTGATATTGCCTCATTGGTTTCTTTTCGATTTTTCAATTGCCTCTTCATGTTTTACATCTTCCATTAAAGTCTTGGCTTCTTCAAATACAGGCAAGAAATCTCAGAGACTCCAAGAATTAGAAAAATGGGAAGATCATGGGATCAAGCAATGTTTATCGAAAGATAGAGAAACTGAAACTGAAAGGGAAACGCTACTTAGAAGGAATATACTGCGTAAACTTCTCAAAATGCATGAGACAATCAATCATGTCGACTCTCATTAGTCTTATGAATACTTAAAAGGGGCAATGCTCTTTTTACTTTTTGAAGACAAAATCTAGAATTTTATATTGGTTCTCTTGATGTACTTTGCGCAAAAATCTTGGAGAAAGAAATGGAAAGTCGAGCCAAGTAGCACTCAATTTGAACTCAGAGTAATCATTCCGTTTGTTTTTCTACTCGAAGGAATTTTTTTTCTCCATTTTATTTCAGGAACCAAACTGAATGTTAAGGACTATCCGTTGAAGTTCTTGATCGTGTTGATTTTGATTTCTGATCTCCGTGAGTAAATTTATCATCTATACACTCATTTAGTTTTCTTATCTTTCTAATGTTTAAGAGCAGAGCAGATCGGGCGATTATCATAATTTCTTGATGAAATTTACTCTTTTTTTATTATTCATTTTGATATTGCCTCTTTGGTTTATTTTCGATTTTTCAGTTGCCTCTTCGTGTTTTACATTCACTATTGCACCATTTGGCCATTCACTATTCATTTTGTTTCTAGAAAAAATAGTAGATTGATATAATATTTTAAAATATAATTTTTATAAATTTAAAATATAAATATACAATCGTGTCTCATACTAATTGTATCTATTTTATATTGTTTTAAATTGAACAATCATATATATATATTACATTTTTAATATTGTAAATTGACCGTGAAATATTTATTGGTAAAGTGAACTATTTTATATATGCATGCTCCATTTTATATATGTATTTGATATATATTTTTTTAATAGTTGTGGTGGTGATTATGTATAATTAACTATTTAGAGTTATAAAATTCAGTATAAATAACGATCCGCGCATTGCTCGGGTTATAAGTTCGTAACCATAAAGACAAGAGTAGTGAGTGCTTATACAACATTAGAAGGGAGATCCTTTCCACTATGGGAACCTAATAGGCTTGGGGGGATCTAGTCCTGGGGAATGCTTCCATACTCATGTTTAAAAGCTGCCAATTGCGCTATATTATGCCCACATCGATTCTGGGATTGATGTATTTTTTGTACTTTTCTTTCTTCAAAGTATCGGAGTTGATGTTTGATGTCCCTTATGACTGGTTGCATCGTCCAATCTACTGCGAACTTTGACTTGGAAATTGCTTGTATAACTTGCTTGGAGTCTCATTCTATAATGATCTTTGTTAGATTTCTGCTTGCTGCTTCCTGGAGTTCCATTATTGTTGTTGAGGCTTCTTCGACATTTGGACTTGTGCTGTTGATGAAGTCAATTAGGATAAAAATTGGGCTTCCATTATTTGATCTGCATATTGATGCTATTGTGCTTCCATTAGCTCTAACTGCTATATCAAATGAGAAAGAGTAAACTCCTTGGGAGGTGGCTATCATCTTGTCTCTTGTTGTGAAATTTTTATGGTCTCTTGTTGTGAAATTTTTGTGATCCATGCTTTGCTATGCTCATTGAAGATTTGAGTGAATTTTGATACAAAACATTTTGGAGTTGGTACCAAGGCATTATCGATTACTTGGTTTCTTGTGAGCCAAAGGCTGTCCATGGCTATCACATCAAAGAGTTGGAAATAGTGTGTGTCTTCTTCATGGATTTCAAACCATTGGATCAAAATAATTAAGATCCAGATTGAGAGTGGTTGTCTTGTAAAGTGGGAGATGTTTATGGGCCATTTAGAATTTCTCCACAAGATGCTAAAATAGGTGCATATTAGAAAGAGATGAGAGAGGGTTTCCTCTTCTGTGCTGCACAAAGGGCATAGGGCTTGATCTTCATCAAAGTGAAGGACTTGTTTTAGAAGGGATCGAGTAGGGAGAATGTTTTGTGTTACCTTCCAGAGGAATAGTTTCAACTTATCTTGAATCTTGAGCTTCCAGAGTTTTTTCTAGTCAGCTATAGTGTGCTGGGTTTGAGTGGGCACTTGTGAGTGTAGCAGTGTAGTGTAAGCAGATTTGACCATGAAGGTTCCAGTGATGTTGTGAGTCCATTTTATCCTATCCCCAGTGGAGTGGTATTATAGTTTGATAGGGTAACAAATACAAATTTAGTATTTTAATGAGGTTCAACCTCATTGTTTATATTCTCGCTTCAGGTTACCCTTTGAAGATTTCTAAATTCACTATTCAATCTCTTTCATGTGGAGATAAAAAACCTATTACACATTTGAGTGGTATTGCTTCAAAGAACTTGTGCAAAACACCCTATACACTTATAATCACTTTACGAGTAGTGATTAAATTATTATGTGTAGAACTCATACTACACTTACAAGAGTTACACACACCATTTTACTACTTATACAAGAGTTGATAGTTGATAGGTTATCAAAGTATACTCCACAATGAGTGAAATGAAAACAATATAACACAAACTATATCTTTCTCAAAATGAATAAGTGTTAAAGCTTAATGCTAAAAAATAAAGATTGAAAGCTTTTGATAAATGAAGTAAAGCTTGTAGTTGTTGTTTATTTTTTGGAGGTCTAAGAGAGATTTCCTCTTCAAGTTTAAAAAGATTCCAATGTAAAAAAGGAGCATCATTTATTGTTTCAAAATTTTCAAATAAAAGTTTCTCATTTTTTAATTGTCAAAGAAAATATCATTCGTTTTTCAAAATTTTCAAACAAAAATTTTACCCTTTACATATGTCAAAAAGATCATCAATAACTTTTCAAAATTTCAAACAAAAGCTTATTCTTTCTCCACATGTAAAAAAGAATATCAATCAATTTTCAAAAATTTTAAACACAAGCTTATACTTTTTACACATGTTAAAAAGAGCATCAATTACTTTTCAATTTTTTCAAACAAAAGCTTATACTTTTTGCATATGTCAAAAAAAGTATTATTCACTTTTCAAAAGTTTTAAATATATCATGCACATATAAAAGGACAATCAATCATTTTTTAAATTTTAAACGTTCAAACATACCATGTACATGTAAAAAATGCAAATTGCTTTTTCATGAATATATAAAAAGATTTTTAGCCTTAAAGAATTTTGTAGGAAATGTACAAAAATAGTCTTTAGAGCTTCATTTCTAAGCTTAGCTTGTTCTTTTTCTTTCCCATATTTATTTTGGTTTTCAAAACTCTATTATATAGACAACTTGAGATTTGAACACTATTTACTTGCATCCCAAGTTCGAGCATTCTTTGCTCGCCCTGGGCTATGAGTTCCTCTATTCCCTTGCCAAGGAATCAAGGTAACAGACACTTTTACCCTCCCCTCCACACAAGCAAGCCCTTTTGCTAGGCCCTTACTGAACCTCCATATTCATTCACAATGCTCTTAAAGGGGGCAAGCAATATGTCGCTATGTAAGGGGGCGGGCTTTATTGCTCTCTATGTTGCTTGCCTCTTGTGCAAACACTTTTACGGGCTATGTGATTGAGATGTTGTCTCTCACCATGGCTATTGAGTACTCATTGCTCTCCCAATGTGCGGTAGGGTTTCAAATTGTGTTAATATGTTATGTTCATGTCATGTCAATATATGTATATTATATTATATGAGTTAACCCAAACATGACTCATTAAGCTTATCATGTCAAAATCTCAAACTCTAACACTACCCATTAACATAACGGGTTGACATGACACGACCGGTCAGTGAATACTACATAATAAGTTAACATGATATGACTCGATCCATTTCAACATGTTAATGTAAATGGATTGAATAGACCTAAAATTAATTCGTTTACCTGATTAATTTAGAATAATTTGATATAAATGTTAAAATCACAATATCTATAAAAAAAAAATTCTATATACAGTCACTTTTACGTACTCTTTTGTGTACTTCACTGATGTGATTGATTGTATATTAAAAAAACTGATGCAACCAATCACATCAATGGAGTGCGCAAGGAGTATGCAAAAATAACTGTATGTATCATTACTCAAAAAAATATAAAGCTAACTAAAAGTCCAAAATTACAATCCAAATAATAAAAATATCGAAATTAAAATCCCAACAATTTTGCTTTTAGGTATAAAGGTATAATTATAACTTTAACTTTGTTAACAGGTCAAAACTGGTTGACCACTTATCAACATGTTAAGCAATTGTGTCTTAACAGATCAATTCATTTTGACCTGAACTCATTAAAATTAAACCCAAACATGTTATTATTGTATCGTTTTTATATTGGGTTAATGAGTCATGTTATATATTGCCACTTGTAGTGTGTGGACACTCTTTCATTTATTTCCCCAGAATCTGAACACTTTTGTTCGCATTTCGGATTGTTGCTCCTCTTTTGGGGTTCAGGAAGTTTTTTTTGAACATGCTTCAAACACCCAAAGGGTCGAATACTTTTGGAGATTGGCGTACACTTTACAAGCTCAAAATTCAAGCTCTTACATAATCCGACCAATTTGATTAGAAAAAATCTACTCAACCTCCTATTATTCACACAACTTCTACACACCATACTTTTTTTAATTTTTAATTTTTAATTTTATCAAACATTTAATATATAAATAATAAATAGAAAATTGAATTAATTTAAAAAGAATAAACTTAAAAAAAATTAAAAAAATATTAAATATTTGAAAAAAAAAAAGTGGTGTGTGGAGGTTGGGAAGTTGTGTAGCATTGCTCATTTGATTAGGGGCATACTTTGGGAGATTGAGATAGGCTTTACACACTCGGGAGTTGAGCTCCCTTGCAATCTAACTAATTTGATTGAGGGTTAGATACTTTGGGAGATCGGAGTATGCCTTACATGCTTGGAGCCAAGCTCCCACGTAATCTACCAATTTCATTGGGGTTGGATATTTTCGGAGATTGTGGTAAGGTTCACATGCTTAGGAGTCGAGCTCCCATGTCACCAAACTAATTTGATCAAGGGTTTGCTTTCAAGCTTGCTTCAAACATCCATGGAGTCGGATTCTTTTGGAGATTGAGTAGGTTTTAGATGCTTAGTAGGCGAGCTCCCCTCTAATGCGGCCATTTAATTAGGGTCAAATACTTTTGAAGACCGGCATACACTTTACATGCTTGAGAGCTGAGCTCACTCAAACGTAATCTATAGGGGTTGGCAAAACACCCTGCATCCATCACCCTAGCCCTGCTCATAGGCAAAACACCTAACGAGGGTAGGGGCGGTCTAGGCCTAAGCTTGCCCTCCTTTGCAGCCAAAAAATATATAAATATATATAAATTTATTTTTTTAGGGTTAAGTTAAACCTAACACCCCCTCCCCTGAGTAGTTTCTCTCTCTCTCTCTCTCTCTCTCTCTCTCTCTCTCTCTCCGGCACTGCCCTCTTTGACCTTCTCAAAGCTGGCACAACTTGCATCCTTCTCAGACCCTCTATCCCTTTTGCAGTCATCGTGGGTTCGTGGCTATGGGTTTGCAAAATTCTTTTTACTATTTTAGCTATTTTTTTGTTGCTTTTGATTTGTTGTGTATGTTGTTCGATATTTTTTTCCTGTTTGTGACAGTTGTGTGTGGGGGGTGGACAGACCAAGGGTCCGCCATGCACACGGACAGGGGGCCCTAGCCTTGGGATGTAGTGGTGGATTTTGGGGGCAAAAATCCCCTTTGCCCATGTGGGGGCTGGGTGTGAGAATGGGGCAATTCTATCCCAGGAGATGCAGGTAGCATCCTTCGTAATCTAGACAAATTGATTGGGATACTTTGAAAGATTGGGGTACACTTTACATATGTGAGATCGACAAATTTGATCGAGGGTTGGATGCAATAGGAGATTGAGAAGCCCTTTATATCGTCGGGAGCCCCCTTTTAAATTGGCCCGATACTTTTCGAGATCGGGTACGCTGTACATGCTCTAGAGTTGAGCTCTCACGTAAACCGACCAATTTCATCGGAGTTAGATACTTTTGGAGATTGGATAGGCTGTACATGCTTGGGAGCAGATCTCACACATAATTGGAGTTCATAATTGGAGTTTGAGGTGCACTTTTCATGCTCTGGAGTCGAGCTCCCACATCATCCGACCAATTTGATTAGGGGTCTAATACTTTCAGAAGATCGAGGTAAACTTTACGTGCTTGGGATCTCCCACGTAACCGAGATACGATTGGGTCATGGTGGTGGATGAGTGTTTACAAAACTTTTTTTTATTTTTTTATTATTTGATTGTTTTTAATTTGAAAGGGTCTTTATAGGATAACAAAGTAGTTGGATTTAGGGGTGACAATTTGTGTTTTTGGATCATATTCGTGTCTTGTCAAGTCATGAACATTTAACTATATAAGTCAATCCGAACCCAACCTGTTAAGTTAAATGTGTCAAATTTTCAAATACTAACTTGACCTATTTAGATAACAGGTTGTGTCATGTCATCCGTTTTGACCCATCTAATAATTAATTAGAAATAGATCGACATGACATGACTCATTTAATCTCGTTTCATGTAAATGGTTTGAATTAACATGTATAACTTATTTACACGTATAACTTATTTGATCTGATTGTCATAATTTTACATAAAAGTTAAAATCTATATTTATTAGTAATAACAATATTGTAAGAAAAATAAGACAACCTACTAATAAAAAAATATCAATATTTTTCAAATTTTAACATATAACAAAGTCAATATCGCAAAAACTACAAAAAAAAAAATATGAACATAGGTCCACAATTATAATACCAATAATAAAAATATAAACATATTAAAAAAATCAATATTACAACTTAAGAATAAAAAAAATTATAATTTTAAAATAAAATCTAAACAAGTCAAAACGAGTTAATTTCAAGTTAAGTGAGTAACTTATTATTAATCTATTTATAAATTGTATTCGTATTAAATTTACGATCTTGTCATGTATTGCTGTCTCTAATTTTGATCTAAATTCGATTTTGTATTAAGTTGATAGGTCGTTTGGCATATTTCCACAATCTAGTTTGCTAGTTTTTATTTTAATTTTTGTTTATTTTTTTTTAAGTAGAGTTTGGAGATTTCAAACCCAAATTTTTTATTAAAAAAATCCGAAGCCGCCAGTCCATTAGCCTCTCGAGCTTAGTTGGCTAGTTGGACGTGACTCTACTGGTATATAATCAGGCAAAGCAATAGATCATGAGGTTCAAACCAGACACAGAAGCTAAGACGAAGAAAAAGAATAAGAAGAAGAGCATAGAAAATGAGCAGTGGAACCGGGAAGCTCGTGTGCGTGACCGGTGCCTCCGGTTACATAGCTTCGTGGCTCGTCAAGTTTCTTCTGCAGCGCGGTTACACTGTCAGGGCCTCTGTTCGCGACCCCACTCTGAAGTCTCTCTCTCTCTCTCTCTCTCTCTCTCAGTATTATAGTTTTGTTTTTACGTGTTTGGATTCTCTATTTCTTTACGATAGTAGAATTAATGATATGATATGAGATTGTTGTTTGGGATTTGTGATGCTTGAAAATCTCAAGTTCAAAATTTCGAATAATTTTTTAAAAAACTCTCGGGTGTAGTGCTGCCGGATGCTTTTGATCAATAGAGAAATAACAACGCTATTTGGTGAGCATTGACATGTCTTTTCCTTTTTTAATTCCATTTCATTCTAACTCTCTGAGTAAACAAGTCATTGGAAAGTAGTACCCTTTTCCTTGGGCAAATTGGATGGTTAATATACACGGTTAGAAGTATGGTATTCTAATCGAGTTCACTTCTATGTCCTGCAGATGACCCAAAAAAAACTAGTCACTTACTTGGACTTGATGGAGTAAGGAGAGACTTCATCTGTTCAAAGAAAATTTATTGGAAGAAGGTTCCTTTGATACTGCTATTCAGGGCTGTGAAGGTGTTTTCCATACTGCATCTCCCTTCTATCTTGACGTCAAGGACCCAGAGGTTAATCCCATTTTACTCTTCTTTGAATATTAAGTTGTTTAAAGTGTGCTAGTTATCGTTTATTGATGGAGTGAGTCTTAGAAATGAAGGTCTAGAGGCGGAGGATTAAGTCGTGAAATGGATTTAGAATTGCAAAGGATCTGCTTTTGATAGAGATAGGATATGGGTTGGTAAACAATCATTGTCATAAAACCTATGTTTTATAGTTATAAAATTGCCAAGATTTTATTAATAAAGAAATCCAAAAAACTGATAACAAATCTATATAAGTTTCGGTTCTGAAAAACAACAAAATATCTTTATGTTTCTTGACTCAAAACCGAATGCTCAAGATTCACAATAGTCACAATATTATCAGTTATGTTCACAAAACCAGCAGCATACCAACACAGATCCAATATTAATATACAGCACCTTCCAAAACTAATATAATGCACGAATCAACAAGATAAACCAAGAACAGATATACCAGAAGATTACAAGAAACAAGTATGAACAATAAAATAGGAAAGCAAGGAAAGAACACACCGAGATACGTGGTTCGACCCTAATGGTCTACATCCACTGCAAGAATGGCCTCAGAGATCTTTATTGATAATCAATACAGCATAGAGAAGCCTCAGTTCATTAGAGTTACAAGCCCTCTCAAAAAACCACAAAGAAATCGCACAGATTTCTTTCAAAAAGATCAAACCCCAGAAACCCTAAATCGCCCCCTTCTCTTTTTCTCTCTATCCCTCTGCCTCTCAAGAACCCAGCTGCTACAAATGAATCAAAATCGATTAGGGTTTACAAGGTAAGCTATCAATATATATGTTACAACAGATGATGACACGTGTAGCAATCCAGCGGCTAAGCTTATGGAGAATCAGATGGAAGCACGGGCTCCTCACGTGGTCAAGCAGCTCAGCATATAATAATATCAACGGTCCTGATTTTTTCACTTGCACATCATTCACTTATTACACATATAAGAGAACACATTAGTTGATTAAATAAAGAACGTAACAGATAAATGTATTGACATACATATTACAATCATAAACATAGTGGTTTTGTGATTACATTGGAGTTGGGTAAGGCGAAGTTCTTCAGGATTGGGTTGAAGTTCCTGATACCTTTCTATCTTCTTTGTGCTGTACAACAGTATATCTAACTGTAAAGAACAGAATCCCATGCCTTAAGACCCTTCAATATCCTTGTGAAAGGTAGCTTGCGTAATTGCATGTCATTATCTTGTGAATCATGGCTCCTTACTTTATTACCTACACAAAGAACTTGTGAAGCATGACGTGTGGAAATTCCTGTTTCGTCATTTACAAGTTAATAATGTCAACCTTGTTGCTATTGCTATTAGATTTTTTTTTTTTTTTCTTTACTATGCACTTTTTTATTAACAAAATGCTGCCTGGATTATATTTCCTACTTGCTAACATTGATTTCCTACTTAAGATATGATTGTAAGATATGAAAGTATCTTTTAAATGTGAAAATATAAGAATATCAAGCTTTCTTTATAAACAATTAAATGACTTCTGTTTGTTTGTTAATGATAGTCTTTGCTGCTTTTTTCCCCTAACTATTGATCTTAGCTTTGTCTTCATCTTTCAGGCAGAACTACTTGATCCTGCAGTGAAGGGAACACTTAATGTTCTTAACTCGTGTACAAAGTCTGCATCTGTTAGACAGGTAGTCTTGACATCTTCTATTGCTGCAGTTGCAAACAATGGAAGACCTCGAACTCCTGATGTAGTCGTTGATGAGACTTGGTTTTCAGATCCTGAAATTTGTAAGGAAGCAAAGGTATGTAGGTGCTATTACCATTCTTTCAAAATGAAAGAAGGTTATGAATCATTGCTCGTTATAGCACAGTTTCTCCAATACTTGAAACATTCTCAGTTTCAATCGTCTGGATAACTTATACTCCATTTTGTCCATTAATCTATTTTGGAATATCTGGAAAAATGTTTTTCGCTTCAAAAGGCAATTGACACAAATTGTTTGATACTTTCCTTGCTTATCTTTTAGTATATTTAAAAAGTCAGTTTACTTATAAAAACAATATTTAAAAAGTCGGTTTGCTTATAAAAACAATATTTAAAAAGTCAGTTTGCTTAAATAAAACTATATTTAAAATGTCAGTGCTCCTTTTCTATTTGTGTTTTGAAAACTTGTAACTCTCCATAACAAGGACAACGAACCAAATGATATCTTTTTTTGAATGTTGGATTTTCTAGCTGGTGGACAATTTGGTATGGATGGGGTAAAAATGAATGGTTATTTTCTCACTTTGTGTACTTGAGATGGTTATGCAATCAATAATTATCAACATAGCTAGGCTGACAAGGGAAAGGCGAAACCTACTTCACACTAACGGGACAATACCAAAAGAATATTGTCCCCAAAATCCCTTCAATCGTTAGGCGTTGTTTGGATTGAATATTTTTTCTATTTAAATCATTGATACTTTTTTTATGAATAAAAAATCTCAATATTTCTCAGAAATTTCTTGAGTAGCGTTTTTATGGGATTTTGTGAAATCGCTATGGTTTGTTTGTTGGGAAGAGTGCAAGTACAAATGATGGGTTCTTCTCAGGCTATCAGTGCTTTCCATATATTAATCTGCAGATCATTTTCATTTTATAAATTTGATTTTGACATGTAATTGAAATTTTATTTAGAACTGCAAAAGGTGTGGCCTAAGTACACGTGATGTAAACCAGAGAAACATTTGTTTAGAAATAGAAAAACATACAAGGAAAGCATGAAAATTCAACCCATGAAATCTATAACAGATGTCTAAAGGAAGAGCACAATAAAGAAGAGAAGTTTTAGGCTTCCAACGTCTGCTGTGGGAAACACAGGCACTCGTCCATACCGCTGCAATTTGTGGGCTGCCATATAACCCTCCAGTTTGCAAAGAGATTTACCGTCCTTCTCACATACCCCAAGCCAACCCAACTCTACAAAAGAAGTCATTTCATAAGTCTCTACCAACCTTGTAATGGAGTAAAAGGTGGTCTACAAATTCCCCACTATTTCTGTGCTTACAACATCAATTTGACACAAAGGTATTCTACTTCCTTCAGTTATCCATGGTAGGGACTTTCCCAAGGAGACTGTCCATGCAAAAAAAGCTGCTCTTAAATACACCTTGGTCCTTAAAATACTCTTCCAAGCAAACAAGTTATTGTCCTGAGATATAAGGAGATGATAAAAGGAATGAACAATATGCTTTCTTTTCTTGGAAGGGGTCCAAAGATTCTTGTCTACAGTTTGAACACATTGTCTAGTAGCGTACAAGAGATTGAAAAATTCTGTGAAAACATCAACTTTCCAGTCATGAGCTGCTTTGAAAAAATTGAGATTCCACTGAGGGGAGGGAGCCACTAGAAAAATCTGGTAGATCAGCCACTGAAGTCTCCTGCACACGTGCGATATTTTACATCTTTGGGAAAGTTTCCTTGAGGGTCATTTCTCCATACCAGAAGCTATACCAAAACCTATAAGTGATGACATTCTCTGAGAATCTTCATACCAATAATAAAAAGTAATGGAGACACTTGATCACATGTCTCAATCCCCGAGAGCTACTAAAGAAAACATGCAGGAGTGCCATGCACCAAAGCAGAAAGAACACACTTAAGGGATACAATGGCCTACCCAATATCTCCATTGGTCCTTGATGCCTCAACTCCCTAGCAAGTAATATAGAAGCTCCAAGTTAGCATGAGCACAGGCCTTCTCAATATCTAACATGCAAAATACCCTTGGTCCACCTAAGTCAGTCTACCATCCAGGCATTCATTAGCAACAAGCACCAAGTCTAATGTTTGTCTTATTTTAACAAATGCATTATGTGATTTTGATCAAATCTTCTCAATCACCCTACTCAATCGATTAGCAAGGTCTTTGGCAATTATGCCGTACACCTCATTCACAAGAATAATAGGCCGTTAGTCGTTTAACTACTATAAGTTTTTTAAGGAATGAGGGTAATGAGTTTGACATTAAGGCTTCCAAACTGACTATTGATTTAAAAATAAAAAAAAATCCTGAAATACCCTTATGATGTCATCTCAATCACGTCTCAACAAACTTTAAAGAAAGCCATGGTAAATCCTTCTGAATCCCACGTTTTGCCACTGATCATGCTTACTTTTGAAGCTTCTTTTTATAACTTGTATATCCCTTTATTCTGTTTGGCAAAAGGGGGGAAAGAGATGTGGGAAGTGAGAAAGAGGGGGAGGGGGGGTGGGGGTGGGGGGGTGGGAGGACATGCCTTTGGTAATAAAATCGAATGGGGTCTGTAATCATGATGCAGCTTTTACTCGTCATAAATGTGGTTAATTTGTTTTATTCGTTAAAGGAATAGATTATTTTAGTTGTGAACATTCTGTTCTAGTCTCTCTCTTTCATGATCTGCAATTGGGGTTTGCTAAAATTGATACCCTTTATGATCACTTATAAATCAGGTAACCAAATTATTAATGACTATAATATGTTCATTGCTTCATTTGTCTCTGGGTTTCATTTTGAATATTTTTTCAGCTATGGTATGTGCTTTCCAAGACATTGGCTGAAGAAGCTGCCTGGAAGTTTGCAAAAGAGAGCGGTCTTGCCATGGTTGCAATCAACCCAGCAATGGTGATTGGTCCTCTCTAACAGCCAACCCTAAATACTAGTGCTGCCACAATTTCCAACTTAGTAAATGGTATTTTCTTCACTGAAGTTTTATATAAATCCTGGTTTCTGATTTATTTCAACTGGTAGATCTTGTCTAAAGGTAATGAGAGCTATATTTGATAACTCATTCAAGTAAGGTTGAACAGCATATGACGCTCCCAAATCTCTACATACGGACACGGGATAATCGAGACGTCCGGATGATGATAACACGGGTCACCACCCTATCGATGAGTGCCAAGTATGTGTATAAGTAACAAATGTGTAAAAAGAAACACGCTGCGGATAGCAAAAGTCTCATAACTAAGTACCATAATTTTTTCTTAGTTTAATACAAAACTGTTCAAAACATATATAATAAAATATTACAAGCTACAAATATAGTTTCAAACCAACCACAAAGCATAAACTCCAACTCAATACTCCGGCGGCGGAGCCGCCTGCTCGGGCTCAGCCTCCTCCTCCTCCTCGATCTTTGCACCAAAATCTACGGTACCAAAAATAGTGCTGCAGGTAAGTAAGATCCAAACGTCACTAGATAAAAGCATATTAAAACTCAAACAATATGTATGAAAGAATGCAAATGCACATGTCCCACAAAAATTACATTTTTCTACGCACGCCAAAATCCCATTTGGCGTAAAAACATAACCTTTAAAACTAGTCCTCGCCATTATCCCAGATAATGGCCCAAATCAAAACCACTATTTTTCCAGAAAATGGATCACATAGCCTCAAACCAAACCTCGTTATTTTCCCAAAAAATGACCCATAACCATAACCATAAAACCGATCCAATTATTGCATGCACCATGATCTCCCCTAGGGATCATCCGCACACTCTTGCTCCTGTGCCACACCGCAGGTAACGTCTACGCGTGTGACACCTAAATGAGCGATACCCAGTACTCGCGCCCAGCGCGTCCTTGGACCAGGCCATCCTCTAGTCCCCGCCACTCTAGGGACCACGGAGTTGACACGACAGTGTTACCGTATCTTGCGATCGGTCGTCGCTCAGCGACAATCCAGGAGATGTCACTCAGTGTTATCCACTCCCGAGTGATCAGAGGAGCTCCACCGAGATAATACCCCATCCCGGCTTGGGGTCGTGATACACACGCATCCGAAAATCCATTTACACGATTAAAACTGGATTTTCTCAATTTAAATAAAATGTACGTGAATGCACCATGTAAATGCAATCTCAAGGCACAATTAACCAATCAATCACGAAAACAACCAAACCAAGCAACTCCGTTCTCATCCATCCGACCCCCGAACTCCTCGGACTCAGTCCAAAATCAACCAACCAACAGTTAAATAATTATTGTAAGAGCAAAATATATTTAAATCTAAAAGTAGAGTTTAGAAAATACTTACAGCGCTATAAGGTATTTTTTGAAAGCTTACGACGTTGCAAACGGCGGAGGAAAAGCAACGTAACAGTGTATTTTACACTATGGCCGTGGGTAGTAAATTACCCACTTTTGAACGGGGACAAACCAAGACATGAAATTGATAGGGAATGACCTAGGGATGTTTATGAAGATAAAGGAAGTGAGTTTTGGTCGTGGGTGGCAGTGGAAACGGTGGTGGAAGTGCAAAAAGGGGTTGAACGGAGTTGAGCTCGTGGGAGCTGCTCCCGCAACGGATCGGAGCCTAAAATGGGTGGGTTAGGATGACAAGAGGTAGGGGAAGAAGTGGTGAAGAGGTGGTGGCCGGAGGTGGAGTGACGGCGCTGGAAACGACTCAAAACCGTGCGGAAAGATGGGGCTCTAGGTGGTGATTGGCGGCTCGGATGGAGGGTATTTTTGGTGGGGTGGTGCGCCGGCCGGAGGGGAGCTGAATAGTGGTGGCTGTGTCGGCCACGCTAGCCGGACGACGATGGGTCGGGGTGGAGAGTTGGACGGCGACAGGAGGGAGAATGGAGGGCTGTAGCACGCGGGAGGGAAAAAGAAGAAGAAGAAAAGGAAAAAAGGAAAAAGGAAAAAGTGAAAAAGAAAAAAAGAAATGAAATGAAATGAGATCCAATCCTCACTTCCGGAATCCAAAAACTGATCCGCCTAAAACGATTTTAAAAACCATAAAACGACTAAAATAAATTAAACACCACATCAAATAAAATAAAACCAATTTAAAATATAATAATTTAAAATAAAAGAACTACTATATTAATTAAATTAAAAACAACTCTTTCAGTGAAAATACACGTAAAAGCGGGTCATCACACAACATACCCATCCTTGTTATTAGAATGGGATGTTAACCACGCTGCTTGAGAGTGTATTGGGGCCCACTTGATTGGCAAGTGTGCTTCATGCTGAGACAAACTAAGAACACTTCCCACAGAGGCGGTGGCAAGTTTTCTTTGGCAGTGTAGGGTGTGTCAAGATTGGTTTGAATACCTCTTTCCATTGATTTCCTTCATTTATATAGAAGAGACTTACAGAGAGCATCGAATGATAGAGAACGCCGAATGTTCAGTGTGATTCCAGCGCCTAATTGCTGCTGGTTTTACTGTACACATACATATTTACATGTTACATATTTATACGTTTAGTCTATTTACATCTAGTCTATTTATCTGCTATACTATCTAAACATAGAAAGTTACTAAAAGTATTTGTGTAACGCAAAAAATATCTCCGTAACATTCCCCCTCAAATTGATGCTGGTGGATCAAGAAGCATCAATTTGTCAACTAAGAACTTATGCAGGTGACAAGAAAGAGCTTTAGTGAATATGTCGGCAGTTTGACATTTAGTGGAAATGTGAGGGAGAGTAATCATATGTTTGTCAAAGGATTCACGTATGGAATGACAATCGACTTCAATATGTTTCATACGCTCATGGAATATAGGATTAGCGGCAATTTGAATAGCACTGATATTATCAGCATGAAGAGGAGTGGGATGCAGCTGAGGAAAACCAAGTTCCCCCAATAATCCACGAAGTCATGTGATCTCAGAGCATGCGGAAGACATAGCACGATACTCAGACTCAGTAGAGGATTTGGAAACTCTGTCTTACTTCTTACTCTTCCAAGAAATGAGTGCATTGCCTAAGAACATGCACCAGCCAATAACAGAGTGACGAGTATCTGTACATCCGGCCCAATCAGCATCACTATATCCCATCAATTTTAAGGAAGATTCTTTAGGAAAGAATAACCCACGGGTAGAGGTGCCCTTTAGATATCGGAATATGTGGCGGACAGTGGCTAAATAAAGATGTCGAGGAGCCTGCATAAATTGACTAACTTGTTGCACGGCAAACGAAACGTCAGGATGAGTAATCGTCAGATAGTTCAAACTCTTAACAAGCTGCCGATACAAGGATGGATCTTATAGAAGCTCCCATTCTTCATGACAAAGCTTAAGATTTAACTCCAATGGAGTAAAAACAGAGTTACCCGATTGGAGACCACCCCATGAAATAACATTCTACGTGTATTTGTGCTGGTGTAACAACGTACCAGTTGGAGTAAATTGCACCTCAAGGCCAAGAAAGTACTATAGGGGACCAAGATCTTTCATGTGAAAAGAGGCCTTGAGATGCTGTTGTAAGAGCTTTTTGGGCAACCATTTCTAGAAACTTACCATGTCCCTTCTGCCCCCCAACCATTCCAGATAAGCAAGTGTTTATTTCCCTCTATTTTCTGGGTATAATGTTAGAGTGATACTTGTCACTAGCAGTAATTGCTCCAATTGCACATTCCTTTTTATATGACATGGTTCCTTGATTTCACGTAAGGGATATTAATTATATGAGGCATTTTATCTCGTTGGGCCAAAAAATTCTGTTGTTAGGTCCTAGTAGAGCCTAATTTTGGAATTCTCTCTTTTTCTCTCCTCCTCTCTTTCTCGACATTTTTATGCTTGGGCTTTGCAATATCTGTTACCTCTGTCACCTTAATCATTTCATTCATTCATTGTTTGTTTTTGGATTCCTTATGAGACCTTAATGACTCTTGTTGGCCCCCCCAAAACCCCACATTTAGAGGTACTCATCATTGTTTCTTGTAACATCTCTACATAAACCTTTCCAGCTCATTTTTTTTTTTCTCCAAAACCCTTGACAGGTGTGCAGATGATAAGCCATTTGTGCCAACATTTTAGGTGTCGAAAGAGAAGGCAAAAAGCTTGGGTATTGAATTCATTCCTCTTGATGTGAGCCTCAAGGAAACCGTTGACAGCTTGAAGGAAAAAAACTTAGTCAATTTTTAAGTATTAGTAGCACCCGTGCAGATCTTTCTAATCAATAAAAATGCTGGTGATACGTGTTACCTGCATACTTGTTTTTGATTGGTGTTTGAGGTATATTTATAAGATCTAGATATACATAGTTATGCTCTGGTTGGAGGAGTAACTTGTCTCCGAAGCTACAAGTAGGGTGATGTTCACTTTGATGTGATTTGAGTAGAACTTTGTACTACATTATCATGACTGGTTGGTGAATGGAATATCTATGATTATCTGCCTCGTTTGGTCGCATATATGAGAATTTGTAATGAGATAAAAGTTAAATAAAATATTAAAAAAGTTGAATTATTTATTAGATTTTGTATAGAAATTTGAAAAAGTTATAATAATAAAATGATATGAGATGGGTTGAGACGGTTTGTAAAAACAAATCATGCCTTAGGTGCAATTTGGATAGTGAGTTGAGATTGAAGTTTAAAGTTGAATAAAATTTTAGTAAAATATTATTTTTTAATATTATTAGTGTTTTGAGATTTGAAAAGTTGAATTGTTTATTATATTTTGTGTGAGAATTTAGGAAAATTGTAATGATGAGATGAGATAAAATACTTTTTATATCCAAACAGGTAAAACAAACTAAGATGTTTGTTTACACAGATGAGATGAGATGAGAAATCTATAAATAGTAGTGAAACAATTTGTGAATAGTAGTGAATTAATTTGAATTAAGATTTTTATGGGATTTTAAAAAAGAAAAAAGAAAAAGTTGAATAAAAAAATTATAAAATTAAAAGAATGTTAGAATATAATCTTTTAATGTTATTTTTGTTTTGGGGTTTGAATAATTTGATTTTTTTTTTTGTTTGGAAGTTTAAAAATTGTAATGATTAATTAATGATTGGATGAAAAAGTTAAAAATTTGAAATTTGTGCTTTTTTAATTATTATTTTAAGCAAGCATTCATATATTTCATATAACCATAAAGACAAGAGTAGTGAGCACTTATTCAATATTAGAAGGGGGATCCTTTCCACTACGTGAATCTGATAGCTTGGGGGGATCCAGTCTTGGGAAATGCTTCCATACTCATGTTTAAAAGTTACCCATTGTGCTATGTTATGCGCATATCGATTTTGAGATTGATGCATTTTTTGCGCTTTTCATTCTTCAAAGTATCGGAGTTGATATTTGATGTCCCTTATGACTAGTTGCATTGTCCAGTCTGTTCCGAACTTTGACTTGGAAATTGCTTGTATAACTTGCTTGGAGTCTCATTCTATAATGATCTTTGTTAGATCTCTACTTGCTACTTCTTGGATTGCCATAATTGCTGTTGAGGTTTCTTCAACATTTGGACTTGTGTTATTGATGAAGTCAGTTAGGATAAAAATTGGGCTTCCATTATTTGATCTGCATATTGATGCTATTGTGCTTCCATTAGCTCTGATTGCTACATCAAATGAGAATGAGTAAACTCCTTGGGGAGGTGGCTACCATCTAGTCTCTTGTTGTGAAATTTTTATGATCCATGCTTTGCTATGCTCATTGAAGATTTGAGTGACTTTTGACACAAAACAGTTTGGGGTTGGGACTAAGGTATTGTCGATTATTTGGTTTCTTGTAAACCAAAGACTGCCCATGGCTATCACAACAAAGTGTTGGAAATAGTGGGTGTCTTCTTCAAGGATTTCAAACCATTGGATCAGAATGATTGAGATCCAGTTAGAGAGTGGTTGTCTTGCAAAGTCGTAGATGTTTATGGGCCATCTAGAATTTCTCCTCAAGATGCTAAAATAGGTGCAGATTAGAAAAAGATGAGAGAGGGTTTCCTCTTCTGTGTTGCACAAAAGGCATAGGGTTTGATCTTCATCAAAGTGAAGGACTTGTCTTAGAAGGGATCGAGTAGGGAGAATGTTTTGTGTTACCTTCAAGAGGAATAGTTTCAACTTATCCTAAATCTTGAGCTTTCAGAGTCTTTTCCGGTTAGCTCCTGTGTGCTGGGTTTGAGTGGGCACTTGTGAGTGTAGCAATTCAGTGTAAGTAGATTTGACTGTGAAAGTCCCAATGGTGTTGTGGGTCCATTTTATCCTATCCCCAGTGGAGTGGTATTATAGTTTGACAGGGTAAAAGATGCAAATTTAGCATTTTAATGAGGTTCAGTCTCACTATTTACATTCTCACCTTAGGCTGTCTCTTGAGGGTTTTCAAATTTACTATTCAATCTCCTTCATGTGGAGATAGAAACCTATTACACATTTAAGTGGTATTGTTTCAAAGAACTCGTGCAGAACTCCCTATACAATTATAATCACTTTACGAGTAGTGATTAAATTATTATGTGTGGAACTCATAGTACACTTATAAGGGTGTTTTACTATTTATACAAGAGTTGATAGTTGATATGTTATCAGAGTACACTTTGCAATGAGTGAAATGAAAATAATATAACGCAAAGTATATCTTTCTCAAAATGCACAAGTGTTAAAGCTCAATGTTCAAAAATAGAGATTGAAAGCTTTTGGTGAATGAAGTAAAGCTTGTAGTTGTTGTGTATTTTTAGAGATCTAAAACAAATTTCCTCTTCAAGTTTAAAAAGATTCAAATGTAAAAAAGGAGCATAATTTACTATTTCAAAATTTTTAAATAAAAGTTTTCATCTTTTAATTGTCAAAGAAAACATCATTGGTTTTTCAAAATTTTCAAACAAAAACTTTTACCTTTTACATATGTCAAAAAGAACATCAATAACTTTTCAAAATTTCAAACAAAAGCTTATTCTTTCTGCACATGTAAAAAAGAATATTAATCATTTTTTAAAATTTTCAAATACAAGTTTATATTTTTTGCACACTTCAAAAAGAGTATCAATCACTTTTCAATTTTTTCAAACAAAAGTTTCTATTTTTTGCATATGTCAAAAAAAGTATCATATACTTTTCAAAAGTTTTAAATATATCATGCACATATAAAAGGGTAATTAATCATCTTTTAAATTTTAAACTTTCAAACATATCATGCATATGTTAAAATGCAAATTGCTTTTTCATGAATATATAAAAAGATTTTTTTAGCCTTAAAGAATTTTGTAGAAGATGTACAAAAATACTCTTAAGAGCTTCATTTCTAAGCTTGTTCTTTTTCTTGCCATGTTTGATTTGTTGACCTTTTTGGTTTCCAAGACTCTATTATGTGGACAATTTGAGGTTTGAACACTATTTGCTTCTGTCCCAGTCCCAGGTTTGAGCATTTGGGCCCGAGTTTCTTTATTTTCTTGCCAAGGAATCAAGGTAATAGACACTTTTACTCTCTCTTCCACACAGGCAAGCCCTTTTGCTAGGCCCTTGCCGAACCTCCATGTTCCTTCACAATGCTCATCAATGGGGCAAGCAATGTGTCGCTATTCAAGGGGGCAAGATTTATTGCTCTCTATATTGCTTGCCTCTTGTGCAAACACTTTTGCTAGCCATGTGATTGAGATGTTGTCTCTCACCCTGGCTATTGAGTACTCGTTGCTCACCCAATGTACAATAGCGTGTCAACTTATGTTAACGGGTTGTATTCATACCATGTCAAGACATGTATATTATAATATATGAGTCAACCTAAATATGACACGTTAAGTATATCATATTAAAATCTCAAACCTTAACACAACTAATTAACATAACAGGTCGAAGCGACATGACCCGTTTTGACTCGTTAGTGAATACTACGAAATAAGTTAACACGATACAACCTGACCCATTCCAAAATGTTAATGTAAATGAGTTGAATAGACCTAAAATTAATTCGTTTAACCTGGTTAATTTAACATAATTTTATATAAATGTTAAAATCACAATATCTATAAAATAAAATAAAAATTTTATGTGCAGTCACTTTTGCATACTCTTTTATGCACTTTACTGATGTGATTGGTTGTGTATTAAAAAAACTGATACAACCAATCATATCGGTGGAGTACGCAGGAAGTACGTAAAAGTAACTGTATGTAATATTACTCATAAAAAAATATAAAGCTAACTAAAAGTCTAAAATTACAATCTAAATAATAAAAATATCGAAATTAAAATTTCAACAATTTTACTTTTAGGTATAAGGGTATAATTGTAACTTTAACTTTCTTAACGGGTTAAAACTGGTTGACCCCTTATCAACCCATTAAGTAATTTTGTTTTAATGGGTCAATCCGTTTTGACCCGAACCTGTTAAGACTAAACCCAAATACGCTATTATTATGTCGTGTTTATGTTGGGTTAAAGGGTCGTATCATATATTGCCACCCGTAGTGTGCGGACACTCTTTAGTTTATTTTCCCTAGAATCTGAGCACTTTTGTTCGCATTTCGGATTGTTGCTCCCCTTTGGGGATTCGAGTAGTCTTTTTTTCTTTTGTTCGAACATGCTTCGAACACCCACAAGGTCGGATACTTTTGGAGATTGGTGTATGCTTTACACGCTCAAAAGTCAAGCTCCCACGTAATCCAGCCAATTTGATTAGGAAGATACTTTGGGAGATCGCGATATGCTTTACACACTTGGGTGTTGAGCTCCCTTGTAATCCAACCAATTCCATTGAGGGTCATATATTTTGGGAGATCGGAGTACACCTTACATGCTTAGAGCCAAGCCCCCATGTAATTCTATCAATTTGATTGGGGTTGGATATTTTCGGAGATCGTGATAAGGTTCACATGCTTAGGAGTCAAGCTCCTATGTCACCAAATCAATTTGATCAAGGGTTTGCTTTCAAGCTTGCTTCAAACATCCATGGAGTCGGATACTTTTGGAGATTGAGTAGGTTTTACATGCTCAGTAGGCGAGCTCTCCTGTAGTGCGTCCGATTTAATTAGGATCTAATACTTTTGAAGATTGGGATATGCTGTACACGTTTGAGAGCTGAGCTCACTCAAATGTAATCTAGAGGGTGGGTAGCGAGGTATAGCTCCCCACCACCCCTCATCCATCGCCCCAGCCCCGCCCACAGGCAAAACACCAAATGAGGGTGGGGGCAATCTGGGCCTAAGCCTGCC
The DNA here is from genome assembly GCF_018687715.1 of Carya illinoinensis. NCBI lineage: Eukaryota > Viridiplantae > Streptophyta > Magnoliopsida > Fagales > Juglandaceae > Carya > Carya illinoinensis. The sequence goes on from NC_056765.1 coordinate 29,813,929, forward strand.
CTCCTCTGCACCCAAAAAATATATAAATATATATATATATATAAATTCATTTTTTTAGGGTTAAGTTAAACCTAATGATTGAGCTGAGTTATTGTATATTTTAATACATTTAGAACTAATATATTTTAATTTTTTATTTACATTATTATCAGTTTTAGATGAAAAAATGATTGAGATGCATAAATTCAAGTTGTGATTTAAATTGATTAATAACATGAATTTATGTTTAATTTTATAATTTGTGATTTAAATTGGATAATATTTCTTTACATGCATAACATATTTTTAATATTCTATTTTTTATTTTTATTTTATTTTATTTTATTTCTAATTCTTATTTTTATTTTTTTTATAGATTAAGAAATGAAAATGGACTTAAAAAGGATATGGCAACATATATATATATATATATATTTATTCAAAGGAGCTCACAACACATATATTACTTTTTGGATAGTCAATTTGCACGGAAGAGATTTCCTTTTATTGGCAATGTTGACCAAGGCTACGTTAAATGAGAACTTGACCTACGGAAGTAATTTCCTTTTGGGGGAGATTTTATTAAGCCACACGTAATTGGAGGAAAGACTTTAACCTAAGGAGACTTCATTCCATTTTAATTTCAAGGGGACGGACACTTTTATTCCCAGATGCGCCACACACTTTTATTTTGCTTCTCTTGGTTTTTTATTCATCTCAAAGCCGCGGCACATATATTTTTGGGAAGATTTTTTTTAGTGCCGTTGAACAATTCTTTAAGGGTTCTAATTACTATTACAATTTAGCCTCTTTCATTGCTTTTAATCTACATCTTCATTCAATTGACTTTCTCTTTTTATTCTCTACTTTTTATTTAATTTCAGTTTAAAATTTATGGAATATTTTTGATATTTTTGGCTTAGAAGTTTAGAAAATTTATTTGCTATTTATTTATTTCGTATTATTTATTTTTCTCGTTCCTTTAAGCTTTCATTTAACAGTGATTACAATTACTATAGATTAATTTTGAGAATTTGTGATTTGAATATAAGGATGAACTCTAGAATTTTGATTTTGGGACTTTTTAAATTTCAGTTCGTATTTTGTCAATTACTTTCTAATCTAGTTTAATTCTTAACTTAGTTTTATTAATCTCATAGTTCCATTGCATATTAGATTGATTAAAGTTTAATTAGGACTTAAATAATTTCAGTTTTATTGTTTAATTTTCATATTAATTAAGATTGTTCAGTTTAGTTGATTCTTTGATTGTTAATTTCAATTTGTTAGTCTTTTATATTTCATTTTGACACTCAAAAATCTAAAACTATGAATCTAGTCCATGACTAGTGCCCTTTTTCATTCTTGTTGCACTCTTCCATCCATTGCACATACCATCATTTTTATTTTCTCTTTGTGAATATTTTCACAATTTTCAACGAGTTTGATTTTAAGTAACTTTCCCTGAAGAGACGATATAGGAATTTATTCCTAATTATTACGCGACATTCTCTTGCACTTGGGATAGCCTTTGTGCTACTCATTTTTGAGTGAGTCACCTAACGCCCCCTCCCCCATGCAGTTTCTCCTCTTCTCTTCCATTCTCTTCTCTCTCTCTCTCTCTCTCTCTCTCTCTCTCCTTTATACGACGCTACCCTCTTTGACCCTCTCAAAGTTGGCACAACTTGCATCCTTCTCAGACCCTCTCTCCCTTTTGTAGTCACCGTGGGTCCATAGCTATGGGTTTTGCAAAATCATTTTTACTATTTTAGTTTTCTTTTTGTTGCTTTTGATTTATTGTGTTATTGTGTTGTGGATTTTGTTCTTTATTTTTTCTTTTCTTTGATTTTTTTTTTCTCTTTTGTGACAGTTGTGCATAGGCGATGAATGCGGGGGGTGAACAGACTAAGGGTCTGCCCCACACACGAATAAGGGCCCCGCCCCTGGCATGCAATGGTGGATTCTGGGGGGCAAAAATCCCTCTTGCCCATGCAGGGGCCAGGTGCGAGGATGGGGCAATTCTAACCTGGGGGATGTGGGTAGCACCCTTAGTAATCTAGACAATTTGATTAGGGGTCAGATACTTTGGAAGATTGGGGTAAACTTTTGATTCTGCTTGACTACTGAGATTTCTCATATGAGAATTTTGATATTTAAGATTAAATATTAAAATATTATATTTTAATATTATTATTATTTTGAGATTTGAAAAAGTTAATAAAAAGTTGAATTGTTTATTATATTTTATATGAAAATTTGGGAAAGTTGTAATGATGAAATGAGAATTTTGTATTTGAGATGAAAAATCTTGATAGCCAAACCATACCTAAATGTGTGAGATCGACCAATCTGATTGAGGGTTGCATGTGATGGGAGATTGAGAGGCCCTTTATATGGTCGGGAGCTCCCACGTAAATTGGCCTAATACTTTGGGAGATTGGGTATGCTATACATGCTCTAGAGTTGAGCTCTCACGTAAGCCGACCAATTTCATCGGGGTTTGTTACTTTTGGAGATTGGATAGGCTATACATGCTTGGGAGCAGATCTTACACATAATTGGAGTTTAGGGTACACTTTTCATGGTCAGGAGTCGAGCTCCCACATCATCCAAGCAATTTGAGCAGGGGTTTAATACTTTCAGAGGATCAAGGTAAACTTTACATGCTTGGGATCTCCCACGTAACCGAGATACGCTTTGGTCATGGTGGTGGATTAGTGTTTACAAAACCCTTTTTTTTTTGGTTTGTTTGTTTTTAATTTGAAATAGTCTTTATAGGATAACAGAGTAGTTGGAGGTAGGGGTGATAATTTGTGTTTTTGGATCGTATTCGTGTCTTGTCAAGTCATGAATATTTAACCATACAGGTCAATTCGAACCCAACATATTAAGCTAAATGCGTCAAACTTTCAAATTCTAATCCGACCTATTTAGATAACAGGTCGTGTTGTGTCACTTATTTTAACCTATCTAATAATTAATTAGAAATAGGTTAATTTGATATGACTCATTTAATCTCGTTTCATATAAATGGTCTGAATTAACACTTATAACTCATTTGATTTGATTAGCATAATTTATATAAAAGTTAAAATCTATATTTATTAGTAGCCACAATATCATAAAAAAATAAGACAACCTACTAATAAAAAAAATATCAATATTTTTAAAATTTTAACATATAATAATATTAATATTACAAACACTACAATAAAAAAATATGAGTATATGTCCATAATTATAATACCAATAATAAAAATATAAACATATTAAAAAATACCAATATTACAATTTAAGAATAATAAAATTATAATTTTGAAATAAAATCTAAGCATGTCATAATAGGTTAATTTCAGGTTAAGTGAGTTAACTTATTATCGATCTGTTTATAAATTGTATTTGTATTTAATTTACAGTCATGTCACGTATTGTTACCCTTAATTTAGACCTCAATTCGGTTTCGAGTTAAGTTGATAGGTCGTCTAGCATATTTCCAACACCTAGTTGGCTAGTTTTTTATTTTTGAAATTGCGGATGTGGGGTTTTAAATTCAAAATTTTTATTTAGAGAATCCGATTATATGCCGTGAGTCCATTAGGTTAATCTTAGTTGGGTAGTTGAACGGTGGCTCTTTTGGTATATAAACAGGCAAAGCAATGGATGAGGTTCAAAACGTACACAAAAGCTAAGACGAAGAAAAAGAAACAAGAAGAAGAGCAACGAAAATGAGCAGTGGAACCGGAAAGCTCGTGTGCGTGACCGGTGCCTCCGGTTACATAGCTTCGTGGCTCGTCAAGTTTCTTCTGCAGCGCGGTTACATTGTCAGGGCCTCTGTTCGCGACCCCAGTCTGTACTCTCTCTCTCTCTCTCTCTCTCTCTCTCTCTCTCTCTGTGTATTATGGTGACTCCTGCACGCAAAAAGTTATACGCAATTCCCTTTTCCAGGTTGTGGCTTATGATCGTGTAGATTCATTTTCATAAAACCTTTTGATAGCTCTCGGGGTCCCGTGTGACTCTGATTGGGAGCATTTCAGGACACTGTTCGGATATTTTCATAGGGGTGTTTCTAATTGAAAGTTCAAAGTTGTTAAGTTTTGTGGTGATTATGTTAGTTCTTGATTTGGATTTAGATTCCAGTTTCAATCAAACTAGGATTATCATATATTTTCTTTGGACGAAGTATTATCTGCAAAGCCAAACAGAGTAATTTCTCATACCATTTCGGTAAATGGGACTGGAGACTGCACTGACTGAATAATGGAACTCTCTGGAAATTACATGCGGAGTTGGATTGGATTTTGAAGGAATGATTAAATCTTAACAATTGCACTCTTTTTGTTTTTTGGAGATTTATAAGTAATCTTGGTTGTCTTTAGATGAAGATTTTGAATTTGGAATATTTTATATCAAATCGATGGGAATTGTGATGTCCATTGGTTGGATGAGAACATTTTTTAAAAGTAATGGAAAATTTTATTACTAGAAAACATAAAAGGCATAGCCCAAGTACAAAGGATGTATACAAGAGAAACACATAATGAAAAAGAGACAAGAAAATCATGCAAATTTAGCCCATTAAAATCTTTTCATGATCCTCGAAAGTTCTATCATTTCTTTCCCTTAAAATACATCAAACTATATAGATTGGAGCCATCTTCCATACTACTGCTATTTGTGGTGTATCACATCTCCTCTCCAACTGGAGAAGAGGTCTACTATTCTTCTGGGCATTACTCAAGCCAACCCAACTCTATCGAAAAATTCATTCCACAACACTTCGGCAATCTCACAATGGAGTTGGAGGTGGTTTATCGATTCCCTGCTTTTCTGCTCATATAACACTAATCTGTCACAATGATATAACGTTTTCTTATGTCATCCATGGTGAGTCACTTCAGGACTCCAAATACTTCCCCAAGAAAAGAGATGTAATCTTGAGGTACAAGGACCTGATAGAAAGATCGAACAATAAACTTCAGTTTCTTGGAAGGGTTCTAAAAGATCCTATCTGCACCTCCATGTTGTAATCTAGCAGACTATATGATAAGATCATATGAAGAAATTATTATATAATAACATTTATAGCAGTGATGGTAATGCTGGTGCTAATGGCTTGGTGATAATGGTTTACAATGTTATGGTGTTGGTGGCTATAGCAGTGGTGATGATGGTGGTGGCGGTAGCGATGACAAAAATGGTAATAGTAGAATTAATGATATGATATGAGAATGTTATTTGGGATTTCTGATGCTTGAAAATCTCAAGTTCAAAATTCCGAATAATTTTTAAAAACACTCAGGCGTACTGCTGCTGGATGCTTTTGATCAATAGAGAAATAACAATGCTATTTGGTGATGTATTGACATATCTTTTCCTTTTTAATTCCTTTTCATTCTGACTCTCTGAGTAAACAAGTCATTGGAAAGTAGTACCCTTTTCCTTGGGAAAATTGGATGGTTAATATACACGGTTAGAAGTATGGTATTCTAATCGAGTTCACTTCTATATCCTGCAGATGACTCAAAAAAAACAAGTCACTTACTTGCACTCGATGGAGCTAAGGAGAGACTTCATCTGTTCAAAGCAAATTTATTGGAAGAAGGTTCCTTTGATACTGCTATTCAGGGCTGTGAAGGTGTTTTCCATACTGCATCTCCCTTCTATCTTGACGTCAAGGACCCAGAGGTTAATCCCATTTTACTTTTCTTTGAATATTAAGTTGTTTCAAGTGTGCGAGTTATCGTTTATTGATGGAGTGAGTCTTAGAAATGAAGGTCTAGAGGTGGAGGATTAAATCGTGAAATGGATTTAGAATTGCAAAGGATCTGCTTTTGATAGAGATAGGATATGGGTTGGTAAACAATCATAAACATAGTGGTTTTGTGATTACATTGGAGTTGGGTAAGGCAAAGTTCTTCAGGATTGGGTTGACGTCCCAAATACCTTTCTATCTTCTATGTGCAAAAACTGTACAACAGTATATCTAAGTGTAAAAAACAGAAGCCCATGCCTTAAGGCCCTTCAATATCCTTGTGAAAGGTAGCTTGCGTAATTGCATGTCATTATCTTGTGAATCATAGCTCCTTACTTTATTACCTACACAAAGAACTTGTGAAGCATGGCTTGTGTAAATTCCCGTGTCGTCATTTACAAGTTAATAATGTCAACCTTGTTACTATTGCTATCAGATTTTTTCTTTTTTCTTTTTCCTTTACTATGCACTTTTGTATTAACAAAATGCTGCCTGGAATTATATTTCCTACTTGCTAACATTGATTTCCTACTTAAGATATGATTGTAAGAGATGAAAGTATCTTTTGAATGTGAAAATATAAGAATATCAAGCTTTCTTTATAAACAATTAAATGACTTTTGTTTCTTTGTTAATGATAGTCTTTGCTGCCTTTTTCCCCTAACTATTGATCTTAGCTTTGCCTTCATCTTTCAGGCAGAACTACTTGATCCTGCAGTAAAGGGAACACTTAATGTTCTTAACTCATGTACAAAGTCTGCATCTGTTAAACGGGTAGTCTTGACATCTTCTATTGCTGCAGTTGCATACAATGGAAGACCTCAAACTCCTGATGTAGTCGTTGATGAGACTTGGTTTTCAGATCCTGAAATTTGTAAGGAAACAAAGGTATGTATGTGCTATTACCATTCTTTCAAAATGAAAGAAGGTTATGCATATGAATCATTGCCCGTTATAGCACAGTTTCTCCAATACTTGAAATATTCTCAGTTTCAATCGTCTGGATTACTTATACTCCATTTTGTCCATTAATTTATTTTGGAATGTCTGGAAAAATCTTATTCACTTCAAAGTTCAAAAGGCAATTGACACAAATTGTTTGATACTTACCTTGCTTATCCTTTATTATATTTAAAAAGTCAGTGCTCCTTTTCTATTTGTTTTTTAAGCATGGTAGATTTGAAAACTTGTAACTAGGGTTGAGAATTGGCCGATCCGGACCGGCCATTTTTGGACCGGACCAGACGGGTCCAATCCAATTTTCAAGGGACCGAACTCATTCGGTCCGGTCCTGGTCTAGGGGTTTTTCACCCTGAAACGGCCCGAATGGAAATTTAAAAAAAAAAAATTATTTTTATTTATGTAATAGTTGTATATAATTAATTATATAATTATATATGGTATAAAAAAATACTAATAGTCTAATATAGACTATAGTTATACTTATACTAATATAGTTATACTAAATCACTATAACTAATACTAATATATAGCTATCCTAATAGTCTACTATTAATACTAATATAGTATTGTATAATTTATATAGTTATACTAATCACTATAATTAATACTTATATAGTTATACTAAATCACTAATTGATCATAACTAATATTACTAATATATAGCTATATTAATAGTCTAATACTATTATAATTTATATAGTTATACTAATCATAATAAGTTAATAACTAAATCACTATAAGTATAACTATATATATTTAGTATGAATGTATTATTTTATTCTTTAATGTATAACTATAATATATAGTACTAGTATATATTAATATATTAACAGATTATAAGAGTTATAGTATAAATTATAATATAGAAATTATAATATAATAAATCACTATAACAGTATAACTAATACTAATATATAGTTATACTAATAGTCTACTATTAATACTATTATATAGTTATACTAATCACTATAATTAATACTAAGATATAGCTATATATACAGTATACTTATACAATTGTACTAATACTATTAGTCTATTGTATAGTCTAAGACTCAATTCTAATATAGGCTATATAACTATAACTAATACTAATATTTATCTTAATAGTAATAATATAGAATATAGTTATACTAACTGACTGATTCAACATAACTAATATTACTAATATAATATAGCTATTCTAAATTAATAATCATCTAATACTAATACCATTATATAGTTATACTAATCATAAATTCATAATAACTAAATCATCATAAGTCTATAACTATATATATTTAGTATCAATGTATTATTATATTCTTTAATGTATAACTATTAATTATAATATATAGTACTAGTATATATTTATATTATAAGAGTTATAGTATATATTATAATATATCATATATGTATAAATTTATAATAGTATTAGCATAGTTAACTTAATATGTAATATGTTCGTATTAAATCTCTATAACTACATAGAGTATTAGTAATAAGAGTATTACTATTATTTAATATAGTATTACATAGAGTATTAATAAATGTGTGGGGTTTGAAGAGATAGTAATACTAGTATATTACATATAGTTATTAGTTATGGTATTAGTACTCATGTATTATTAATTATAGTAAATAAGTTAATAACTATTAGTAATTTACTATATACTAATAGACTAATAGTATTAGTGTATTACTAATATATATATTAATATGTATATATAATAGTATACTATATGTATATATATTAAATATATCACAATATAATTAAAAAAGTATTAAACAAAATGCCCTTGGATAAAATAAAAAAAAAAAGAAAAGAAAAAGTCCATGGTGGACCGAACGGACCGGCCCGGTCCTTAGGGAGTTCGGTCCGGTCCAGGGTGGGAAAACCCTGGACCGAATAGGTCCGGTCCGGTCCACAAAACCTCCCCATAGCAGACCGAACACCCCCTACTTGTAACTTTCCATAACAAGGACAACAGACCAAATGATATCTTTTTGTCAAAGTTGGATTTTCCAAGCTGGTGGACAATTTGGTATGGATGGGATAAAAATGAATGGTTATTTTCTCATTTTGTGTACTTGAAATGGTTATGCAATCAATAATCATCAACATCTATGTCTAGCTAGAACGATAAAGGAAAGGCGAAACCTACTTCACACTAACTGGACGATACCAAAATAATATTGTCCCAAACTCCCTTCAATCGTTAGGCCTTGTTTGGATTGAATATTTTTTCTATTTAAATCATTGATACTTTTTTTTGAATAAAAAATCTCAATATTTTTCATAAATTTGTTGAGATGCGTTTTTATGGGATTTTGTGAAATCGGTGGGGTTTGTTGATATTATGTTTGTATGGAAACAATTTTTAAGATATGTTTTTATTGGGTTTTGTAAAAGTGGGGTCCTCTGAAAAGATGTTTACAAATAAATTTTTGAGATTTTTTTATTTTTATTTTTTAATAATTTGTCATGAAACCTGAGGCAAATGATTAGATAATTTTATTTCTTTTGAAAGATGAGAAATTATTTCAGTGGTGAGTGAAAGTGATGTTTGGGAAATTGTGAGCCAAAGAGTAGGTTCAGCCTGAAAATCTGAGATTTTTTCTGAAATAACTCGTACCCAAACAAGGCTGTTGAATGTTGGGAAGAGTGGAAGTACAAATGATGGGTTCTTCTCAGGCTATCAGTGCTTTCCATATATTAATCTGCCGATCATTTTCATTTTATAAATTTGATTTTGACAAGTAATTGAAATTTTATTTAGAACTACAAAAGGTATGGCCTAAGGACACATGATGTATACCAGAGAAACACTTGTTTAGAAATAGAAAAACATAGAAGGAAAGCATGAAAATTCAACCCATTGAAATCTATAACAGATGTCTAAAGGAAAAGCATATTAAAGAAGAGAAGCTTTTAGGCTTCCAACGTCTGCTGCGGGTCTCAAAATTTGTTATTCCTTTCTCTCCAAATATAACCGACTACAAACATAGGCACTCTTCCATACTGCTGCAACTTGTGGGCTGCCATATAACCCTCCAGTTTGCAAAGAGATTTACTGTCCTTCTCACATACCCCAAGCCAACCCAACTCTACAAAAGAAGTCATTTCATAAGGCTCTACCAACCTTGTAATGGCGTAAAAGGTGGTCTACAAATTCCCCAATATTTCTGTGCTTACAACACCAATTTGACACAAAGGTATTCTACTTCCTTTAGTTATCCATGGTAGGGACCTTCCCTAAGGAGACTGTCCATGCAAAAAAAGCTGCTCTTAAAATACACCTTGGCCCGTAAAATACTGTTCCAAGAAGACAAGTTATTATCCTGAGATATAAGGAGATGATAAAAGGATTGAACAATATGCTTTCTTTTCTTGGAAGGGGTCCAAAGAGTCTGGTCTACAGTTTGAAGACATAATTTAGTAGCGTAAAAGAGATTGAGAAATTCTGTGAAAACATCAACTTACCAGTCATGAGGTGCTTTGAAAAGATTGACATTCCACTGAGGGGAGGGAGCCACTTGAAAAATCTAGTAGATCAGCCACTGAAGTCTCCTGCACATGTGCAATATTTTACATCGTTGGGAAAGTTTCCTTGAGGGTCATTTCCCCACATTAGACGCTATACCAAAACCTAGTAAGTCACATTCTTTGAGAATCTTCATAACAATAACAAAAAGTAATGGAGACACTTGATCATGTCTCAAACCCCGAACTAAAGAAAACATGCAGTAGTGCCATGCACCAAAGCAGAACGGACACACTTGAGGGATACAATGGCCTACCCAATATCTTCATTTATCCTTGATGCCTCAACTCCCCTGCAAGTAATATAGAAGCTCCAAGTTAGCATGAGCATAGGCCTTCTCAATATCTAATAACATGCAAAGTACCCTTGGTCCACCTAAGTAAGTCTACTATCCAGGCATTCATTAACAAGAAGCACAAAGTTTGATATTTGTCTTATTTTAACAAATGCATTATGTGATTTTGATAAAATCTTCTCAATCATCCTACTCAATCGATGAGTAAGGTCCTCGGCAATTATGCTGTACACCCATTCACAAGAATAATACGCTGTTAGTGTTTTACATCCACCACTACAACTTTTTTAAGGAATGAGGATAATGAGTTTGACATTAAGGCTTCCAAACTGATTATTGATATAAAAAATCCTGGAATACCCTTATGATGTCATCTCAATCACGTTAAAGCCATAGTAAATCAATCTGAGTCACACATTTTGCCATTGATCATGCTTCTTTTTATAACTTGTATACCCCTTTCTTCCGTTTGGAGAAAAGGGAACAAGAGGTGGGAAGAGAGAAAAAGAGAAAGGGGGTGGGGGTGGGGGGGGGACATGCCTTTGCTTTGGTAGTAAAATTGAATGTGGACTGTAATCATGATGCAGCTTTTTCTTGTCACACACGTTCACACATTTTTCTTTTTTTCTTTAGAACTCTTTGTACATGGACCTTAGCGGTTGATTTCAATGGTTTGGGGCTACATGTGTTCCTTATATCCATTGTTCATACCTAGATGTGGTCACTAAACTTTGTATCAGGCTTTTGCCTTCTTTTGATAATATAATTTATTTTACTTATAAAAAAAAATAGATTATTTTAGTTGTGAACATCATGTTCTACTCTATCTCTGTCATGATCTGCAATTAGGGTTTTGCTAAAATTGATGCCCTTTATGATCACTTATAAATCAGGAACCAGCCAAGAGCATGTGGCTCAGATGGCATAAGACTCAGCCTCTATAAGAGAGGTCTTGGGTTCGATCCCCCTCCCCAATCCCCAATATCAAAAAAAAAAAAATAAATAAATAAATAAATCAGGAACCAAATTATTAATGACTCATATGTTCAATGGTTCATTTGTCTCTGGGTTTCATTTTGAATTTTTTTTTCAGCAATGGTATAGGCTTTCCAAGACATTGGCTGAAGAAGCTGCCTGGAAGTTTGCAAAAGAGAATGGTCTTGACATTGTTGCAATCAACCCAGCAATGGTGATTGGTCCTCTCTTACAGCCAACCCTAAATACTAGTGCTGCTGCAATTTCGAACTTAGTAAATGGTATTTTCTTTGCTAAAGTTTTATATAAATCCTGGTTTCTGATTCATTTCAACTAGTTGATCTTGTCGAAAGGTAATGAGAGCTCTATTTGATAACTCATTCAAGGAAGGTTGAACAGTATAACCCATCCTTGTTATTGAAATGGGATGTTAACCAAGCCGCTTGAGATTCTACTGGGGTCCGCGTGACTGGCAAGTGTGCTCCATGCCAGAGACAAACTAAGAACACTTCCCAAGGGGCAGTGGCAAGTTTTCTTTGGCAGTGGAGGGTGGAAGGTTGGGGTTTGGAAGAGCTTTTTGTGCAACCATTTCTAGAAAGTTACCATGTCCCTTCTGCCCCCCGAACATCAGTTTTTTTAAGATATTCAAGGGTGTCGGGATTTGAAACCCTTAATTGAACTGGTATCTAGGTGAGGAGCAGCAGCTCCAGTGTCTAGGCTTTATTACACTAGTGCGATATAGCACTTAATTGTGTAGCTGTGTGTACAGGATTTCTCCTTGCACCTGGAAGGAAAAAAAAACAAAAACAAAACAAAAAAAACAAAACAAAACAAAATCAATCAGTTTAATATGAACCTAATATGTCCTCTTCATCCTTTGCACAGTACTTTTGTGAACATGTGTACATGTGGATGTGTCTTGTACTAGGTATTTTGTCCTGTAATAATGATATTATCCCTACTTGTTTAAGGTAGCTATTGCAATGTGATACACTTAAAATTCCCATTGCCAGAACTATACTTCTTTTCTTCTTTATTTAATCTCTTTTCTTCTGATGCAGGAGCACAGGTGTTTCCCAATCTATCATTTGGATGGATTAATGTGAAAGATGTTGCTAATGCCCATGTTCAAGCATATGAAATCCCTTCCGCCAGTGGAAGATATTGTTTAGTCGAGAGAGTTGCTCACTATTCTGAAGTTGTGAGGATTTTACGTGAGCTTTATCCCTCTTTACAACTTCCAGAGAAGTAAGTGTTTATTTCCCTCTTCCCTCTATTTTCAAGGTACAATGTTCAAGTGATACTTACCACTAGCAGTAATTGCTCCAATTGCACATTCCTTTTTATATGACATGGTTCCTTGATTTCGCGTATGGGATATTAATTATTCAGGCATTTTATCTCGTTGGGCCAAAAAATTGTGTTGTTAGGTCCTAGTAGAGCTAATTTTGGAATTCTCTCTCTTTCCCTCTCCTCTTCTCTCTTTCTCAACATTTTTATCCTTGGGCTGTGCAATATCTGTTACATCTGTCACCTTATTTGTTTCGTTCATTCATTGTTTGTTTTTGGATACCTTATGAGACCTTAATGGCTCTTGTTGGGCCCCCAAAACTCCAAAACCCTGCATTAGAGGTCCTCATCATTGTTTCTTGTAACATCTCTACATAAACCTTTCCACCTAATTTTTGTTTTCCAAAACCCTTGACAGGTGTGCAGATGATAAGCCATTTGTGCCAACATATCAGGTGTCGAAAGAGAAGGCAAAAAGCTTGGGTATTGAATTCATTCCTCTTGATGTGAGCCTCAAGGAAACCGTTGACAGCTTGAAGGAAAAGAACTTCGTCAATTTTTAAGTATTGGTAGCACCCGTGCAGATCTTTCTAATCAATAAAAATGCTGGTGATACGTGTTACCTTCATACTTGTTTTTGATATGTGTTTGAGGTATATCTATAAGATCTAGATATACATAGTTATGCTCTGGTTGGAGGAGTAACTTGTCTCCAAAACTGCAAGTAGGGTGATGTTCACTTTGATGCGAATTGGACAATGATTCTGCAGCACTGTGATTTGTGGTCTTTGAGTAGAACTTTGTACTACATTATCATGACTGGTTGGTGAATGGAATATCTATGATTATCTGTCTCGATTGGTTGCATAGATGAGATGAGATGAAAGTTAAATAAAATATTATTATAATATTATTTTTGATTTAGGATTTGAAAAAGTTGAATTGTTTATTATATTTTATGTGGGAGCTTAAGAAAGTTATAATAATTAGATGAGATGAGATGGTTTGTGAAAGCAAACTAGGTCATAATCTTTCAGTCAACTTGGCATTGTGCCAAAGACTTGCTTCTTGAAGACGGCCAATTCTTCCAACTGAATGCACTCTTTCTGAATTATGTTAGGAGCTAAATTGTGCCCTAAAATGTTTCATAAATTTCACCATTTGTGAATAGGGATACTCTCTGATTGCCTGACAGAATTAGATAATCTAATTCTCATGAGAGATATATGCATCACGTGGGGGCTAAACGGGGAAGAGTCCACATGAGCATTTAATAATGCATCTATCTTCCAAACAATTGTCAAGCTGCAATTATTTTTTCTTTGACTATATTTTCATTCCAATCAAATATAGTCAAATAAAGTTTAATGAACCATATATCATTTGTGTCAGATGAATTTTACATGTAACCAAAACATTTGAAAATTGGGTTACGGTTTCGTGGTGATTCTAAAATTTTGTTTAGAGCTAGAAATCTAAAACTCTCTTTTCAATTTTTCTTAATTTCTGTACTCCCATGTTATAGTTATATAAGGAGTTCATTCTAATTTTGTTTCTAAGCTTTCTGCTCTTATAGCAACACACCTGGACAGGGACAATGTGTATGAATTAATGATTAGGCATTTAAAATTTGATGTCTACCCTTCAAAAATGCACTTCCACTGGATGATTTTTGGCTTACAACCTATCTACAATTTATATACAATTTTAAATATAATAATATCTTTTTATTAAATTTAAATATATCAAATCAAAAGTTAAAGTCAAAATAAGATTTAAAATGATATTATTTTATTAAATAGTTGTAAACAAATTGTTATAGAGTAACTCTATCATTTCTCTTTTATTCCCAGTACGTTTTACCCAGGAGGCCATGTTGTCCATAACGTTCTGAAGTCGTCTGCAAAGTCTTCGTCTGTTAAACGGGTAGTTCTTTGGCTGCAGATGCATACACTGGAAGATTTGCAACTCCTGATGTAGTCATTGACGAGACTTGGTTTTCAAATCCTGAATTTTGTAAGGAAAAGATGGTCATGATGCATGTAAATCATTGGCCATTACACTTAAGATTTCCACCTTCTTCCAAGGGTTTATGAATGGTGATATGTTAATCAAGAGATCATGATGCAGGTTTAACTCATCACACGTGTTTAATTCCCTCTGTCCATGAAAGCAATAGATTCTTTTAATGATGAACATTCTGCACTAATCTAGTGCATGCATGCTCTGCCATTTGAGTTTTGTACTCTCCTTGATGCCCTTTATGATCACGTACAATTCAGGGAACCAAATAATGACTATCATATATATTCATTGGTTCTTTGATGAATCTGGCTGTTATTTTGAATGTATTTCCAGCAATGGTATGCGCTTTCCAAGACATTGGCTGAACAAACTGCCTGGAACTTTGGATGAGAGAAGCCAGCACGGGTCATTGGTCCTCTCTTAATAAATGGTATCTGCTTTGCTAGGCTTTATTTATATTTATATAAACCCTGGTTTCTCATTTCTTTCAACCTGTAGATCTTTGACTAGAAACCTCTAGGGAAGGGAAGTTTTAAATGTAATGTCATGAGAGCTATAATTTACTACTTGTTTTAAGGAAGGGTGAGCAGCTCTAGCTTCTAGGATTTACCCTGCACTAGTATGGGGGAGAAAACTTGGGGAAGTATGAATGCAAGAAATATCCTTGTTCCAAAAAAAAAAAAAAAAAAAGATATAAAACAAAACAAAATCAAGCAGTTTGATTCTAGCCAAGCCCTACCTGTACATAATAGTTATTATCAGAAACTACATATTATTTTAGTTCTTTATTTCACATCTCTTTTCTTTATTTGAAGCAGGAGCACAGGTGTTTTCCAATCTATCAGTTGGATTGGTCAATGTCCAAGATGTAGCTAATGCACATATTCAAGCATATGAAATCTCTCCAGCTAGTGGAAGATACTGTTTGGTTGAGAGAGTTGTTGACAACTCTGAACCTGCGAGGATTTTACATGAGCTTTATCCCTCTTTACAACTTCCAGAGAAGTGTTTAATTCTCTCTAATCTCTAGTTATAATACTCAAGTAATAGTTGCAACTAGCACTCTAGCAGTAGTTGCTCCAATTGCACAATTTGCGACAATAAAAGTAAGCTCCTTTTGGGTTGGAGAGACCACAAAGATAGATCTATCTTTCAGGTAAGAGAGTAACCACAATGAACATCTAATAGAATTCAAATAATTGGACTCAACCATGAATGAATGAGCAACACCAACCAGACTACAAATTGTTTGCCATCCCGTGGACTTCTATCTTATTATCTCATATCAGGTTTATCTAGTTAGGCTTAGTCTGGCCTAGATTTGGAATTTATCTCCTCACTTGGCTCTTGCAATATCTGTTCTCTCACCTTTATTCAGTTGATACATTGATTTTTTCTCTTTGATGATACCTCATGAAACCTAAATGACTTGGCTCCACCTTTTATCCTGTATTAGAGCTTCTTGTTATTGTTCCTTGTAGTTTCTCTACATCAACCTTTCCCTCTTATTTTTGTTTTCCAAAAACTGAGATAGTTGTGCAGATGATAAATCTTGGGTATTGAATACATACCTCTTGATGTGAGCCTCAAGGAAACTGTTCACGGCTTGAAGGAAAAGAACTTCGTCAGTTTTTTAAGTATTGGTAGCACCCTGAAGATCTTTTCTAATATATGAATGCTGGTGATATGTTATTGATTCTCTTGGAATGCTAATTGAAAAATAGCATACCCTTTCATTCCTTGATTTACATATGGTATGTTTAACTCAATTGTAATCATGTTGGATCTTATAATATAAGTAAATTTGAATAATTTAGGCAACCCAGTCATGGGACATTTTGGTTTTCTGCTCTGATGGTTTTATATTTCAAATCTCAAGCACTGAAACAACTTGTTATTCAAGCACACTGTTATCTCAGGATTAGTTACAGAATGGCCAATTAAAAACTTCACGCAAGACAAAGATCACCATTAATAAAATATGCACAAACACATTAAGGATGGGAAGGAGAAACTTGAGCTTCGAATGGTAAATGTTTATACTCCCACTTAACAACAGAATGAATACAGTTTGAAGTTGGCAATACTTCAGATGGTTAGAAAACAAATTCCACATCCTCAAAAATGAAGCAAAACAGTTTATAAAATCAATTATTAAAAGATCTAATAACAAAAGAAGAGGACCATTCTTCCGAAAAAAAACTCAGCAAGCGATTTTCCAAAGATGCAAGCTTCACTATTCTAAACGGGGTTTGACAATGAAATTCTGACGGCTGATGGGATTCATCACAACAGGAGGCCCTGCAGTGCGAGGCCAAGCCTGGAATTTCTTATCTGTTTCTTCCTGCCATTCCTTGTTTGAAACAGTTTTGGGCGTGGTACCTGCTCACCAAATTAGTAGTTCAGTCAAACTGCAAAACGATTGATAACTGTAAACTAGCTATCAAGAAAGTTGTCACTGGAACGGACCACCAAATATCTTCTTGTCAGCAAGAAAATAGTCGCAAGTATACGCAACTGCAAAAGATCCCAGAATACCTCCTACAATGTACTTCGTTGCCATGTTAGAACTGAAAGAGTTGAGAATAAAAAATAGTCACTTTATGTAAAAAGAAGACAGTGGCAAAATGCAAACAACGGCAGCCTATTTCAATCCCATGCATCAAAAAGTGAGTAACAAATGCAAGATTAAAATTCTAAAACGGCAACATAACAAGACGTCACTCAATGAACATTGAGATTAATGTGTAAAAGATAGAGATAATGCTAGTGCAAATTTCTGGTCTTTTCCTTTATTCAATCTCTTTTTCGTATCATAATTCATGACCCATTTTAACAAGATATAAATGGGTGTGTTGTACTTACTGTGCTTAAATTACAACTAGAAATAAGCTTCAGAATCAATTCTACTATAGAGTATAGAAAAATAGATTGAACGGCCAAAAAATAACCACAAAATATATATATATTTTTTTATAAGTAAAAAATAACCACAAAATATTTTAATATTATAGGAGTATATTTATCAAGTGTAAGGAGATAGGAGAAATGGCCAGCTTAAAGAGACACATGTCAAGGTAGTGGAATAAGTTGTTGTCTTTACCCAAAAACATATGTTCCAGAGCAAAAGAATGAATATAATCATGGTTCTGAGAAGAGTTAATGGGATTTGGGTAACTGAGATACAAATTAGCTGATTCAATGCTCTGTATAAGTAAGTCTCTATCACCTTCCATGGTCAATAGTACTTCTGAAAAGGTCACTGATATGAAAGACTTTAGTTTGGCTTTACCAAAGAAAGGAAAAACATCTCAAGCTGCCTCAAATTTATTTACATACACAACAAACTGAAAATTTTATACAGATTAGAAATCTCGATCACATGGGCCAGTAGTAAAGGATTGAGCTCCAGAAAATCTAGGAAAAGAATTTAGTTTGAATGGCAATGTAGAGATCATAAACTACAAGGTATATGGTACATACATGAACCAAGCCTCAAGAAAAGTGCAGAGGATAAGATTTGTAGCAATTTGATTACATTGACCTGGTGGAAGGTATTTACATTACAAAGTAGATGAGGAAATGTAGCAAATTAATTATATTGGCGTGGTGCATCTATCATGTCCTAAGTAAAGCCATCTTATCTCAACATTACCCACTGAAATAGCAGTATATTCTTCTTCTTTCATGATAATTTTTTTTATATTATTTTATTTATAGGTATTCTTTCACGAAGACTAAATGCTCTACACAAGACTACTATGTAAGATTAAAACCTAAAATCTATTCACTTTTTTCCTTTCTACTTTCAACAACTTTCAATCTTTTAATAATGAATTGTATATGTCATTAAATCGGGCACCTTAGTATCCCTTAGTGACTCAAGTGGTAAAGGCCTTGGTCTTCGTGGTATGCTCCATCCAAGGTCTAAGATTCAAACCCTCTTGGTGCAAACAATCTATAAGGGCCATCGGATTCGAAGATTTTCCCTTTGAATTACTTGAGGTGCACTACCGGGAAACTCCTTGCCAAGGGCTTGTGCACTCCAGGTATTAGTTGGGTTGCTGTTCTCTGACACCCGGTGCCAATCAAAACAATTAATTTGGGCACCTTAGTCTCCATAACATCATAATCATGGGTACAAACTATATTACCAGTTTTCTCTTTTCCTCCTAAATTAGGTTTCTGTAGAATATGTAAGCACTTTACTCAAAAGTAATTACCAAAAAGTTCACAATGTAGAAGTCTCTCAACCGGTCTTCATAAATTTCCCAGCCAGTGAAAATTCTTTTCCACATGACAGACTATGCTCCAATTATATTAGCATAAATCAAGATATAATGACTTCCATCTCAAGAAGATCACCAGCACAGAAGAAGAACAACCAGAGGCAAAAATTTTTGTTTTATGACGCAAAATGTATCTGGCTCCTATGGGTAATTTTCCAGGCCCCAAATAGATCATTCTTTTCCCAAATAAATCACAATACAAACAAAAAATGGAACAAACTCATTTCAAGTATGCAATAAAAAATTAAAAATTAATTAAAGTAACCGAAGAAACCAATAGCAGGCTATAAAATTAATGAATCCAAAGAACACACAAGCACAAATCGAACCCCAGAAAAGAAAAAAAATCGACCAGCATATATATTTAGAAAGACAAGACAAGAAAGAATATATAAATGCAAATAGAGACAGAGGCTCGGCAGTTCGAAACCCCTTAATGAAAACGAACTCACTGTGAGAATCTTTGATCTGAAACTGCAACGGAAATAGTAAAAGATGCGGTTGAGCGTTGTGGCTCCGGTTTAGGAAGAAAGTCGAATTTATAGCTGACAATACAAACAATTAACAATTTAAACAATCAGATTGGACCACGTGGAACATCATGGTTGGTTAAGTCTTAGCTGGGTGGGGTTTTTTTTTTTTTTTCTCTTATAATGTTATATATAGTCACTTTTACATACTTCTTAATTACTCTATTGATATGATTGACTGGATTAATTTTTTTTAATACATAACCAATCATATTAATGGAGCACACAAAAGAATACGTAAAAATGACTGCATATAGAATTTTTTTTTTCTTCTTTGTCTAAGGTGTAGTTTGGAATTTAGACAGTGAGATGAGATGAGATAATTTTAAATAAAAATTAAAAATTGAATAAAATATTATTAAAATATTATATTTTAATAATATTATTATTTTAATATTTAAAAAAGTTAAATTGTTTATTATATTTTATATAAAAATTTAAAAAAATTATAATAATGAGACGAGTTGAAACTATTCATGTATCCAAACTAAGCCAAGTAGGAAGGGCAATCTAACCTTATAAATATTGCTAAAACATACAAACTAAATTATCCAAAAAAAAAAAAACCACACAACACGTAATATGCAACTACGAATGACAAAATCAAGAATGAGAATATTCCGAGTAATGCTAGGAACAAGTTCAAATGTATAAGTTTTGTGTTAAGTTTTTTTTTTTTTTTTTTTTTTTTTGTTAAAAAGTAGACCTATTAAGAAAAAGTTAGTTTTTCACAATTTTCGTGACGGGAATCACTTTTATAGAAGTCTCAAAATTTGTATATTTGAAACTTGTATATATCGTTATTAAGCATCTTGATATGTTATGGCTAGATTCCCAAAGTTGTGTTGCAAATGATCCCTTTTCTTTCCAGTACATTCTGCTATGCTCCAAGGCTCGATAATGTTGCTTGGGAGGATGTGCAGTTTTGCTTAAAGTTGGTAACTTGAACCCAAACTTGCTCTCTCCTTTTAGTTGTCTTCACATATCTCATACATAACCAGTTTTAGGATGAAAATATTTGATATTTCAAAGGCAGCTACATGTTGAAAGTTTCAAGATTTGGACCGTCCAATTGTACTGGTTTTCTTAAAAGAGCACCATTTGCTCAGCAAGACACAAAGAAACTGCCTGGAAATTAACCAGAGGCTACGGGATAGCTGTTTTGATATGAAGTGCTACCCTTGATATAGTTGGACAAGAAGAATTGCCCATAGCTGAATCACAGTAACTGAGTCTCAGACTCACTCTCAAAGTTCTACACTATTGAAAGTGGAGGGGCAATGCAAAGGGAACACAGCTTTGCTATTTTGCCTCATCAACGATGATGATGAGTTCCCAATATCTCGAAAAGGCAATCGTTTCTGAGCCACAAATCCGCTGCTGGATGAGTGTGTTTTTATTCTTCTATCCCTTGAGACCTCCTTATTGGCATTATCATCAGTACAACGATTCTCTTTCAAGCGACAAACCAGTACTCGCTTCTCCGTCTCGTTTTGTGCATCCTGGGCAATTCTGGGTGCGCCAACTTCTGAGTTTTGCTCCTTCCTCATCCTTTCAAGCTCTCTGCGGATCTCTGACATCTGCAATTGTAGCTCATTTGACTTGCTTTCAGATGACATAGCCTTCTGTCTCCATTCTTGAACCTATTGATCAGAACCATGATATCTTATTAGCTAAGATGACGTTTGATAAGATATTTAAGAAGCATGAAAAATGCAAGTTTCAGGCCTTGTGAAAATCATGAAAAAGCGTATGATCATTCTCCATTCTTCTTGTGGATCACTCTTTTTCTTTACAACCAATTCCTCTTACCTTCCACCTGGATGCCTTTTTGTAGTTGTCAACCAGGATGAGGAAGGATAAGATTTAGAAGGTTAATGAAGGAACAACCAGACAAGTGCAATGATGTTTCGAAGCTATGTTTCCCAAAGAACTAAATTAACCCAAAATAACTTGAAAGTGCCTTTTGCATAAAAATTCAATCTAGTCACAAGAAAATCACAGGATAGATATTAGAGATAAAACATAAGAAAGATGGCTATGGTTTGCTTCTCTTTTTTTTATACTAAAGATGGCCATGGTTTGCTATAGGACATGAAATCTTACAGTAGAGTGTAGAGTTTGTATCTGATTATCAGAATTGAGGGCTCGATCTTCCCAAAAGTCTCGGGAAGCCTGCAGTTCTTCCATGTCCTTCCTCACTTGCCCTAGCATCTCCTGCATCTGGGACCATTGCTCTGTCTCAGCTCGAACTTGCTCTACAATTCTTCGTACTATAGCCTTGCAACGTCCTGAGCACATGTTATCTTCTGGGGATTTCTTCTTCTGTAGATAAATATATCACAGTCAGTTTGTTATGGAATTTGAAAAAAAACAGACATGCATGGAGCATTTTAAGGTCCAAGGCAAATTACAAGAAATTCACCTAATTTACAAAAATAATTCAACCTTCTTCTTTTAGATGCATTAAGGAAGTGCATCTAAATGGTTGAAAATAGAGAAAATTCTAGTTAGATGATCTGGGGAAGCTTAAACTATGTAGTACAAATCAGTAAGAAATCCATATGTAAACAAGTAATTAAAATATTCAAAACATATATAAACCATCAAAAGACAAACTACATCAATCAAACGATGTGTTTGTCAAACAATCATGATGAAGAAGCATGGTAAACAGAGAGTAAGGTTGTGCCTGCTCAGGTTGTCTTGCTGAGGTAGAAGATGAGTTAGGATACTCAATTCTCATGGAAGAGGAGGCGGAACTGGCAACAGAGCTGTGTGGTGTAGAAAGCATTGATCTATACTCCTCTTCCATCCTGTCCAACAAAATGCCCTTTGACAATGCTTCCATTTTCCTTCTTAGGATCTCCACCTGCACAGTCTTTCCAAACAACAATACCCACTTACTGATGTGGATTACAAATGTTGAAAAAGTTAAGCAAAAAACAAGTTATAATGTCAATGATGTTGGGTGTTGAGAATCAATCTTCCATTCAGTTGAGTCTTAACTTGTGCTAGCTTTTATTCCTTAAATTATGTCAACCGAAAGGAGGATATATCGATTGAAAATGAAAAGGCTTTGCATAGTTGCTCAGAATTGACCTTAAATATTCCATTACATGGGCCTCGAGAAGACAAAATTCCACTTTGTCTGATAAAGCTATAGGGCTTAGTTAAGGATAACTTTTCACTTTCAGAAACCATAACAAAATTAGGAGCTAGATGACTACTTTTTTTCTTTTGGGGCAGTCAAAAGGAGTTACAATAATTGAATGGCAGTCTAATGCTATCAAAATATTTGTAAAATACAGATCATTCTTACATTGCATTTTCCACTGGAAACAAAGCTCTCATGATTGACTTCACAACTTGTTTCCATTGACAAGCTTGCTTCTGCCATCTCCCGAATCTCCTTCACGCATATCTCATCCGATGTTGCCCCGAACTTGTGTAGCCGTCTCCGAAGAAGAGACGCCTGTTTATCAAAATTACTGAAGTTCCTAACTCCAAAATCCTTGACTCCTGAGCTCCTCTGCAACTTCTCTAGTTTCTCTACCAATTCTTGGATCTCTTCCTCCAATCCCATGCTCACATTATTTTCTTCAGAAATCTTCTTTCTCCCCTGCAAAACAGAAACCAATCACCAACCCCAAGTTATCAGATGAAATTCGTATCAAAACTGCAACCTTTGTTGGTTGTTGAAACACCTGTGGAAAAACAAAAGAAAAGACTGAGCCTTCAGCTAATCTGCCGAAGTTGGAGACAAGTGAGGGAAGAAAGAAAAGACCATCATCAAATTGCCTGTCCTGTCTTGTCCTATATACTTTTATCAAGCAAATTCAAAAGTTGACAAAATGTACCAAGCTCTAACTACAAGACAAGCAACAAACTGAGGTAACAACCATGCGAACAGAAACATGCCCGTTATAGCTATTTTCAAACCAAACAGGTTAAGCTTAGGGATGCCCCACCATATTTTGTCGCTTACTAGCTTTCATGGAAATGATCGATACACATTCAACAAAGAGGAAAAATTACCCTTATTATATTTGAACGCCCCACTACATTTCAAACTGCCATCTATCCTTGGGGCCCCTTTCACCGCCATTAATGTGACACATGGATATGGATTGACCATTAACTGGAACGCTGT
Source organism: Carya illinoinensis (assembly GCF_018687715.1). Lineage (NCBI taxonomy): Eukaryota > Viridiplantae > Streptophyta > Magnoliopsida > Fagales > Juglandaceae > Carya > Carya illinoinensis. Next base: position 29,837,701 of record NC_056765.1, read on the forward strand.
CCTTCATATCACTCTGTGATCTCAGTGCGTTTGTGTGTGGAAACTTTCTCTTTGCTCAAACGGAATCATTAACTCAATCAGCGACCAAAAGCTGTAAACATGACTATCATAAGTCCATCCATCTCCTCTGTTCAGCCTTATAAAAGAGCATCTCTTAATTGCCTTGAAACTGACAGACTTCAAGTAAAAAGAAAGGGAGGAAATAGAGAAAAGTGAACATATATTTTACCTAGTTTTTTACCGACATTATTCCTCTCTTCCCTGTAGAGCTCGGATTCTCTAGCTCCAAACTTAACAATTCAAAAACTTATGCATCATTTTTTTTATCTTTCCTTTTATTTTCCTACATTTTCTCGGCAGCCAAACCGACAACCTATACCCATATAAAATAATATGAAAAACAATACGAACAGAGAAAGAGAAAGAGGGAGAGTGACTAACAGAAACCAGAGTCTGAACAGCCGATCTCAGAGTCCTCTCCATCTTCAGTCGGCTTCTTTCCAACTTCTTGACCGCAATCTCCTTTTCCATCCTCAGCAAGTTACACTCAGCCCTTAACATCTCTGCTTGGAACCTCCACTTCTCCTCTGCCACACCACCACCACCACCACCACCACTCTCACTACTACTCTCCTCAACTCTCACTCTCCTGCTCTCACTTTCCCCACGACCACCGTAGTCCAACAACACTAATGGAACCCCAGTTCTCGAAAACACACGTTCTTGGTCGAACAGCGCCTCCAGCTTTCCCTTACGGTCACGCCGGGACTCAGTGGCGGCAGGCTTTGAAGCTACGTTCTTGGGGGCTCTCCGTCGAGGCCGGCGTGGCAAGTGGAGGATTCTCGGGGTTGGTGGGAGTGGTGGGTACTGCCATTTTGCTCTCCTTGTTGCTGTTATCGTTGACATCGTTCTCTACGTATGATACCCACTCTGTTTAGCTCTTGGGTTCGAAAATATGAGGTTTTGTGGTGGTTTTGGGTTTAGGATGAGGGTGAAAGCGAGAGTTCGGACTTTGGCACACCAAGTTACCAACTTTTTCCTTTCGGGGTTTTGAAAAGAGAGGTCTAGTGGGTGGTTTTCTCGTGAGGGTTGGAAAACACGAAGAGAGAGAGAGAGAGAGAGAGAGAGAGAGAGCTGGAGGAAAATAGGCGTGCAACCTCGTTAAAATGAAAGAACAGGAATTTCAAATGAAAGCTGTGTTCTTTTTGCCCAGTAAATAGTAGTAATTTAACCTCCTACCTTCGACCAACCATCTATCTATCTACTGCATGGGAATTTGAAAAAGATTTGTACTAATAGTTGTTGTTTGTTTCTGTTTTGTGACCAATTTGCCCCTGTCATTTGTTTCCTTTCTTGAATTTCAATAGGAAAATATATATATAGATATATTCTTTTTATTGGTTTCCGTTTGGATACCGGGATTCTTGAATTTTCATGCAAAATGAGACGAGATACGAGGACCTAGTCATTTTTATAAGGATTTGATCATTTATTATATAAAAGTCTGAGTTTGTTCATATGATCGATTTTATGAAATATTTAATCATCAAAGCCATATGACAAATGAGAATGCTAAAAACTTAAATAAATATTTATCTCATGTTTTTTTTTTTTCACTAAATATTGAAATAAATCATTTTACATAAAAAAAAAAATAATGATAGGTCAAAGCTTGAATAAATATATTCTACAATTCCCTTATTCAAAAGCTTTTTATAATTTATAAAAAGTCAAATATAATACGTAAACCAATTGTACATTATGCAGTCTTTTTGAAAAAGAGTTGGATCTATTATTAAAAAATTAATTTCTTTTTATATAGATATTGTGTTGATTCATTTTTTTTTAAATGATTGCACTAATAACCTCGATGTAAATTGAGTTTTGACCATGTAGCTTAGTTTAACACTAATGGTAATTGTAATAAAAAATTTGGAAACTACTCAGTTTTGATATCTAACCGACCAACATGACTTTCATGACCCATTTCCCACCATTTGGGCAATTTCAAAAAGGTCACTCTATTTATATTTTGTACACACAGATCAGGCGAATCTAAACACAAAGAAATAAAAAAATCATCATTGTTAATTTTGATGTAGTATTGAGCAATGAAATTCGCCAACAATGAATCTTTTAATAAATTATTTAAGTTATGGGCAAAGCTGGAGCTAGACAAAAAGAGTACTTGGTAACATGATCATTGCAAGAAGAAAAACCTGGACCCAATGATGCTTGGAATCTTTTTTATTGCAATTTGCTCGAGAAGTATGGTACATTGAAGCTCAATATTCCTAATATACTCTAATAAGAAGGGAGTCTTGACTCCATAATAAGATCAATAATACTCAGCTCCGTTTGAAATTTAGATTGAACTGAGTTCAATCTAATTTTAAGCTAAATTTAACATCCAAATATCTAACTCTCAAATCATTAAACTTATCTCAACTTAAAACCTCTTTACACGTGAGATCCACAATCTTTTTTAACTTAATACTTCTTCTTACACGTGGGACCTTCAATATTTTTCAATTTCTTATAAATACATTTAAACTTATCTTAACATTTAAATACATCTAAACCCATCTTAAGTGAACTTCATAAAACTCATTCTACCATCTCAACTTACTTTTATTCATAAAGAACTCAACTTATCTCAACATCCAAACGAAACCTCAGTTGATAACATATAGGAAGACTAAACTTGAAAATAACATAAAGTTCAACATAAGTTTAAGTATCAACACTAGAATATACTCTAATAAGAAGGGAGTCTGACTCCACAATAAGATCAATAATACTCAGCTTTGTTTAGAATTTGAACTAAACAGTTTAATTTTAAGTCAAGTTTAACATCTAAACATCCAAACTCTCAAATCACTAAATTCATTTCAACTCAATTTTTTTTACACGTGAGATCCATAATCTTTTTCAACTTATTACTTCTTTATGCGGGCACAACTTTTTTCAACTTCTTATAAATACATTTAAATTCATCTTAACATTAAAATATATCTAAACTCATTTTAGGTAAATCCCATAAAACTCACTTTATTATCTCAACTCATTATTATTCATAAAAAACTCAACTCATCTCAATATCTAAATGGGATCTCAGTTGATAACGTCTCGGAAGACTGAACTTGAAAATAACATAAAGTTGAACATAAGTATTAGTATCAACACCATAATGTGATTTTACAAATATATTTATATAAAATTACTTAATAACTAAAACATCATCTTAAAAACGAGTCTTATTTATAATAATATTTAAACCATGCATGCCAACATTTAAGTGAAGACTTTAAACTAACAGTGGGGGTGGGGGGGGGGAAGACTCGATGGGGATAGCTTTTAATTGCTTTAAAGAGAGCGAGTCAGTCACAAAGAACAAGGTGGGGGGAGTGCCATTGTCTGATATATTTAGTTGGCCGCAATAAATTATAAATTAAAAAAATAAAAAAGAAAGAAGGTACGTGCCGTTGAAGTTATTGCTGATGGGGGTTGTTTTTTATTTAATTAAAATGAAACGACAACTCTGCATGCTTTTGGCTCCTCATTTATTTACTTTACATGCAAAGCATGCATTCAGGTGCTGACAACCTGATCACATTCCTCATTGAGTTCATCATCAAATATTCCTCTCAGTCTCATCTCAATATTAAACTTTGATTCCCTCGATCTTCACGTACCCTTTTTTGAAGCTTCGTTGTTGGAATACTCTTGCATGCTACGGGGTGAAACATGATGCTACACCACGTTTAAAGAGTCCTGATCATCTGCATGTAATTAATGAAAGTTGTAGCAATGTCTGTTTGATTTCATTCTATGAACATACATACTATTAATTTGGAGATTTCATTCCGTGAACAGATTATTAATTTGAAAAAAGTAACTTTTGTTGGGGGTAAATGTACTAGGCCCAATATGCACTTGGCCAGTCCATCATAAAAGCATCATCCGAAAGTAAGAAGAAAAACAACTTAGATAAGGTAAATTAAAGCTTACGAGGAACTTAAGTCAACACGAATATGTTGGGATGACATAAAGTTATATCTCTCACCAGCCACTCAAGAAACCTCAATAAACGGGGTTCTAGGAAACAGAAAAAGGAGATCATCATTATCTTCAACCTTATAATAAGAACTTCAGAAAAATTATCTTTTCCAGGTCAAAATGAGTCACAGACCCTATTGTATAATGAGGTACGAGAGATTATCAGAGACTATAAAATATTTTAATCATAGTGAATTTTTTCTCTAAATAATCTATAGATGTAAGACCTATGCCAAATTATGTAAATATATATATATATATATTAATTTTTCTATTTATATTAATTATTTTCTTTTTTCCATTTACTAATATGGATATACATATGGGTACTGTACCGACAGCCAAACTGCCACCAGAGCAAGCCACTTTAGTGAATTGGGAATAACTCTTTCTTCCATTCTGATCTGTTGGGTGACTTTAGTCCTTAACATACATTTTTCAAGAATGCAAAAGGTACGGGGTTGGAGATCTACGACTGCAACTTTGAGATATATAGACTCAGTGTATTGCTTTCTGCCATGGGATTTTTCTGTATAAAAATGATAGACTAACAACTTGTTAACAATTTGTTTACAACTATAGATTAAAATAATATATTTTTAAAAAATTTGTTTGACTTTTATTTTGATTTGATGTTTTTAAATATTTAAAAATATTATTTTGTCAAGGATTATAAATAACGTGTGGTTGAGTTGTAAGCGTATCACTACTCGTGACAAATTAATTGGGTACCATTTCTTAATTAGGTTTTTTTTTTTTTGGTCATACATATTGTTTTGGGGTATTTGTTAGGGTCTTCATCCTCTCTTTATTTATTTCTTTTTTCTTAATAATAAAATAGAAAAAATAAAAAAGATAGAGAATGGTACACATTGTTTTGAACTTGAAAACAAAAGGAAGAAACAAAAGAATTGGTTTTTTCTCTCCACTTGTAAAGCAAAAATCAAAGTCCTTTCATTTGCAACAATGATTAATCGCTATTTCCTTCCCAATATTCTCGGAACTAAATGGTTTTTCTGTTGTGGGATGTAGAGAGTAAAATATGGGTATATGAAGAACAACCAGTACTAGTAATAAGAGAAAATACTTCATTTATATAAGAATTCTACAGAAATGATTTTATATGCTGACGGGTCAGTCATTTTTCTTTTAAGTTGGGTTTTCGAATTAGTTTTATATTGAATCAAGACTTAAGGCTGGATGTTGAAATGATCTCGGATGATTTATAAATAGTAGTAAAAAAATAATAAATAATTTATAAATAATAGTGAATAGCAGTGAGGTGATTTGAGGCGATCTAAACCAAACATAACCTTCTATCTTAGTTTTTCAAAAACTTTGTATAAATATTTGAAAACAAAACTATTACTTTTTTCTTTTTCTTTTTCGTTTGAAATATTCTTTTGTTGATTTTAAATTTCAACCGGAAATAGTTTGATAGAGTTACAACCTATTGACAATTTATATATAACTTTAAATATAATAATATTTTTTTCTTAAATTTAAACCCATCAAATAAAAAAATAAAAATAATATTATTTAGAGTGGGCTCTGATTTCGATGGAGTTAAAATGCTGACCTCCGACTTCCGACCTTTGACTCTAGAGTGGGAGGTCAAAACCCCCTCCGACTCTAACTCCAATTAGAGTTGTCGGAGTTAGAGTTGGGATGTTGGAGTTGCAGAGAGAAATCGCCCAAAAAATAAAAGAAAGAAAAAATCAATCCAAATGCAAATTTGTAATTGCCAAAATCATCCACAAAAGCAAAAACCAATCTAAATCTGATTGCCAAAATCACGCACAAACATAAACCAAACCAAATCAAATTGTAAAAACCAAAACCATGAGAGGGGGCTAAGGGACTTGAACGCATGTTCTCTGAGAACCAAAACCATGTCTCAACCTTTAGTCCACTTGACTATCTTATGTATATGTTACGATATATAATATATAAGATATAAATAGTATATTTTGGAGCCAACCAGGCCTCTAGACTCAGACTTCGACTAGGAGAGTCGACTCCAATTTTCAAAACCTCTAATTTTATCAAGGTCAGAGGGTCGTCGGAACTTGGATGGAGATAAAGTGAACGAAATTTCTGCCCATCTCTAATATTATTTTATTACATAATTGTAAATAAGTTGTAATACAACGATAGTAATTCTCTCATTTTTCTTTTGCAAATGAGAGCAACCTGCAAGTCAAGTCAACGTTTCAATCAAAAAGAAATACAATTCAGCTAAGTGACAAAACGCCATGTCGTACATAATGGAGGTTGTATATTTGTCGTCTACATTCTTCTTCTCCCTGTCAAGATAAGTGGACTCTGTAGGACTGACTGTACCTCTCTCATCTTTTTTAAACAGTACTTTTTGACCCCATTCAATTTCAAAACTCATACCCCAATGATTCATGAGAAGGAAAAAAAAAACAGAAATTGAAAAAGAGAAATGATATTTACAGTCGTGATTATGTAAGTGAGGTGCAGTTACTTTGAAAAAAATGAATTAATATGAGACCTACATGAAAAAAATTAACTTTTTAATCGTGGACCTCACTTTTTTTCAAAATATTTTCCCGGCATTTGTAATTCCACGATTGTATGTAGCATTGCTTACTAAAAAATAAATAATGCAAAGAAATCATAAGAGCACGTGTGTTTCAAAATATTTTTAAAAAAATTAAATAGATAAATCCTCATAAATATTTTATAAAGAAGTGAATTTTATTAAAAATAATAGATTTTTTGCATTCTTTTATAATAGAGTTTATATTTTTATAAATGAATTCCGTGAATTTTTTCTATTTAAATTTGTACAAATCATTATTCTTATGATTTTACTAAACCATTCAAATTTTATAATTTTATATAGAGAAGTGAAAAGTTTATAAATATGATTTTAATTTTTTTAATAAACTGACGTATTTTGACGTTACATTTATATATAATATGTATATGCTTGTATTGCTTAAAAAACAGCAGTCGAGTCAAAGTTAATCATCCTTTTAACATATAGAAAATATAGAAATGGTATTTATAATTGTGAGTGTGTAAATACCGTGTAATTATTTTGAAAAATATGAATAAATACGAGACCCACATGAAAAAAAAAAATTTAATTTTTTAATAATGAACTTTATTTTTTTCAAAGCGACTACACAGTATTTATACGCTCAATAATTGTATGTAACATTACTTTTTAAACATACATATAAAAAATATATATCTAGCATTACTCAAAAGCCGATAACAAATAAGTTAGAATTAGAAGCCCAACTTATTATATTAAAAATTCCCTTTATAACTAAGTTATTATATATGAAGACATTATAGAATAATTAAATAGATCATTTAATAGAATATCAGTGTTAATATTTCGATGACCAAAATTCTAGTTGAACAACTTTGATGATCTTTTATTTCAAATTTATGTACTTCAATGACTTTATCTTTTATTTCAAATTTTATGCTCTAATGAATTAATTACTATCTTTAGAGTTCTAGAATGTTCCAGTTTACGATTCTACGTATTATCTGGACATATCAAGAAAGATGTACGGACTTATTATTCTCATTTGTTTCTATGTTAGTATTGAGAAATTTATAAACTTGTTTGAGTAATATTTAACTATTTATATAATATACAGTGTGCCAAAGTAAATAGGCTTAAATTGAAAAAACTAAAAACCCACCTCAGGAAAGGTTGAAAGATTTCATTTGTGTCAATTACCATTATTTTGATTGCAATATGTGGTGAAATTAACATTTATTTGGTAAACTATTTTTCCTCATCAAGAGTTAAATCAAGAGTTTTGCTACATACAAACAGAGTCGCGCATTAATCTGTATATTAATACTGATTTATTTATACTTAAAATTTAAATTAACACTATTTTTAATAAAATTTACTTTTTAACCAATCACATCACATTGATGTACAAATTAATGCATAATTATACTTACAACTATATTTTTTCTTAAATCAAAACAATTTTTCCTTTTTTAAAGAGCCAAAAAAAAAAAAAAAAGAATTAAGTTGCAATTAATAGCCAATTCATTTAGAGTAGGTCTACATACAGTCCCCACGCACTCTCATGCCTATGTATTATTTGTTTGAATGACAATAATGCCCCTGATTCGGTCAAAATAGCCCGTATTTTTTGGAATCCTTCTTCTTTTTTCCAATTTAAGATTGCATGAGCTTAAAAATTATTAAAATGGCATTTTACATTATTGTGATTTGGCAAGCTTTGACAGAGTATATTTTCATGACATTGAACTTCGTTGGCAATTAATTAAGGTATATACACTAAGTTAATGATGCAATTACTGTGCATGGATATATCTATTTTCCAAAAATATCCCTTTTTTATTTCCCTCTCTTTTCCTTTTTTTTTTTTTTTTCACATATCAATCTCAATAAAATTTAAAAGGTTCAAGAAGTCAAATCACAAAGGCTGATATATCATTTGTACGTTAATATGTCCTATTATCTTTTATTGCTTTTTACGTAATTTTGGTATTCCTCTGTCATAGGTGGGGGTATTTCTTAATAAATCTGGAAATGGGTCACTCTTGGACATGTGGCCCTAACTCTTCATAAAAAATAAAAATAAAAATGTCTTGTTTTTATTTTCATACCAATTTTGTTGTTTCTCATTTTTGTTGACTAATTAAGAACAATTCACAAGTGAAAGACTACATTCAGGTTATAGATAATTTAAAAAAAAAAAAATCAACATGTTCAATAAAAAGGAAAAAGAAAAAAAAAGAAGAAGATAAGAAAATTATGGAGAACAACCACTATAAACTAGAGGGATAGCTTAGTTTTTGTAGTTTAAATAAAAAAATTAGAGCTTTCAATTATCTAGTCCTATTTGAAAATAATAAATAATAAAAGGTTTGATGTTCTTATTATGAATATTCTGGATTAATTGACACTGAAAAAGGGTATTGTTGTCTGTAATAAATAAAAGAATTCAACTTCTCTTGACATATTTATTATTTTCTCTGAATGAAAATTTTAAAAAAATGTAATAAATGCTTCCTTAACCAATGATGACCTTTTTTATTTGTACTTCTCGTTATTATTTCTTTTAAGCTGTAAATGTCATTATTCAGATATAACAGACATTAATTTTGCTGAACTTGTATGCATTTGTCATGAACATGTATGCCTTTGTCATGTACAGAATACTTTCCTTACTGAAATCAGTGTTTTGGCCCTTTGGGGGCCATACATAGAAGTAATAGCTAGCTCATATCTGGTGAGTTGGACCTTTTATGACCATCATTATGGGGCAACTTAGGCTTTGCTCATCTACATTTTCGGTTAATATATATTTTTTATTTTCCATTTGTCTCATTGTGATTGGGTTGGCTGCAGCAAACTGACTTTAAACAGCTATAGAATGATGTATGGTGTAATTAATAGGAACTGTCAGAGCAGAGACCTTCAATTTTTTGAAGTTAAAACCTCTTCATTATTTGCATAATCTCAAGCTTATATGTGCTTGAGCTTGTGTCATTTTATTTTATTTTATTTTATTTTAAGTTTTGGTATGGGATTTGCTTTCTGCCCTAAAAGCTGAATTTATCAAGGAATTTTCCCTCCCACAATAAAAGCTTAAATTGGAAAAATGCCACCATCAGCCTTTATATATAAGAACATCCTTCTTTGAGTTTAGTGCTCGTTTCAAATCTTCTCCACTTCTATTGGGTAGGGAAAGCAAACAGCTATGTCTTCTGTTTCCATGGAAAGCAAACAAGATCATCAGGATGTTCCACCAAAATATGAGGAAGCATGGTTTGATGTGGCCAATCCATGTGGAAAGGAATTTGAACTTCCGAATATCTCTTGTCCAATGAGTAATCCAAACAACTTCCTGTTCTCACAACTTGATGTTCCTGCTATGCCAGAAAGTGCTTTTGTGTTAGATATAATGAGCAATCTATCTAGTGATGGAAATCATGATTTGGCTTATTCCTCACCAATCCTGGAAATGGTGCCTCCAATGAACAACAACATTAATGTCCCAGTGGTTAATTTTCCAGAAGAAACTACTCTGTGTTCTTCTGGGAATTTACCTGTAGACCATTATCAGGTAAAATCTTCTTTTGCTCCCATAGTCAATCATCAGATTCATTTTTCAAGATTCACTGGTTTGCTTGATTTTGGAGGTGGTGCTGCCTCATTCCCTTTGAAAAACCAACTTGTTCATGTCCCTAATCCTTCTTGCTTTTCTCGTGATGGCTTGGATATTATTAACTTTTCCCTGAGTAACAACAGACAATTTGTTCATGCTGGCTCAAACAACCATATCTCTGCCATAAGCCAAACAAGCCATGTCAGAATACCCTCAAAAACATCTATGTTTCCTTCGAATAATTGGATCATGAATATCAATGATCTTGTCCATTTCCCAAACTCTAGATGGCCTTATCTTTCTGTTATGAGTAACGGCTATGGAAATAGTTTTGGTCAATCATACCTAGAAAATGGTCTAAATCACCTTCAGAACTGTGGCCATAGAACAAGAACTATGAGAAGTACTCTGTCCTTTCCCTGGAGAAACCTATTGGAAAGTCCAACCCCAAAATGGGATCCACAAACATTTGGTCCTAGCTCATTTCAAGTTCTTCCGACTTCATCTGATGCAGCTCAAAAAATATACGATCTAAAATATATATGCAAAGATTGTGGTAAGGGGTTCTCTAGTTATAGTTCCTTTGGAGGGCATATGAGCTTCCATGCAAGGACCAGAAAAATGTATGCAAAGTTTTCCAGCCGAATAGATGCCTCCCAACACAAAGAGAATACAGACGAGAAAATGGATGGAAACAGCTCAAGAAAGATGAAAGCTGCCATGGAGAAGAGATTTTCTGCTTCTGAAAATGAGATTGTAAAGAAAAGTTGTCATCAATCACAGGAGAGATCCTCTTCAGTGTGCCAAGGTTTGGAAGAAATGACCTTACCTGAGATGTGAGGAAGGATATATACGCTCTCCATTTCCTGATAGCCAGCAGTGTTGTTATCTTTCTAAAAGAATTTTGTAGCATGTGAGGGAACAGCTCTTTCATGAAGAAATTAAACAATTCATGATCATGAAGTACTATCAAAGAATCATATATAAAAGTCCTTTTGCCATGATCTTCAGGTCAACATCAGGGAATGATGAGTGCATGCAAGTAATGTTTATTTGCTATGTCCATGAGTTTTCCTCTTTCTGCCTTCATTATTTCTCCAATTGTGGGTCATGACTGTCAAGCGAAACTCAAGTGCTTATACAAGAAGTCAAGAAAATGTACACTTCCATTTTTTGGTTGAAAATCCCTTTTTTGGGGGGCGTTTGTATGCTTGAAGAAATAAATATAAATTGCGTACAGTTAGTTGCTTGATTGGTTCAGATCAAATATGAAATTGTTGAAAATTGTGGGGAAAAATTAGAAACCTAAAGGCTAAAAGTACAAATTTATGCAAGGACTGGTAAAAATTTATATAAGGGAAAGAATAAACTTATGATAGTTTTTTAGATAAGCATGAAGTAAATACTGATTTTAAATCATACTGTGATGGGAAAGAAAAAAGAAAAAAATTCGTTGTCCATCTCTTTCAAAGGCTCAATCAAGAGTTTTCAGCAAAGATAAAAATAAACACGTGGCCAAAACCCATTTGCCAACGCATCTCTTTGGATAAGGAAATGGATGAAGCCCTTCCTTCTAACATGCACTGCCTCATGTTGCTGGAACTTGGCACTTTTAACTAGCAAATCCCTCCTACCCTGATCTATTAGTCACTCATTACTCAGACAACAAAAGAGAGAAATAATATTCCCAGTGCAGAGATGGCATCCATGACCATGACTGCCTCATTCTCAGTTGTGACCAAGCTTCCAGCTTCCACCTCTGCTCGCCGGCCAGGCCTCATTGTGGCCAAAGCTTCAACAGTCACAGATGCAGAAAAAGCCAACTTGGAATTCAAGCACAACAGCAAGGAAGAGAGTAGCAGTGGGAGGAGGGACTTGGTCTTTGCTGCTGCTGCAGCTGCAGCATTCTCTGTCGCCAAGCTTGCCATTGCTGAAGAGCCAAAGCGGGGTACCCCAGAAGCCAAGAAGAAGTACGCACCTGTTTGTGTCACTATGCCTACTGCACGTATCTGTCGCAAGTGAGGCTAGCCGTTTGATAAATTTCCTTGAATTGTTGTTTATGGTTAGTCCGAGGGAAATGTAAAAGATGTAACTCTATGCATATTTGTATCATTTTCATTGGAAATGGTCCTCTGACTTCATTTTAACTTTCTTCTTGCACTTCAAACATCGGAGCCTCAAATGAGGTCAGTGTGGTAGTCAGACGACAGAGCCCCTCGCCAAACCGAGGAAGTCAATCTACACACCCAGCTTGCATGTTTTGTAGAATCTTTAGGTATCTTAATTCTGAAGATTATATGATGCAATTTCATTCATAATGATCAAACACGAAAATAAAAATATTTTCTTGAATAATGCAAAAATTTAGTCAGAGAACACACAAGATGTATCCAAAAGACAATCCTCGAAAAAAGATTCGAAGAAATTAAGATCCAACCTACTTTTTAAGTCTACACAAGATGCCAAAAGAAATGAAGTTCTGAAGAAGAGGGTTTTAACCTCATCCATCATCCTCATGTGATCTCAAAATTTCTACAATTTCGAGGAATGCCATAAACCAGAGGAGTCTACTATTCTTTTAGGCATAACCCAATAAACCCAACTCTACCAAAGAAGTTCCCAAGGATTCTAGCAACCTCACAATGGAGGAAGTGGTCTATAGAGGAAGTGGTCTATAGATTTCCTTACTTTTTTGAGCAAGAGAGTTGTTGTCCCAACGTCTAAGAACCTAATAGTATGAATGGACAGTAAAATTCCCTATTGTAGAAGAGATTCATTGGGTCTTATCTACACCTCCAAGATGTATTAATGCTAGCAGAGTTAAGATTCGAAAACTAACATTCCACACTTGGGGAGTCACCGGGAGAAACCAATAATTCGACAGCCTAAGCCTTTTGCATTCTCGCAATATATGTTCTTGCCATCAACAAACATATTTGCCGCAAATTTAGTTAAATTATGATATCGTGACCCAAAATGTTAAAATACTAATAAAATCATTAGATTTACATTTTCCCATTAAAATTTGTTAATTTTGTGTAGTAAACAAGAATGAGTTTAAGAAGCATCATGCTCAAGGTCTGCAAAAGTCATTTGGTGGAAGCCTGTAGGCAGTCGGAGGATTTCCGGGAAGCCTTGCAGCCCCCAACATATAGAAGTGCTGCAAATTCTAACACAAGTCTTTGAACCCAGATTTAATTATCAAAGCCTGGAACTGAGATCTTATGAAGCAACATTAAATAACACTCAACGAAATGGCAAACTGGATACAAAATTCCGACAAATAATACATATAGGGTTGCGGCAAAACGAAAACAAAGAGAATTTGGTACAAAAATGATACCAAACCAGCATCCGCTCCCTCCAACTGTTACCGAAGACTAACAGTTCAGACAGGACAAAGGATGGTTCCTCATTAGTCATTCCCCTTGGCCAATTCGTTAAGCAGGAAAACAACTAAAAATGACTTACATAGCAAACTCATTCACCCTTTCCATTTTGCTGGGAAGCAACAAAATTGCGGATGACTTCCATGGCTAACTGATGCGCATTCTTGTTCTGCAGTTTTGCAAGTTCATGCACAGCCTCATATGTCTCCTTATCAGCAAAAAGCTTAAGGTTGTATCGCGATGGTGCTAGCACTGGACCTTCCCATTTGTCAACCAACTCTTTAAGTTTCTCAAATCCCTAACAGAGAATAGAATAATTGCAGCCCACATCAATCACTTGGCCATTAATCTTTTTCTTTTTCCTTTTTTTTTTTTTTATAATTACTTGGCCATTAATCTATGACCAAGGAACAATAAAATGCAGAATCTTGGTTGCTTTACAACTCACCATGCGGATTGTGAATTCGCCAAATGATTCTTTGGATTGCCTTCTGCGTTTCCAATGATAAAATAATGGTTCCAAAACCTTTTCAAGGTCTTGAACCTTAACCTTATCCATGAAGCTTCTTGCTAGTGAAGTTTGATTGGGTTTTCCACCAAGCCAGACCTGTATTTATAACATATTAAAAGAGGAACTCATAACTTTAACATAAATACTGATTATTGGATAAAAGAAGAAAAGAAAAACAAGGTTGAGCAAGAATTATGATACCTGATAGCTGTTGGGACCATCACCAACCAGACCAAGCTCAGCCATGTATGGTCTAGCACAACCGTTGGGGCAACCTGTTACCCTTAAAACAATGGATTCATTGTACCTGAGACCAACCTGAAATAAGAAAGACTTTGCCCATTAATATGCATAATGACTCCTAATCCCTATATAGACTGAGATTATATTCCACGTATTAGTGCTTCCCTGAATCAGTATATAAACTAGTTCTAATTGTACCTTCTCAAATACTGCCCGGACCCGCTTGATGATGTTAGGTATTCCCCGTTCAGCTTCAGTTATTGCAAGTGGGCAAAGTGGAAAGGCCGGGCATGCCATTGCAGTTATGTTGAGAGGGTCTACAAACCGAGGTTGCTATAGACAACCAAAAACCAGTCAATGTATTTCCCAAGATGAAACACGATCCCAACAAATAGATATCAAATGCAGGATAAAGAACAAATAAAGAAAGGCCTGATTAACGATAAAACATTATCACAACTCCAACGAAAGTTTAACAGAAAACCTTAGAACTAAGAAAAAAATCAAGAGTACTGAACAGAAAAACATAGTAAAGGGTAACATTTCTTGAAATATGGTGAAACAGAAATCACATGGTTTCCCATGCAAGATCATAAAACGGGAAAAATAAACCACATTTAAGAGAAACAGACTGACAGCTGCAAATTTGGATATGCCACGGCAATTAAACAACTATGTAATGTTTTATAAAGGATTTGAATCAAGCACATACAAATATATAGGTAAAATTGAAATTCAACTGGTATTTACAAGAAAAATATAGAGGGAAGAAGATTCTGAATACGAACTTATTTAATAAAAGGTAGTGTATCCAAATACAGTTCTCATGTATTTTACTCCCTCCCACCCTCTCTCTCTCTCTCTCTCTCTCTCTCTCTCTCTCTCTCTCTCTCTCTCAGAGGATAAACAGTTCTCATCCATTTTTTCCTATCAACAATTTTTTTTTTTTTTTGATAAGTAATATGATATTTCATTGATAAAAGGATAGGCATAGCCCAAGTACACTAGAGGTATACAAAAGCATACACCTTTTTAAGAATTTCCTATCAACAATTAAAAATAAAAGCAACAAAAATCGGAAGATTCCATGTATCTTTTCTGTTCTTCTAACTGGTTATCTCACCAATCAATCAGACAATAAGTGATTTTCACGATCCTTCCGTTTGACCTGCCGACTTGTACATGAGCATGCTGTATAAATCACGCTATCACAGCAGATAGTATCAATGAGATGGCCAATTATCCCATGATTTTAAATCCTTAAATCTCTAAAGAACAGAAATCTTGAAATGACACATTCCAAAGTATAAATGAACGTTTCTAAATTTTCCTAAAAAATATCATTCATAGCAATCTAAAGTTATTCCTAAATTGTTGTTCTAACGCTATTTCCTTAGCACCGATTAGATGTGTATAATAATTTATCATAAACCTACATAATATTTTTATCATGCATCTTGAATCAGATAGAAAAAAAAAAGTATTTTGATACCCCAAATTTTATTGTACTTCCCATAATTTACAGTTTTTTTCCTTTCCTCCAAACCTCACTTTCACTGGAGAACAGGTTGTTGTTTTAGTAAGATTGGTAAGCAACCGACCTTTTTGTATGATAATAATCAAGATAAGTTGATATTTCTAGAACTTAGCATAAAAAGATGATTCATGATACAGACATGAAACAATAGGCTTTCTCACAATTGTTATTGCTTTGATTGAGCAGTACAAGCACCGCCTTTAATATTAAAACAAACAGTTCCATCAATTGCAAATAGCCATATGGACATTCAACTTCAAGATTTGGCGGGAAAGAAAGTGCATAATCACAAAATCAAATTGATATCTGCTGAAAATAATGAATATCTCACCAGAAGACCAGCCTGTGCAAGTGCTGTAGTTATGGGACGCTTCCATGCCTTGCGAATATCACACAGGATTATGTTCTGGTTTGGTGTGAGCCGCACGCTCAAATCATGCTTCTCTATTATCTCCCGTAATGTCTTCTTCATTTTCCCCCCAATTCGACCATTATCCACATGAAGCCCGCAAAACAAACTGCCATCACCCTGTTAAAAGATTTATATTATCAGAATACATGGCATAGATCAGGGGCAGTTACAGGTAATGACATTTTTTTTTTCCTAAAGTAAAAGTTACAGGTAATTACTTGATAATAAAAGGTAAGATTTGGGATGGTATCAACTAAGTAGGAGAGACATTCAAATTTTCAAACCTTAGGACAAAGGTACAGATACAAGAACAAACCTGCTCATGCCATCCCAAGTAACTTCTAAATTCCCACTCTGGCAATTCACGGAAAGGTTCAAACTTTTTTCCATAATATTGCTCAACAACACTTCTAAACTTTTCAATCCCCCAGGAGCTGACCAAATATTTCATTCTACTATACTTCCGATCATCTCTTCTTCCATTTTCTCGCTGCGTAACAACAATAGCTTTCACTGCATATAGTATATCCTCTTTTGGCACATAACCCAATGGCTCTCCAAGACGGGCAAAAGTGGTCTCCAATCTGTGTGTTCTTCCCATACCACCACCAACCTGCAACAGGAATGTCAAGTAACTATCAATTATAAGCCATAGAAGCAAACATGGAACTGTTAGATTTGTTCCATCTTACATATATGTTGAATCCCTGAGGTTCCCCCTCATCATCAGAAACAACAACAACACCAATATCATTTGTGAGAATATCAACCGAGTTATCTGTAGGCACAGTAACTGCAACTTTGAATTTCCTTGGCAAGAACTGGGTTCCATAAATGGGCTCAGGTGAATCAGGGAAATTTGTTCCATGAGAATTATCATTGCGGGCCTTCACTACTTCAGGAGGTTCTGCCGACATGACTCGCTCTCCATCCACCCATACATCATAGTAGAAGCCAGACTGAGGTGTAAGGAGTGCAGCAATGTTATCTGCAGTTTGCTGTGCAAATAGGTAGTCTTTTCTTGTAAGTGGAGCAGCAGGAGCAAGAACATTCCTGTTGAGATCACCGCATGCACCAAGAGTTGAGCCCATGTTTTTAATGATGGTGCTCATAACAGTCTTGAGGTCCTTCTTCAGAACCCCATGGAGCTGAAATGTTTGTCTGGTGGTCAAACGAAGTGTTCCAATTCCAAACTGATCCGCAAGATCATCCATTGTCAAGTAGAGTTTATTGGACACTTTTCCACATGGGTTCTTTGTACGAAGCATAAATGAGTAATTCCTTTGACCACGATCATCTCTGTTGTACTGTTGATAGCTCCCATGGAACTTGATCAATTGTGTGGCAGCCTCATTTATATTTGGAGCATCTGTCAAGATCTCCTCATTAAGAGGGTATCTAATGAAATTACTTTGTTCCTTGAATATTTCAACCTTACTGCGCTTAGTCTGAGAAGCAGTGTCAGGCTTTGCTGGCTGTAAGAAAGAGATTATACAAATTTTCAGCACCACATAGTTTGCTCGCTAAAATTAAAAGGTATCAATCTAATAATCAGTATCCTCCAAAGGATAGGTTTATTCGAGTCTAACATTTGCTAATAATCAAATAATTAATATTTCATAATCTGACCTCTTAGAAGATAAGTTCAGGGAACTTTCTTTGTTAAGGTTTCTAGCAACAAGATGGGAGTAGAACATTAAAAGATTTTGCATCGAAAAAAAAAGCACCTATCAGGACATTAAAAATGACTAAAATGAGTATCCTTTTGCAGTATCATGCAGAAACCAGTATAGAGTTCATCGCTGCAATAGCAATATACTCAAGTATCAAACCTTAATGGCTTCCGATTATGAACAATCATTCACTTGTTCCGACAGAGAAAAAGATATTAAAACAGGACTATTATTCCACTTTAGGAGCTACTTGGCTCTCACATTAAAAGAGAGAAAACTACACGACATGCCACGAGAATGGCTACCTTCTCTTTCTTCCTATTTGAACAGATTAGGAAATTTCTCTTTTTTTTACAAGCAAAATTAGGAAATTTCTATTGCCAGCTTGAAAAATTCGAATATTTCGTTTTTTTTTTTTTTTTTTTTCACTTCGAAATCGTAAATTAGTTAATGGTTTTCATTTATAAGCAAACATAGAAATAAAGAACATATTTGATAGACCGATTTGGATTGAGCTCTTCCCTACATTTTCTTAACAACCAAACAAGTATCCAAAAATTGAAACAGACAAATGAGAAGAAACTTATAACGAGAATAGCTCAAAGTACCCTCATTTATAAATCATTTAGCTCCCTTCTCTCATACTCTCAAAGAAACAAACCATGCAGCCACAGAGTAAAACTTCTCTCGTTCTCCTACAACTTCTCGGCATACAAACAGAGCTAACTAAAAACATTGAATCAGAGCTTCAAACTCAAAGTGAAAAGAAAAATAAGAGGGAAAATCGGAGGGAAATCGCACCGTGGCCACAGCTCTAATAAGCGAAAGATTGGAAGACGGAACCGACACGGAGTGCAGGTGTCGGGTTAAAGCAAGAGAATTGGAGGACCTGAGGCCGCGTAAGGTCGGAAACTGAATTGTCTGGTCCTTCAGCAAAGCAGTGTTGGCAGCTCCATACGACGTCGTCATGACGTCTCGAAATCAAAGAGCAAGCCTTAGACGGAGCTAGGGTTTACGATTGGAGGAGGAGGAAGAAGAAGCAAAGGGAGCTAGCAGTGTGCGAAGAAGAAGGTTGATAGATATATGAACACTCGCCTCTCCGCGTTTGTTTGTGGCCGTCACGTGCACCTCACTTTCAGTTTTTTAACGCTTTTTTTAACCCCTTATAATCGTTTTTAGAAAGAAAAAATCAATTCATCATTTTTCTACATTATATATTATATATAATTCTTATTAATTTTTAATTTTTTTATTAAATAAATAGTATATAAATGATAAGTAGAAAAAAGCAATTAGTTTAGTAAAAATAAAATCATAAAAATTATAAAAAGATAAAAATAAATTTTATGTATGGTATGTAGAAATGATGAGCAAGAAAACTCTTTAGGAAATTATACAAAAATGGCAAGAATTTATTAAAATTAGTAGCTTAAAATTGAAGGATTTGATCCATTCACTTCAAATTTAGGTAGAAATATATTAAATTTGAACTCCATTTGCAGTTCATTATTTTTATTTTGAGTAATATTATATACAGTTTAAAGTATATAAGTCTCGCATATTTATTTTTAAAAAATGTGATGTTTATTAAAAAAATAATAATTTTTATGTGACTTATAGATTTATCTAATATTTTTAAAATAAGCAAGTGAAATTTGTACACTCTAAAATTATAAATATTATTTTTTTATTTTAATTTGTTAGAAATTGAACAATAAGAATCTAATAATTATTTAATTTTTAAAATTTATCTTATAAATTAAATTATATCACCTAAATCATTCGTGATGTAGAAATTTTATATCACTAAAATTTAAAATTTAAATATAAAAAATCGTTGATATTTTATCAAACTAAAATCTGAATCATAATTTTGACTCGTGACAAAAAAATTTAATAAATATTTAAATAAATATTGAAAATCTAATATTAAAAGTCGAATCCAACATAAAAATAACTCTTTTAGAAAATACTTAATGCCTGATTTAGATGGTGAGTTGAGTTGATATGAAAGTTTAAAATATTATTTTTTAATATTATTATTATTTTAAAATTAAAAAAATTAAATTATTTATTATATTTTATATTAAAAATTAAAAAAATTATAATAATTAAAAGAGATGAATTAAGTTGAATTTGACTGGCTTGGCTAACCAAAAGGAGCCTTAAAGATTAACCCACAATGACGACTACTGATAACTTGAAAGGAATCGGCGCGCGCAATCACGCGCCGTGACGAAGGCAGTGGAGTGGCAGTGGGGGAAGGGGTTGTATGTGGCAGAGATGCGGAAAGTTAGATATGAGATTCCGTAGGGTTCATTGAATCTGGACAACCTCAATCCAACATGTTTCCCTTGACAAATTGAGTTTGACCATGTTCTACCTAGGGGCTGCCCCCTTTTTTTATTTTTTTTTAAAGTAAATAAATAAGCAGATGTGGCTGCCCGTTCTCAATAATAATTATTAATTATTGGCAGTCTTGTCTAAGCAAATTTGAGTTTTGCTCTGCGTTAACATCCCATCTATAGTGAGACTTTTATAATTTAAAAAATAAAATAAAATATCAATAATTCTTTTAATATAACTAATATAAAAAACTTTCACATCAGTATGCTGGGAAACAAAAATAGGAAAAATGAAAGAAGAAATGAGAGAGAGAGAGAGAGAGAGAGAGAGAGAGAGAGAGAGAGAGCAAAATCATGAGAGTTTGATAGATTTATGAGCTGTTTGGATTCAAAAACAAAAAATTCTAAACATAAGTCTATGCATCATATTTTTTTTCTTTTATCAAATGTTTGGCATATAGATAATAAGTAGAAGAATTCATTAGTTTAAGAAGAATAAATCCAAAAAAAAAATATTGTAGTGTGTGGACTTATGTATAGTAAAACTCTTCAAAAACTATTTCATCTCATCTCATCATTATAACTTTTCCAAACTTCCATACAATATAATAAACAAATCAACTTTATTAAATCCTAATTCAACCTTTCAAATCTTAAAATAATAATAATATTAAAAATAATATTTTAACAATATTTTATTTAACTTTGATCTAAAACTGTCTCATCTCATTTCATCTCACTATCCAAACATCCCCTAAGTTAGAATTGACCTAGGTCATGAGCCATGCACCATTGAGCTAAGATAGGGACAATGAATGATGGAGAGAAGTGAAGGGATAGAACAGATATTAAGAGATAGAACAAATATAAAATGAAAAAAAAAAAAAAAAAAAGGCATCATTTTGATGCAAACAAAAACCTCAATTCGGCCAGACACCCTTTGTGTTTGAAAGAAGCAGAAGAGATCACCACCAAATTAAAGGAAGAAATATATCTATAATAAAAGGATAAAATTCTTATATAGTTCATACAACATGTTCTGCATAATAAAAGTTCACAAGGTTGCTGCTTTTCTGATTGGAGAGGGGGAAAGGCAAAAAGGTAAATAAAAGAAAAAGGATAGAAAGAAGAGAAACTTGACTGTGTACTTGGTGCATTTTTCTCATTTTAGGCTACTGAGTTCCATGAAGATTGAAGCCACCAGTTGAGCTTGGAGATGACACATTCTTGCAGTAAAATAGACTAGCTTCATCTTCAATCACCAGATGTTTACCTGAACAAACAAGAAGAAGGTGGCACAGGTATCATAATTATGGATCATTATTACCCAAGAGACAATGTGAGAAATTTCCATTACATTCCTTAAATGAATCTTTAGTAAATTAAATCTAGAGCTATCAAGCACTGGTCAGTGAACAAGATTGTGGGGGTTAATTTGCATAAGCACAAGTTGAGTGCCAAACGGCAGAAGAAGACAGATTCCAATTACCTTGACACTTTGAACAAAACAAAACAGCAAAGAGGATTTGAAGTATCCAAAGAAGGTCCTAACAGAACAACCAGAAATATGTGGTAATAAACTGGTCTATCGTAAGGGTAATTCCCAAAATATAAATATAATATAAATATAATATATATATATATATATATATATAGAGAGAGAGAGAGAGAGAGAGAGAGAGCCGCAACACCATTAGATATCCACCACAGCTGCGTAATCATTTGTACACCTGCTGTATCCTCGCACATCCTTGACATACTTTCATTGTAGCCTCTACATATTCTCTTTATGCATCTTGCATACCCCTCATCTTATCAAGAGTGAACATCAAAGATCAAGTACAAAACCATAGAACGGTGGCAAATACAAGTAACAAAGGTGCTTCATAGATCATATTTAGTGCAGTTAGTTTTCTTCCAATTTTTGGGACAAAATTTCAGCTGGTAAGTGACTTCTGATGGGACGTGGCAGTTGCCTAGTATTAGTTTTAACTCTAAAACCAACTTTTGCAATTGTAAAAACCAAGCACCCAAACAACTTTTTGCAAAACATGACTAAATAACGTGTGCCATATGGAAAGGGACAAATCATAAAGGGTTTAAAGGAACACAATGAAAAGGGTATACAAATTCCCTCTGTTTTATATTTTCCAGAAAATAAATGGACGGCCAACTCTTGACGTATGTTTTCGGGATTTGAAGGAAAAGAAAATATGAAAATATCTACATCAAAAAAGATTCATAAAAAAGGGAGAAATTCTAAAATATTAATCACCATATATCAACAATCATGACAAACCATGCAGTCAGCTTATTGTGCCGACGTTTAACTTGGGGGCAAACACAATGTTTATTAATCTACAGCAGAAATTCTGAATATTAAATCCTGCAATACAAGAAGTTGAATATGACTTCACAAAGTAACACAATTAAATGTCTATAACTCTATAGCAATCTCCTACAAATTAATAGGAACGTGAGGATGCACAAAAAAAGTGAGTGAAGCCTCTGCAGGAAAATAATGCAAAGGTGATACTTTCAAAACACAAACATTTCTACTTGTTCAGGACCAACAGCATAGAAAAGAAAGTCTCAAAAAAATTGAAACAGTTCCTGCTTGAAACAAGAATCCAATGAGTTCATAAATTCATCACTTCCACCAAAGTAAACAAGATCGCTACACATAACTTAAGCAAGAGATATGAGAATGCTCGTTCTCATTCCACTAAAGACTATTTAGGGCTTTAAATGATACTTACTGTGTTTGAACTGACATATTGAGTTGTGCTTTAGGCTTTTTTGTTATCCTTGGCCTTCTTTGCTTTCCCAGCTTTCTGGCCGGTCAAGTTTCTGTCCATACATTTAGCGTCTTCATATTCACTGTTCTCTACAATCTCACTCTGCTTTTCTAAATGATCATCTCCTTTCTTCTCGACATTGGAATCCAGTGTGCTATGTTGGGCTTCAACTGACATTCTGC
Source organism: Carya illinoinensis (assembly GCF_018687715.1). Lineage (NCBI taxonomy): Eukaryota > Viridiplantae > Streptophyta > Magnoliopsida > Fagales > Juglandaceae > Carya > Carya illinoinensis. The sequence continues at coordinate 29,860,996 of NC_056765.1, forward strand.
CTTTTTCTTCTGCAAGAGAGTTAATCTTCCCATCCTCCTCCTGATAATTAACTTCCACAGACTTGTTAACGTCAACGACAGCATTCTTTATATTGTCAATTTCATCATCATCATGAGCCTCATCAATAACCATCTCCTTGGCTTTCTCAGCAGGCACATCAAAACCCATTTTTGCAACCAGTTCTTCTCCATTCTCTTCAGGATCTGTCTTTTCTTTCACAGATATATCTGACTCAGTTTTTTTCTTTGGCTCTGATTCCTTTGCCCCTTTCTCAGCATCCACCATCTCAATATCCTCCTTCAAAGCTTCTGCACTGACCTTCTCGCCATCTAAATCCTTCACTTTCTTTTCATAACTGGGTTTGGTTCTCAGCTTGAAACACTCAGTAGGCATCATTTCAAGCTCAAACCGCTCTTTCCTTAAATCCAACATTTCACGGTCACCATCTTCATACAGAATATCATGAAGCCTCTTTTCATAATCAAAAGCTTTGATGCGTCCAGTAAACCATTTTCGTGACCCTGACCAGTAAACCTTAACTCTTTTGCCAATGATCCTGTCGTTGTCATCATCCTCCAAATCTACCGAACGGAAAGCAGGCACCTCCTTTCTAGGGCGTAGCCTGGATGAACTTCTCTCTAAAGACAACCAAAACTCCTCCACAATTTCCCCATCTGCTCCCCTCTTTCGTCTCACTGGAGTGGGTGTGTCCTCTTTACTCCCCTCTTCCATAGGTGTGTCCTCTTTACTCCCCTCCTCCATGGGTGTGCCCTTTTTACACCCCTCCATCATGTTTGTCTCTCCATCCTGTTCTTCCTCAACAAGTTTGGCCTTACCTCTGGCCTTACTCTCTCTTGCTTCAGACTTCTTTCCCATGGACTTACCACCAGAAACTGCCCTCGTAAGATTATCCTTCAGCACCCCAAGTTTTAGATCATTATCTACATCACTGTCTTTCAGTGTGTTGCTCTGTTTGGCCACTTTCTTTCCAATAGACTTATCAACATCAACTCCCCTTACATCATTCTTCAGAACGCCCATTGTCAGATCATCATCTACAGTAACATCATTAGATTTTCTGACCTGTTTGCCTGCAGTGACTGAAGATTTCTCTGCAGGCTTGCGACTAGCAGCCTTCCTCATTACTTCATTCCTCAGAGCCCCTATTTTAAGATCATCAGCTAAAGGAACATCTTTGGATCTACCACTCTCGTTTACAGCAGATTCCTCCCCCTCAGACCCACCAACAGCAACCTTCCTCGTATCTTCATCCTTCAGAGCTCCAGTCCTCAGCTCGTTATCTACAGAAGCATCTTTTGATTTGTTTGTACCACTGGTTGATTTTCGAGCTGCAGACCCAGATTCCTTCTTATCCCCTATCTTAACCAAATGTCTCTTAGTCATATCAAAAATTTAGAATGCACAAACCACAAACCTTTTTAGAACAAAAGATCGTTAGGAAAACCCCAACAACGAAGCACCAGATCAAATATAAATCCTGCAAAAATCATAGAACAATCAGATGATTGTTACAAAATGAATAAATGATAAAAGGCAAAAACATATAATCAAAATAATAAAACAAAATAAAATTACAAGAAATTTCGCAAACCTATACCTCTCAACAGACAAGACACACATTCATGAGAGATGAAGACTTTAAACTCCGATCCAGAAGAAAACGACAAGAATCTAAAACTACATTTGTCATATGCAGCCAGTTTAGCAGAAAGTTTATAAACACATGTACTGGCAAAAAGTCATGCCATTTGTTTTAAGATTGTTTCCTTGAACAATAATAGTCAGGATTGGTAGTTTGGTTTCTTTCGAACAAAATTCACATATCAATCACCAAACAAGAAAGTGAGTCTCACAAGTAACATCTTGAGTATTCATTTTAGCCAATGGTTCAAGATGACCAAAACTCCAGAATGCATTAATAGCCAAGAAATTTTATATTTCAGTCCCTAATTCATACAACATAGAACTTCCTAATGCAACCCCATGTAAGTCCAATGAATCCACGAATCATCAAACCACCATTTTTGTGAGAATAGCAATTTTCAAGCTACATGTTACCACCTAATCTATTTCTCTTCTTTAAACTCATCCCATAGTTTTTTCTGCTTGTTTTGTTTGTATTATAGAGCGAGTATTGAGTTTCAGAATAGTTTTGTAACTGAAAGAATTCAAGAAAAAGCCCAGACGCAAACAAGCACCAACTCATACTTCTTAAAACTCATCCCATAGTTTTTTCTGCTTGTTTTGTTTGTATTAAAGAGTGAGTCTTGAGATTCAGAATAGTTTTGTAACTGAAAGAAATTCAAGAAAAAGCCAGACGCAAACAAAGCACCAACTCATCCTAACTGCAAGACAGACAAGTAATTAATTGCGTCATAAATGCAAGGCTATATTTAGCCTAGAATATATATCTGATGTGTAATTAGAAAACCCAGATAGGAACAATATAGGTACATTGTATATCACGACATCTATAGATGTAAATATATGTAAGCATGTACCAAATAAAAGCAAAATAAATGCAAAACAACAAAGTAGCCATATTTTAGCTCTAACGGCAGGAAAACCTTGGCCGAAATACCTGCAAGACAAAATCAATCAGAACATACCATGATTTGAGAAGCCACACAAGGGTAATACCAAAGCATTCAAGAGAACATCAAAAACCAAAACGAGCAAAACTAGAATATATATATATATATATATAATTTTTTTTTTTTTTTTCCATCGCTGAGCGAAACTTGAATCTTGCCATTGGAAAACTTACATTTCATGGCAATACAATAGTAGCAAACCATGTGAAACTTCAGCATATGATGAGAAAACCACAGATATGAAGAATCAAAGTATTGTAAAATCATAACATTCAAGAGAGACCCTTAACAAAAAGCAACCAAAACTTGAATGCTGATGTCAAAACAATGGAAGTCTAGAAAATCATAAGAAAGCACTGACATGGAGTAAAAATGGTCAAATGGAATTCAGTAATCATATAGCAGGAAACAGAGGTCGGTCTGGGGAGTTTTCAAGGGCTTAGTTGGAGAACCTCTTATGTGCTTTACCTTGGGGCTACCGCACTGCTCTCAGTACTGACTACTGAGCATAATCAAGAAACTCGCTGTTGCCTGGGGGACACTTGAGGAAGAATTTATAATTGCAAAAAGGCTATACCAACTATAATATAGAATTGTGTGCAGTGAAACTCCACTTGCTTTCAGAGCTCACCAGTGAAGACCATGGTTCCATTTCATTGAGAGGGGGTCCTTAAATAAGGCTCTCCCCGACGTTGAAAATGGAAAGTTAATAAAGAATTAACCCATTCAAATCTCAGAAAAAAAAAAAAAATTAATAAAATTAAATTAAAAGCTCTAGAAAGTAATTGTAAAGAAATTCAATTATATACAGCCAAGAACCACAATAACGCTACAACTTGCTACCAAAAAAAAAAAAAGAGAGAAATTCAATTACATACAACCAAAAACCACATTAACGCTAAAACCTGCTACCAAAGAAAATTGGATATGAAGAATCTGAAGGGGTCAAAAATTGGATATGCAATAAATTCACCCAACACAGCCAAAAACGTACAGACAAAACCCAAACGCCGAAGTGTACCAAGTGGAAAGAACCAAACCTGAAATGCTGGCACAAATTTAACCCTAGTTTCAGCAACCCAGAAGCCCTTAAATTTCCTTAACAAGTGGACCAAATAGACGATTACATAGGCACCCGAAATGAAAAACTTGAAAAAGAACTTAAATTTCTAGCTACTTGGACATCAAGAAAAGGAAAAACTGGCCAAAAAGCAACAGCAAGTTGGATATGGTACCTGAGGTAGAACCCGGTCTGGTCACTGGTGTGTGCACCTGTGACACATTGGCGGGGATGTGCTGGGAAATGGGAATTATGTAAGTATGTAGAGAGGCATTGTAGCTAATCACAGCACTGGCTGCTATGCCATGTCAGCTTCGGAATAGGCGGGAAACATTCTTCGACGTTTGACACGTGGCTACATCGGGTTGGCTACAAGTGCCCCTGTGCTTTTTCTTGGACTTGGAGAACCAAGATAAAATACGCCTAATTTTGCAGAACAGAGCATAGAGGGAAAGTGTGGACTCGGAGGCCTAACCTGTGGCCAGGCTCATATGTAAAAATTAAAACTTGCAACAAAATATCAAGAATTCAAAGGGCTTTCTTAAATGTGTTTTTATTGAACTTTTTAATAAGCAGCCAATACGGAGTCAAATCAAAAAGTCATCAACCCATACTAGCCATAAATTCATTCATATCCAAATGTAAGTTTCCGGAGTTAAAACCCAATTTAAAGAAGATGGGAAGTACCAGTTAGGCCAAAACCTAACGGCGATTATGTCTCCATCTTTCTTATTGACAGGAAATATATACGACAGTACAGTAATAATAATAATCATAATAATTCAATTAACTCCTGTCTTGATCCTATTGCATTGAGAGTTGAGATACTAATAACACCACTTGGCACTGCCAAGATCCAAACTTTGAACCTATTTGAAGTGAAAGTCTCTTCCACCTGTCACGCATGCGCAAGAGAACGCAAAACTGGTGTTTAGATAACTCCAATAACATAAAAGGAACCAAATTCGAAGTATCTACTTCTAAGAGATAACAGGTCAGATGAAATGGACTGAACTGAACTGAAGATGGGGGAGCTAGCATTAAATAAATTAAAATACTATACAAAAAGAAAAAAATAAAGTTCACATATTTGGGGAGATTTCACTGACTCCGTACCCAGTTCCATGGTTATGTTTTCAGATGCTGCGACTTTCTACCATCTAGATCCCTTCTATCTAATTTTCGATAATTAGGATGATATTATAGGCTATAGCCCATTACCCTGTGAATAGAAGTAGAATAACATCTATTTCTGGCCATGTATAGATGTGATGATTCACGACCACCCTTTGCATCAAAAGTTACATCTGCTATTTTTGAGTGTGTGAAGAACAAAAGTCTATTTATGTTTATCTTCCGTATAAGAAGTCACATCATTGGGTTCTGATCCATTATCCCTCAATCGTCATCTTAAACAGAGAAATATTTTTGTAACCAAATGTAACCCTAGTCACGTTTAGAAGCACAAGCCTCTTTATATTGTAGGATGGACATTCTATATAACACAAAACGCCGTGGATAAAGCATAGAAATGCTAGGCATACAAACGATGTTATAAAAATAAATGAATCTATTAACATGATTTGATGTGAACTTACAATAAAAAGAATTTTATAATCAATATCGAGAAAGAGTACGTACCATAGTAAATAGCATCAGGAAGTTGCTCAAAAAAATGGCAGAAAGAGTACAGCTCCCGACAACATAGAGTCGGTGGCAACTATGCATCTCGCCGTTGAGGAATTCCCACTTTTTCTTTTTGTTTTCCGGCCCCTCCATTTGAGGTTTTTTTTTTTTCCTTCATGCCTATTAGGCTATTTGCAACTCAAAATGCTATGAATTTCCTCATCTCTAACCAGCTTCAGTTTGTTATGAATTTGAAAAACATAAAAAGCTTTTTACAGACATTTTTAACAATTCATTACAAGATGACTCTTACTTTCATGGGGTCAAACCTAATTTTTTTTCCTTGGTCATTACATTTTTTAGGGTTTATATTTGTTTAACAGATCTTACTATTAAAGAAGTTGCACCATTGGTATTGGGTTTTTAGCATTCCATGGCATTTTCTATTGCCCTATCTCTCAATAGGGTGTCTCTAATGAGATCAACACTTTCATTAGAGAATCACCATTCCAAGATCCAACAACTACTTCTTAGGATAATTTAAGCTTTCAAAATCAATTATTCACTCCAATGAATGTCTTGCAAAAAGGAAAATAAAATTCACACAAAAAAAAATTCTACAACATTTGTTATCATGAGCAAAAGAGTATGATCAATCTAGAAAATGTCAAGATGAAGGAAGTAAAATTGTCAAGGTGAAACATTTAAATCCAAACAAATAATATGGAAATACTAGTAATCATTAAAATGAAATTTGCAACAAAGAAGTGCAAGGTGAGGATTGGAGACAAATTTACAATGAGATGTATTGTGATCAGTTGGACTAATAATGCAAGATTAAGCATGACAATTCTTATATGGGAGAGAGAGTGATTGAGAGGAGAAATGATTGAGAATGCAAGTTCATATATATGAAATGATCTCCCTTTTAGATGACAAAAAAATAAATGGGATTTGCTAAGAAAATATCAATTTTCTTTAAGCAACAAAATGTTGGAGGGTTTGTAAATCTTATTGGGCATACAAGTATATTGATCTAGAAAAATTCAAAACAAAGGGGAGTTTGGGAAATGATGATAGATTTGAACAAATAAACAAGTAATTGAGCCTAAAGCATTTGTGAAACATTAAACCCAAACAAAACAAGGAGGAAATTAAAATTGATACAAGTTCACAATGAAAAAAGCAAATTGAGAATATGAGAAAATTGACAAACAATAAAAAAATTTGACGGAGAAAATACTTATCTGGAAGGGATAAGAAATTGAGAAAAAAAAAATTACTAGCACTGCATAGCGAATACGAATTTCTCTATTTTAGACGAGAAAGAAGACTGTGAGATCGACTAAATTTATTAGGCAAATATCGTAATGTTCTTTGGGCGATATGTTCGAGGTTTTGTTAGTCATATCGGGTTTAGCTATATGCTTTTGACAATTGTCTTTATACTTAACTACAAGCGTTACCGTAAGATATTACTCGATCCATTTTCATTTCGCTAATTATCTATGTATTAACTAGGGCATCCATTTAGAATGCATATTCTATATTAGACTAGCATTAATGTTATATGTCACACATTAATTGCATTTTTTCAAAAAATTGGGATACCCATGATAAGCATAAGTCTAATAATCACTGTAATTTCTGCTTGGCCATGTTCCTGGGATTTTTTTTTTTTTTTGGTTGAAAAAGATGCTTTTGAGAAACAACATATACAAGCTAGATTTTTCATTTTTCAATTGTTAAAATCCGAAATTGATGAAGACAAAATCATCATATAATTAGAACTCCAGAAGGGAAAGGAAAAAAATATTAGGTATATTTAATTTTTCTTAGCTGGATAATTATTATTTTTTAACATTTTTTGCAATTTTAAATCCAAGTGATTAGGTATATTTATTGTGTTCACACCATATTGAAAAGCATATTAATTTGTCTAAAAAGACAATACCTTCATTTTCTTGTAATAAGAAATAATCTAATTATATTAAGACTATAAATATAATATATAGAATATCGATACCTATAATATGAATCGAACGTCCAATCTTTAAACACCACATTAAATACTTAACAAATCTTACATAAGAAAGAAAATAATTATTTAGCTATATCTGATTTTATTTTTTAAATCTTTTTTCCTCACCACATGGCATCCTTGCAAAAGTAAATATCCAAATTGACCCGCTAAATGAAAGCCCGAAAAATAAAATTAGATTAAAGTAATGCTACATACAATTATATAATATGTAAATGTTGTACAGTTATTTTGAAAAAGAATTGAATCTATTATTAAAAAATCAATTTTTTTTTTAATATAAATCTCATATTTATTATTATTTTTAAAGTGATTAATTGGCACTCTCAAAAGAAAAGGGAAAAAAAAAAAAAAAAAAAGGATACAATGATTTTCCCAAGGTAAAAGGAAAAATAATAGGATAATGCACTTCAACTGAAAACTGCAAATGGCAGTTTCTGCAATCTACAGCACATGTTAACATATAAACAACAAGAAGAGAGTACATACCTAATGAGGAGGGCCAGTGGGCCTATAATTCACATATTTACAACCACATATTTCAGGATAACATTTCATGAAACTACATCTCCCTGACTCTAATTCTCTCTCTCTCTCCTGCAACTAACTCAAAAGTCAAAGCAAACACAACCTAAACATGGCTATTTGAGAAGACATCAACCTATTTGAAGGGAAATCAAATGAAAAAATTAACAAGGATTGCATAAAACCCAACACAACAAAAGAATCTTCATTCCCAAACATCAGTTTTTCCCCCAATAACTGATGATAATCATCGGTTCATCTAACCTCAAAGAATATCTTCATTCCCAAACACCAGTTTTTATCCCCATTAATTGATGATAATAGTTGATTCATCTACCCTCATTGGCTAGCTGTAAGGACCCATCCCTCATCAATTTCAAGCTGAGGTTATTAAATCTTTCTCGTGAATATTGCCTGGACGCTTTTCTCCAATCTGTACCAGCTTTCATCATGGTAGAAAACTCCTCATAACTTATGCGCCCATCCTTCAAAATTAAATAAGAACAAGGTTGGACTCTCAATACAGCAAATTATCAATGAACACTACCAAACAAAGGCCATATAAAGTTTAAAGCATTAATATATACTTGGGATTAATGGCGAGATGAAGCACAGAACCAATGGCAAAACATTGCACAGTGTACTTAAGAGAGACAATAAAAATAAAATAAAAACCATTCTTGCAGCAAAGCTTTCAGGAGTATAATTGCTTCAGCACTGCACAGTGTTTGTTAAGGAATTCAAATACACTTCAATACTCAATACTAACCTTGTCTGTGTCCACGTCTTGCATAATAGCATTGATAACTTCCTCACTGTTATCATCCATCTCATCACTCAAAGCATCCCGCAGCTCTTCAATCTCTATGTAACCACTCTGGTTTTGATCAAAGAATGCAAAAGCTTTGTGTAAATGCTCATCATTGCCCATCTTTTTAAGGTGAACTGAAACTGCAACAAATTCTCCATAATTGAGAGTTCCATCCCCGTCAACATCAGCCTGCAGAAACCAAAGTTCAATTATTTTACAAAAACATAATTTGATCATATTTGCGACTGAATGGTGAACAGGAAGGTTTGCAGCATTGGTTTTGCACAACTTTCCATTTTTGAATAAATATGTTGAATGAAACGTGATGTAATAGAGAAACTCCTACTCCAATGGCAAACATTGATAGTAAAAACACTTACCAGAATTTTTATTTTTATTTTTTTTATAGGTACTTACCTGATTTTTTATTCACTGAAGCAAAACCCTTATAAAGAAAATATAATTGAACAACTTCTAAATTACATCAATCTCTAAAGTTCTACCAGGAGAGCCAATCCCAACTCCAACCAAATTAGCAACTCCTAAACTAAAATGGTTATCTTCTAAAGGCTAAGCATTTTTTTCTTTTTTAAAGGCTAAGGTTTATTTGCAACATAAAAAATAACTCCAAAGGAAATAAAAGGACGACTAGACTCCTTCAGCCTCAAAGAACTCCTTATGAGGAACGTAACAGATTATCAAAGGGATTAAGGAGGATAAATAGTTGTGCAAGGCTTACAGCTTCCATTAATATTTGAAGATCTGCATCAGGAATCTGTTGGCCAAGCTTTCGCAACCCGACTCGAAATTCCTCAAGGTTTATCTTGCCTCTTTTGCCAACATCCATAGTATCAAACGCCTCCTTTATGCCAGCCACTTCCTCCACTGACAAATGCTCAGCCACCACCTAAAATGAAAATGTCAAAAAGGTTCAGACTATTGTTTTTTATATGAGCAATATTGCATTAAATCAGAAAGAGAAATATAAAAGGAGTGAGATGGGGGTACCTACAAATACCCGGTACAATAAATACATCTCATAGAAATACAAAGAAAAAAGGGAAAAACTATGGGCCCCATATAATATATTCTAAGTTCAGATTACAGAATACTATATTCTATGTTCAGATTATAGAATAATATATTTGAAGTTCAGATCATAGAATAAGGGAATCGTAATATTAGATTGTCAATTTTCTGAAAAGAAAACTATTAGACCAATATTAGATTGTCAATTTTCTGAAAAGAAAACTATTAGACCTTTAAAATTATCTTACATCTGAAAGTTGCATAACAGGTGAACAAATTTTTGGAAAAGACGGAGTTAAAAGCCAAACTGAGCATCGTGAAAGAGCTAAGAACATAAGATTATTTTTACTTTTACACTGCAATATATATTAAACATTTGTATCTTCCTATATCAGTCAATCAAGATCGTTACCCGTAGAGCTCTTTTTTTAAGCTTGTTCATTACTGAAAATTGCTTGAGCCTGGCTTTCACAGTCTCGCCCAGGGGAACGTTTGGAGCCTTCTTGGCATTTTGTATCCAAGGATGATCTGCTTGTGATATCATGGGATAGCCATTTAATATTGAGCAATAAATTTCAGCACATGTGAAACAAATAAAGTTTATGAAGCAGAACAGTACCGAGCACTTGCTGAGCTGTAAGCCGCTGCTTAGGATCTGGATCAAGCATTTTCTTCACAAGGTCCTTTGCGTTACCTGAGACTTTAGGCCAAGGGTCCCTCTTAAAATCAATGACCGAACGGATGATGGCCTGTGCTACCCCTTGTTCAGTTTCTGCATGCAAAGCACAAGGGATTTCATGAGAATGTAAATCCAAAATGTAAAATACAAGAAACTACATTCTTGAGAACATGTTTGTCAAATGACCTCATTCAAATATAGAAATTATAAACTAACACAAATCCTTATTTTTTTAAAAAGGAAGCCAAACAAAACAGGTATATAAAGCCCTTTTAAACCTTTTTTTTAATGGCATGGAGCCTCACCAAGGTAGGGCCCTTAGGACCCACCCCTTGGGAGTATCCCAAATATACAACCCGCCTGTCAGAACCGTGTATTAGGTAATCCAAAGAAATTTCTAATGCAGAATCGAACCTGGGACGTCTAACCCTTCTATACAGGCAAATTAATTTATAAGAAAAAGAAAAGAAAAAGTCATTAAAATTATTGATATACAAGACTAACCTGCCCAGAATGGTGGAACACCACATAGTAAAATATACAAAATAACTCCAGCACTCCAGACATCAATCTCTGGGCCATAATTGCGCTTCAAAACTTCTGGAGCCATGTAATAGGGACTACCCACAATCTCATTGAATCTCTCACCTGTATAAAATGAAACGCTTTGTTTAGAGCAATTCTTCCATAAAAGGACATGAAAAAGATAACATGAAAAGCCACTAGGGAGGAAAAAAAGGAATAAGACAGCTAGAATGGATGTGGTGAAATACCAGGTCTGAAGAATACTGACAATCCAAAATCAATTGTCTTCAAGGGAGATGCTTCCTTCTTGTTTGCAAACAGAAAGTTCTCTGGTTTGAGATCACGATGCATCACTCCTTGCTTATGACACATCTGCAATGAAAATGCGTAGAAACATATTAGTTTGTTTCAAATGAATATTTTGAGCTGAAGCAGGAGCATACCTATTCGAAAACAGCAAGTTCATTTAAATCATTAAGCAAGAGTATGTCAGAGCCAGCAAATAACTCGATCCAACATATTTAAAAGGCAGACAGAGTAAAAGACATGGAGATATATACAGAAACAGAAAACCTGAGCTACAGCCAAATTGCTAGTATAGAAAACCAATCAGGATGCATCTATGACAGATCTCACAATAGGTCGGTAATGACATGCAACCAATCATACGGAAGTCATCAGACAAAAACAACACCATCTTAGTGAGAACCTACTTGGGAATTGTTTGGAGGAGAGGGAGGAGGGGGGGGGGGGGGGGGGGGGGGGGACCTGGGGGGTAGAGGGGTTACATATATAAAGAATACTATCGTACGAACAAATTGGATGACAATATATCTCACTCGACAATTACTTCATTAGCAAATCAACAAAGCGCCATGCAGCAGTGCCTAGAGAGAACAGCCAGCCATGAACGTGAAAACATGGATTTGAAACCAAGGATAAACAAGGGGAAGCAATTAACCACTCAAATGACCCACAATACAGACCCACAGAGACATAAAATTCAAAACAAATTGCAAGATGTAAACCACAAGTGTTTTTTTTATTGGCACCGGGTGTCCAGGAACAGCATCCCGACTAATCCCGGCTAATCCCGGCAATGCACAAGCTCTCGACAAGGAGTTTAAACCACAAACCTTGTAACAATATGGTACCAAATTTCCTTAAACAAAGTTACCAGCATCTAATAAACCTATAAAAACAATAGTTTAAATCTTATTTAGCCAACATCATACAAGCAAAACACAAATCCTAGCATGCTGATTCAGGGGAAAAAATTTAACTTGCTACATAGAAATCAACGGCCAGAACAATAAGTATAAATCAGAAACAATATCATTCCCAACCAATAACTTAAAAAGTGATCCAAATTCAACCTGAACAACTTCAACAATGGTCCTCATAACACCTGCTGCAGCCCGTTCCGTGTAATGCCCCCTTGCCACAATCCGATCAAACAGCTCACCTCCCTCGCACAATTCCATCACAATGTGAACTGCCTGGTCATCCTCAAAAGTATCCTTCAAGGTCACGATATTCGGGTGCTTAGGCAAATGCTTCATAATCTCCACCTCCCTCCTCACATCCTCAATATCCACCGCAGTCCTAAGCTTCTTCTTGGATATCGATTTGCAGGCAAACTTATCGCCTGTGGACACATCGGTAGACAAGTATGTGACCCCGAATTCTCCCCGCCCGAGCTCACGGCCGAGCTCATAATGGGCCGAGATGTCACGGCCCGTCGGATTTTTCAAGACCCAAAACTTGTTCCCACCTCCATTACCATTGATCGCAGCGTAATCAGCAGAAAAGGGATTGGGTTTTTGCTTGCGCCTCCCGTTTTGCTTCTGAGAAGACGTAACGGGGCTTGCACAGCAATTTCCCATGGATCAGAGCCTCAAAATCTCAATTTCTCCAAGCTTTTTCTGAGATTTCAAGAAGACCCAATAAATTATAACGGCAAATAAATCAGAATCTGAGCACGAAAGTACGAGAGAATAAGAACATCATATAAATCATGTGGATAATTCATAATTTCAGCCCCATTTTCCCATTTTCTCCCAAAAGTAGACTTTCCAAAGACTTGGGAAATTCTCTTCAAATTTACGAGAAAACCCATGAATCTCTGATCTTCAAGACACCCAAACAATTAAAAGAAACGATTTGTTGAAAAAAAAAACCCCGAAATCTATGGGAGATACAACAGATAGCCAAAAATAGTGGTAAATAATTGTTCTTTAAAGTACCTATAAACAAAAGGGGCAAGAGGATATTTTTGGTTCCAAGAGTCTGACAAGGCCAAGGAGAGAATAGGCCAAAATGTCAGAGAAGCAAAACCCAGCAGGGAATCTTAGGGAATTTAGGTGACTGAGCAGAAATTGTTGAGGAAGAAGTCCAAGATGTGTTTTGAGATGCGAAGAAGGGGATAACCCGATTTTTAATTATAGTAATATTAATAGGAGGCGCAGAAACGAAGGTCTGGGGAAAGTGCAGATTGTGAAAGGATCAGTTTCAAAGTGTCAATGAATCTCAGGAGGAACAGTCAAAGAAAGCTCGTTTTGTTTTGGGCTCAGACTTTTTCTTTTTCGATTAGAGGATTCAACAGTGAGAAGGAGAGAACCCTTTTCACATTTCTGCTGCTTGCTTTAGTTCTGGGGCTAAGTTTTTGGAGAAATTTGTGAATAATAATTAGATAATTTTAAATAATAAAAAAATAATTTAAATTATTATTTTTATAAAATTTTTAAAAATAAAAAAATAAAAAATTATAAATTTAAAATATGGTTAGAATATAAATTTTTAATATAATTTTTATTTTGATATTTGAAAAAGTTGAATTATTTTTTATGTTTTGTTTGAGAAGTTTGGAAAAATTATAATGATTAAATAATAATTAAATTAAAATTAAAAATTAAAAAATATTTATGTTTATGGCTCATTTGGATAATGAAATGAGATGAGATAATTTCAGATGAAAATTAAAAATTTAATAAAATATTGTTAAAATATTATTTTTTTAATATTATTATTATTTCGAGATTTAAAAATATTGAATTGGGATTTGAAAAAGTTGAATTATTTATTATATTTTATGCGAAAACTTAAAAAAGTTGTAATAATAAAATGAGATGAAACACACTCTAAATCTAAATGTCATTTGAATGTTGAGATAAGATGAGATGGTTTGAAAACTTTTTAGATCAAACTAGCTCTTAGTGCATTTACAAGTAATTTTTAAAAAATCGTCAGATCTATTTTAAAATATAAAAAAAATATTTTATAATTTAATATATCATAGAAATCACTATCAATTTATAAAAACTATCTAAATGTTTTATGGATTAAACACTTATCTTATTATTATTATTACTATTATTTTAATTGTTATTTAAGTAACTAATTAAGATATATACAGATCTACATTCAGAATTTGTAGTAAAAAAAATACAAAAAATAGAGATTTCTTATAGATGTTGATTAAATTCTAAGATTTAGAGTGAGAGAAATATAGACTTATGAACTTTATATAATTTTTGTGCATTTAACATTACTAGATAAATTCATCCACATGGTTATAAATATCTTGTGATCCATTTCGTGTCTATATTTTTTCTACTCTAAACTTTAAAATTCAATCAAAATTTCTAGAAGATTCAGATTCATGGACCCATAAATAGAGGGACCTCTTACTTCCAACCCATCACCAACCCTAATAAATTGGGTGGTTCGGGAGGTGATTAAATTCCAAGATAATCAATCTTTTGACCCCTAAGATCTAAGTACAATGACAGTTGAATTCTATGATTTTTTTTGTCTTTTATACGAGGAGAACGGTTACAGACACAAACTTTATGTAGAAAGATGTTATATAAAGTAAATTTATAAATTGAGGTGTGTTTATTAAATCTATTAGATCTATTTTATAATAAAAATAACTTTACAATTTAACATATTATATTAAATCACATCAATTTATGAGTTTATTTTTATAAAATCTTTTTATGGATAAAGTATTTTCTTTTTTTTGTTTTATATAGTATCATTTTCTTTCATGTCGAAAGTTTTCTTACTTTTTTATTTTTGAGCAGATTTTCTAGCTTTGGTGATTTGGGTATATAATTCATTCATTTGTAACTGATTTTCTTTTTCTTTTTCCTAAAAAAGGACCAAAGGGTTGCACACAAATATTGCCTTAATAGTACAAGAAAGAGGCCAATACCATTAACTAGAACTAAGAAAATATCTTTCTCATCTAATTCTTCACAGATCAAGAATTAGGTTAAGACCTCATCAAGACCATAACCATAGTTTCCATTTGGATCATTCCTCCTTTAATATCAAAATTTATATGAAGAAGTTTTGTTAAATTCATGGTCTTTGTTATCGATAAAAATAAAAAGCATTCCAGATATCTGTTTTGATTAAATATGCGATCTTATAATTGTTTAAGATGCTTATTGAGATTGTGTCACATATGATATGTCAGTCCATCTATCTATATTTGTAAGGGTAGGAGTATTTCCATTTTACAAATCCATTTAAAATAAGAGAAATGATGCTCATTTTTATTTTATTTTATTATCTTTAAACCTCATATTTTAAATGATTTTTATTGATGTAATTATCATAAAATCTGCTTAATTTTTATATAATAACTAACATAATTAGAGATGACGAATTTCGAATGGATAAAAATATTATAATTAAACAAACCCAAAAAATAGAAAATAAATAAAATTTAAAATTTACATAAAAAAACTTTTTCCTTTAATAATAGCCCTTTACTGTTGTTTCGAGGAAAATAACTGAGAAATGCGTGTAACATTACCCAAAAGAGAATACAGTGAAGTACATGACACGCAGGATCTTGTGCGCGTTGCCACGCAGCCAGAGGATCAATGCACTTTGTTCAGTGTTGACTTCCGTTCCCATGAAAATGGCATAAAACTGGTTCTTGTCCCTTTTTTTTTTATCATTAAAATTAAAATTAAATAAATAAATTTTATAAAATAAATCTATAAACTAATATAATTTAATATGATATATTAAATTATAAAATTATTTTTATTATATAATAAATTTAATAAATTATATAAAATCACATCAATTTATTAATTTATTTTTACAAAATTTATTTATGATTAGAAAATTTCTCACAAAGAAATACTGTGGTCCTTGCTCAAATACTGGTCGTATCTCTAAATTTTTAATTAAAAAAAAAAAGAAGAAAAAAAAAGGAATTTAGCTTATTCCAAGATGCAAAAAGGCCAAAAAAATAAAAAAACATAAAAAAGGCATATTCGTAGAAACATCCTAAGGAGGGTCGGTCGGATCAGCAATTTGAAGCCTCGTTGACAAAGACTAAGCCTGCAGAGAAGAATCCCCGTTCAAATTGTGATGCAGATTTAAGACCAAGAAGAAACACTATTGACCATTGACTCATTCCACGCGTTATGAGATTCAGTCTTCAATATAAAGTTTAGATCACGTATCTTATATGATATGAGATTATTGATTTGCAAGGAAACTTTAGAGAAAATTCTCTTTAAATAGAATTGCTAGGTCTATAAAGAGATCGTACTAAAAAAAATTTGCAACTGGTATGATTTAGACCTCGTTTGTTTTCAGAGATAAAATGAGATAAATTGAATAAAATATTATTAGAATATATTATTTTTGTATTGAAATTTGAAAAGTTATATTAAGATTTAAAAAAGTTGAATTATTTATTTTATTTTATATGGAGATTTTAAAAAATTATAATGATTGAGATGGGATGAGATAAGAGTTTTGTGAGAGTTTTGAATTCTAATATAATATATTAGAACTCACACATATGAAGTAAGTTTTTAATGTTAAAGAAATTTGAGCGAATACAGTAATCTAAAAAAATAAATGAGACTTTGAGGTATGTATAACACTATTTTTAAGGTGATAATTACCTCCAATTGAAAGAGTTTATTATAAGGTTACAAGCAAATTATCTCTAAGATACAATAAAATCACCAACTGCATATAGTAATTCTAAAGTTTTCTTTCAGAATTTCTTTATAAAATTGTGTAAATAATTAAAAAAAATGAAAGAATTGAATAAATGAGTATAGTACATTTCATCCTCAATTTATAGAGAATAAAGTGATACCATGAGAAAGATTACAATCTTTAACTTGTAACTTTTCAACGAGTAGTTGTTAGTTTCATGTAAAGACCAAAAGGCATGCCTAGCCAAGTGGTCAGGCGCCTCCCTTGGAGAAAGGAGGGCATCAGTTTGAGTTCCTTAATGGCATTTTCTTGTCTTTTGATTTTGAAGCATTGCGCCTATTTAAGTACTTATTCGACCCAGGCGTTGTATCTATCTAGTCCAGGCATAAGGCTGTAGTCCGCCCAAGTATCATGTCTCTTGCATAAGCATTGGTTTGCCCAAGAATTATAACTATTGGGACGAGACATGCATATAGGCCTCGCGGCTGTGCGCCCCTTGTGCCTCTAAGCCTATCACATGCTTGTTAAAATTAAGGCTCCATTTCGTTTCATAGATCATGTCAGTCCATCTCATCTCAAAATCTAAACAGCATTCAAATATAAACATTTTTTTAACTTCATAATAGTTTTTTTTAAAAACTTTTTCTCTCTTATTTCTTAAAATTCTATAAAATATCTTAACTCAAACCATTTTACTACTATTTATATATTTTTCATCTCATCTCAACTCATATGTATAATCAAATGAGGCCATAATCTTCAAAGTGAAGTCATGAAATTTAGAACTCATCCTCTTTCCATTGAAACAACACACCCTTACCACAGGTAGCTATTAACTTAAAAATAGAGCTACTTATAAGAAAATAACTTTAATGAACAAAAAAAAATCTATAGGATCTTTTACCTCCAGTCATTTATGCTTGATAACTGGAAAGTTTCAAATCTACAAAAGTGAATAGAGATTTTGTAGGGAATGGACTTCTAGCCTTTTGCCTTAGAACTTTATGGGTGGTTCTAATGGAAAACACAAGCCCCTTTATATAGGCAAGACTAGGAACCCTCATTTATTACTCCTACAACCTTTAGGCTACCTTCATTATTTCATCCATAAAAAAATAGCAAGAGTCACCACTTTATTTATGAAAGGCAATTACCTATACTTGATAAGTGAAGTGTATCATTTTAGATTAAGTGAACGACTTTAGGGAAGACAAAGGTTTTCCAGGAAAACCAAAGATCTAACATTCTCCCACTTTGTTCACTTAATAGGTAAAATCGAAATGGTCAAAATAATGTCATTAATTCTGTTAAGGTATCTTATATACAAACCATGGTGGTACTGCTCTTTATAGTGAACATTTCCCTTCTATGTGTCACAATACATAGTATCGCTTAAAAAATACTTTATGAACAACTATTAAAAGTCATCCGGGTCCAACTTAATCACCCAATGGATATGACGAATTCGTTACTTTATGCGCAAAACTGAAACTGAATTCAACTTTATTTTTTGTGAAATATACAGTAACATGAGAGATTACACTTTAGTTAGGCCCATATGATTCACATGACCCTGAAACTATTTTACCGGTAAATCTTTGGTCATTGGATTAGCTAACATTAAATCTGTACTGGTGTGCTCAATATACACCACATTATATTTGATACTCTCTCTCACACTTAAATACTTTGTGTCGATATGCTTGCTTTTGCTTCCGCTCTTATTGTTTTTTGAGAAGAACACTGCAGCGGTATTATCACAAAGAATCTTTATTGGTCTTTTAATGGAATCGACAATTTTAAGACCAGAAATAAAATTCTTCAACC
Organism: Carya illinoinensis; assembly: GCF_018687715.1. Taxonomy (NCBI): domain Eukaryota; kingdom Viridiplantae; phylum Streptophyta; class Magnoliopsida; order Fagales; family Juglandaceae; genus Carya; species Carya illinoinensis. Next base: position 29,879,717 of record NC_056765.1, read on the forward strand.
ATATGGTTTGTGTCGTTGCGTTATAGCACACAATAAATTCTGCCTCCATATTAGACGTAGCAACTATAAATTGCTTCGTACTCTTCTAAGATATAGCTCATTCAACAAGAAGAAAGATATATCCAAAAGTAGACTTTCTGGTGTCTACACAACTGAAAAAATCCGAATCTGAATAGCCAACCACTTGCAAAGTTTATGTATGCCTGTAGGTTAGCATGTAATTCTTGGTTTCTTGCAAATACCGCATCACCTTCTTTGCAACTATCCAATGTTGAAGTCCTGGGTTACTTTGATAGCGAACTATAATAATCCAACTACTAGACATATGTCTAGACAGGTACAAACTTGAGCATTCATCAAGCTACCCACTATAGATGCATAAGGCACACTTTTCATCTGCTCTTGTTCCAATACATTTTCAGGTAATTGTCCTTTATGAAATTTATCACATTTGATTATGGGAGCTACAGAGGCTTTACAATCTTTCATACCAAATCTCTGTAAAACTTTTTCAATGTAGGCCTTTTGAGACAATCCTAAGACTATTTGTTTCCTGTCTCTGTGAATCTCTATGCCAATGACATAAGAGGCTTCACCCACATCCTTTGTTTCAAAGTTTTGGGAGAGAAATTATTTAGTCTCATGTAACAATCCCAAATCACTGCTTGCAAGAAGAATATCGTCTACATATAGGACTAAGAAAATGTATTTGCTCCCACTGACTTTAAGGTATATACATTGATCAACAAAATTCTCAATAAAACCGTATGAGATAATAATCTTGTGAAACTTTAAATATCATTGACGGGAAGTTTGTTTTAGTCCATAAAGAGATTTCTTCAATTCACATACTTTCTGACTGTCGTCACTGAACCCCTCAGGTTGTTTCATGTATACCACTTCATCAAGATCCCCATTAAGAAAAGCCATTTTCACATCCATTTGATGTAACTCTAAATCAAAATGAGCTACTAAAGCCATGATTATCCTCAACAAATCCTTCTTAGAGACCAGAGAGAAGGTTTCATGATAATCAATGTCTTCCTTCTGAGTGAATCCTTTAGCAACAAGTCTAGCCTTATATCGTTTGATATTACCAGAAGAATCTAGTTTGGTTTTATAAACCCATTTGCAGCCAACTGTTGCCACCCCTTCTGGTAATTCGACGAGATCCCAGACTTAGTTCTTATAAATGGATTCTAACTCATTTTTCATGACATCCAACTAAAATGTAGATTTATTTCCACTCATGGCTTGTGAAAATGTAATTGGGTCTTCCAGAAGTCCAATGTCAAAATCAGACTCAGTTAAGTATACAATGTAATCATTTGGAATAGTAGGCCTACGTATTCTTGAGGATCTTCTTAGAGCCATTACTTCATCATTTGGAGATGACTTAATTGGCTCAGACTGTAAATGCGTAATAACTTCAGATTGAACCTCATTTACAGGAACATGCTGTATTTGAATTGGTATCATTACATGATCTTGTGATCTATTTTGCCTTAAGACAACCATTCTTTCTCCAAAAGAAGTCAAAGTAGCATGTTCAGGTGTTTCCTCAAAAGTGACCTCTTGAGGATTCACCCTCCCACTAGGTTCAACATCCTCAAGAAATTTTACATTTTTAGATTTGACAATTCGAGGGTTATTATTGGGATAATAAAATCTATATCCTTTGGAGTTATTTGAATATCCAATAAAGAAACCGCTAGTTGTCCTTGGATCTAACTTCTTTATGTTAGAATTATAAATTCTAACTTCAGCAAGACAACCCTATATGTGTATATGATTTAAGCTAGGTTTCCACCCTTTCCACAACTCGAAAGGTGTCTTAGAGACAAATTTGGATGGAACCCTATTTAATATATACCTGCAGTTTTAAGAGCTTCACTCCACAAAGAAAGTTGCATATTAGATTTACTAATCATGCTCCTTACCATATCCATTAGCGTACGATTCCTTTTTTCTGCAACACCATTTTGTGATGGTGTGCCAGGTATTGAATATTGGGTAACAATGCCTTCTTCTTGAAGGAAATTTGCAAATGGACCTTTAATTTGTCTATGTTCTGTGTACCTACCATAATATTCCTCTCCTCTATCAGATCTTACGATCTTGATTTTCTTTTCACTTTGATTCTCTACTTCTACTTTATAGGCTTTGAAAACATCTAGTGCTTGAGCCTTCTCATTCAGAAGATAAAGATACATATATCTAGAATAGTCATCAATAAATGAGATAAAATATCTCTAACCATTCAGGCAAGGGGTAGAAAATGGTCCACAGATATCTGCGTGTATAATCTCAAGAACACTTGAGCTCCTTCTTGAACCTTTAAAATTATTGATGGTTTGCTTACCCTTTATGCAGTCCACACAATTCTTGAAGTTAGTAAAATCAAGATCCTGTAGGACCCCTTCTTTTACTAATTGTCTTATCCTCTCTATAGAGATGTGTCCCAATCTCTTATGCCATAATAGATAAGATTTTTCGTTCAAAAAGTTTCTCTTAATACCAACTAAATGCAGGGAGAGATAATTCTCTTCAAAATCGGGATTAATATATAATTTAAATAAGTTATCAACTAAAGTTCCAGAACTAACAGGAATTTTATTCTTAAAAACAGTCATAACATTCTCAAAAAGGAAACTAACAAGTTTGGTAACAGAAATTAAATTTCTATAAAATTCTGGAATATAAAAAACATTATTTAAATCTAAAACATGTCCCGATTTGAGAATCACTCTAAAAATTCCAACTGCAACAACTTGTGAACGCCTTTTTATTTCCGGTGAAAACCCAAAGTTCACTCGTTGTCGGTTTCCTTCTGGTGAGAAAATCCTGTAATGTATTCACAATATGAATTGAAGAACCGGAGTCAATCCACCATGAATTTTTAGGAGCATCAATGAAAAAAGATTCATGACACACAAGAGATATAGAGCTATTTTTCTTTTCAAGCCATTCTTTATACTTGATGCAGCTCTTCTTTACATGTCCATTTTTCTTACAAAAGACGCAGGTCACCTTTTTGCCATTAGATCCATTGGATTTTGATGGCACATTATGTCTCCTTTTCTTTTGAGGTCCACTTTGACCCTTCTCGGTCTTAACTTTATCATTCACAACCATATTTGCACTTTTAGGACGATCATGCTTCATCATTTCCTCTTCTTGCACACACATGGTCAGAAGATCCGTAACTGACCAGTTTTCCTTATGTGTGTTATAAGAGATCTTGAAAGGTTCATACTTAGATGGCAATGAGTCAAGGATGAAATAGACCAAGAATGACTTAGATATCTCTATCTTTAAGCCCTTAAGTTGAGAAACAATGTCTCTCATTTCTGTAATGTATTCACGCATACCCTTAGAACTGTCAAAGGCTTTAGTAATGAATTGCCTGATAAGAGTGCTAGCTAAAGCCTTGTCAGAGCGAATAAACTGTTCCTCAATTGCCTGTATTAATTTCTTAATTGTAGCGCAATCACCAATAGAACCTTTAATGCTCTTACTCATGCGAGACTTTATGAGCATTAGACTTAGGCGATTAGATCGCTCCCACCATTGGCGATTTTCAATAGCTTCCTGTGCATCCGTATCCATGGCAGCAGGTGGTTGCTCCACACGAAGTGCATAGTTAAGGTCCATATACCCAAGATAAATTGAACCGAATCTTTCCAGTCAGAAAAATTAGTGTCATTAAGCATTGGAATAAAATAAACACCATCAGCTAAAGATTGTGGTACAACAGCTTCAAAACCAAGAAAAACTTTAATATTATGAATTCAAGTAAATTTTAACCTTCCTATGGGAAAAATGTTGCATAACAGCATAAATTTACTTATCTTTATTTATAAGACAAATAATTCCAAATATTAACAAATAAAACTATCCACACCTGTAGGCAAAAGATATATTTAACCGTCAATATCGAAAATCATTTTCCTATACTAATTAAATCACAAAAATTAAATATTTCCCTGTAGGGATAAATCCTTAAAACCTATGATTTAATTACAATGAGATTCCATTTTTTTTATGTATTCTTTTAAATAATAAGGATGCCGTGACATTACTTTCATTATTAAAAGAAATACAACTGGACATCTCCTTAAAAATATTAACTATAAATTAGCCCAAAGGCCCAACAATATGAATAAAACTTGAAATTGAGCCCACAAATGTTTGAAATCATGACCCGGCTTTTCTCTCACGACATAGATTATGACAAAATTCATTGATCATGCCAAGAGAATAAAACAAAGAACAAAACTAGATTTCAAAAGTCCATTATATGAACAAAATGAAATACTAATAATTCAAATACAAAGTTGAAAGGCAACTGCTCTGATACCAAATGTAAGAAAATAACTTTAATGAATAAAAAAAATCTATATGATCTTTTACCTCCAGCCATTTGTGCTTGGTAACTGGAAAATTTCAAATTTACAAAAGAGAGTAGAGATTTTGTAGGGAAGGGACTTCTAGCCTTTTGCCTTAGAACTTTATGAGTAGTTCTAATGAAAAATACAAGCCCCTTTATATAGGTAAGAGTAGAGACCCTCATTTATTACTCCTACAACCTTTAGGCTACCCTCATTATTTCATCCATAAAAAAATAGAAAAGATCACCACTTTATTTATGAAGGGTAATTACCTATGCTTGATAGATGAAATGTATCATCTTAGATGAAATAAACCATTTTAGGGAAGACAAATGTTTTTTAAGAAAACCAAAAGGTCTAACACTACTCACATTGCTGTTAATCTGAGTTAACTTTGCCCCCATTGGAAAACTTTATTATCCTCATTCATATAGACTTGGCTAACATTTGCGCACACATATGAATTTTCCAATTTATTTACCAGGCTGAAATCTTGTTATAACAAAACATCTATTTAGAAGTCTTATTTTTAATACACACGGCATACTGTTGATGTGGAAGCTTTTCATATCAATTATGCTAATGATTGGTTTTTTGATTTTTTCTTATAGTTATAATAAGTCTCGCTATAAGTAATGTGCTAATATACCGACTTTTGTGTAACAAAATTTCTTATTTATAAACGTTCTATTTCATTCAAATAAAATTTAATTTTAGAAAGGTATCCTTAATTTAATATAAAGTTGTATGACAATGGTAAGTTATATATTTTTCATAATTTATATTTAGTTGGGAGTTCACAACACCCGTTGATTGTAGAATAATCTAAAATGAGAAAAAAAAAATTTAAATGATTCATACTTTAAAAAGTTAAAATTTATTTAATATTTGCTAAGGACTGGTGTGGTTGTTAGAGTGAATTGAGTTTATCTCAATTCAGTCTAATTTTAAATTGAGTCTAATATTTAAATACCTAACTTTAAAAATTATTAAATTCATCTCAACTAAAAATCTCTTTATATGTAAAACACACAATACTTTTCAACTTAACATCTCTTTATATGTGAGACCCATAACTTTTTTCAATTTTTTTTATAAATATCTTTAAACTCATCTTAATATCAAAACATATCTAAATTCATCCCACAAAACTTACTTTACTATCTCAACTCACTACTATTCATAAAGAACTTAACTCAGCTCAACATCCAAACGTAACCTAAGAGTTATTCTATTATCAAGTCGGTGTATAGTATACACTATATTTATAATTTAAATGATAAAATTTGATTCGTAAGATTCAAGTTTTAAACTGTTAGTGACATGTTTCATGCACATTTAGGCCGGATCCTTAGTGATTCGGGCCTTCAATTTTTACTTACACACATGAAACAATTCTCGAGTCTAGCAACCATGTGGGTGGCTAGACGGAGCCTCCAATATTTAAGTTAGCTAATGGTCAACGAAGAGAGGAAGTTGTTTGAGAGTTCAAGATAACTCGAACCAGTCGCTTGTTGCCTAAAGGGCTGCCTTTATACCTGTGTTCAAGGTCAGCGACCCATACCCTACGATTGAGTAGAGGTATACCCCTTGGTAGAACTCATTTAACGTGATGTGACATTCTAGAACTTCTTGGGTGGACCGTCAAGAGGTCAAACGGGCTTCAGCCTTGTTCCGGACAATGTGTTACTACATTTGGGTTGGGCTTGTGCCTTTGGAAAAAATCCCGGCAACATAAAACTTTATCTTTTAAATCAAATAATATCATGTAAGTATTTTATTATTTATGTTATTCACACTAATTTATAAATAGAATTTTCATTTATTAATACATGGTTTAAACTATTTTAAGTTTCAAATGCTTAAATTATCTCGAGAATTATATATCTTGTGTGACGCCCCCAAATCCCCACGCCCGAACACGGGGAAATTGAGGCGTCCGGATGGTGACAACCCGGGTCACCATCCCATCGACGGGTGCCAAGTGTGTGCAAGGCAACAGATGTGTACAGAGAAACACGCAGCGGATAACGAAAGTCATAACTAAGTACCAGAATTTTTCTTAACGTAATACAAGCTGTTTAAAACATACATAAATAAAATATTACAAAAAACCCAAATACAGTTTTAAACAAATATAAAAGATAGCATCAGCAACCCGGCGGAGCCGCATCCTCGGGCTCAGCCTCCTCCTCTTCATCCTCTAACTCTGCACCAAAAGCTACGGAACCACGAATGGTACCGCAGGTAAGTAAAACCCAAACACTACCAGATAAAAACACATAAAACTCAAACAAGATGCATGAACCATGCCCAATGCACAAAGCCCATAGAACACAAGTTTTCCACACACGCCAAAAACCCATTTGGCCCAAAAACACATCCTTTCCGAAAAACACGCCAAAAGTCACATTTGGCCGCCAAAAGTCTATTTGGCCCAATATCTCGCCAGAAGTCCATCCGGCCCAATATCTCGCCAGAAGTCCATCTGGCCCACGCCAAAAGTCCCATTTGGCCTCATAAACCATTATCCAATTTTAACCGTATGCACCATGACCTCCCCTAGGAGTCATCCGCACACCCTGGCTCCAGTGTCACACCGTAGAGTACCACCACGCATGTGACACCTAACGAGCGATGCCCAGTTCCGCGCCTCCCGCGCGTGCGTAGCCAAGCATCCTCTAGCCCTCGCCAGCGAAGGGCCACGGAGTCGGTGAGTAGGGCGATGCCCGGTTCCACGCCCGGCGCGTTCGTAGCCAAGCATCCCCTAGCCCCGCTCCCGTCATCTCTCTCGACAACTCAGGGGACATCACTTAGTTTATTCCGCTCCCGAGTGACCAGAGGAGCTCCACTGAGATAATAACCCATCCCGGCTTGGGCTCGTGATACACACGCACCCGCAACACACTTACGCCAAAACACTGGCTTTTCACATAAATCCACAAACACCCGTGCATGCACCATGTAATGCCATAACAATGCATAATAAAATAATCAAACAACATAAAACAAATAAACAGGCAACTCCGTCCTCCATCCATCCGACCCCCGAAACTCCTCGGACTCAGTCCGGAATCAACAACCAACAACAATAAATAATTGAATGAGCAATATATATTAAAATCTGAAAATAGGGTTTGGAAAATACTTACAGCGCTATACGGCAATTTTAGAAAACAAGCGGCGTTGCAAACGGCGGAGGAAAAGCAACGTAACAGTGTAATTTACACTGTTGCCGTGGGTAATAAATTACCCACTTTTAAACGGAGACAAACTAGGACACGAGATTGATAGGGTATGGTCTAGGGATGGTTGTGAAGCTATTGGAAGTGACGAACGGCTGTGGGTGGCGGCGGAATGGCCGGAAATGGCCGGATTACCCAAAACGGAAACTAAGCTCGTAGGAGTTGTTCCGGTGATCGTTGGAGGCCGGAAATGGGTGGGTTAGGACGGCAAGGAGTCGGTGATGAAGTGGTGAAGAAGTGGTGGCCGGAGGTGGAGCGACGACGGCGGATCGGAGCCAAAACCGTGCGGCTTTCTTGGAGCTTTTCCGGCCAAACGGCCGGCTGGTTGGGGGTGGGTTTTGGAGGGGTGGTGCACCGGAGGGAGAGGAAGAGAATGTGACCGGTGGGGGGCCGAACGGTGGCCGGACGGCGGCGGTATGGGCTGGAGAAGGTGACGCCGGCGTGAGGGAGAGGGAGGAGAGAGAGAGCACGGGGGGGTCCGGATCGGGGAGAGAGAAAGAAAGAAAGAAAAAAAAAAAGAAAAAGAAGAAAAAGAAAAAGAAAGGAAAAAGAAAAGAAGGGAAAAAGAAAAAAGGAAAAAGCGAAAAAAAGGAAAAGATGTGAAAAGAGATGAGGTCCAGTCCTCACTCCGGGAAAACGAAACAAACCGCCAAAAATATTAAAACCACAAAACAACTAAAAGAAATAAAACACAACCACAAATAAATTAAAAACCAATTTAAAACACAATAATTTAAAATAAATAAACCAATATATTAATTAAATTAAAAACAATCATTCAGTGAAAATACACGTAAAAGCGAGTCATCACATCTTGTTTATCAAGATGTTAAAAAAAGAGTATTGTTGTGGATCATCTTACACTTACTACTACATATTCCTCTTGATGTGTCACCAATACGTAGTGCCACATGGTTTATTAAAAACAAGAAAACAAAAAAAATTTATCAATTTTGTTACATAATAGTCACTTTTGTGTACTCCTTACACATTCTATTAATGTGACGAAATTCAGCATTTATTTATATTGGAAAAAGTGACGTAGTTAATCATATTAGTGGAGTGCGTAAAAAATACATAAAAGTAACTGCATATAGAATTTTTAAAAAATTATATTAAAACCAAATGGTGTTCGAAAATACAAAATAGGGAAGACTGGAATTCTAAATTTCCATTTTTTTGTGTTTATATTTTTATTTTTTTTAATAAATCATGTGACATAATTGTTCGAATAATTTCAAAATATGGGTTTTATTTAATTGCATATTTTGTGTTTTATATAAACGGGTTAGATATATAGCTTATAATGGTACTTTGGTTAAATCCAATATGTTAAGTGATCATTTGGGTTTTTGACACTTTAGTAGTATATGATTATATCTTATTTAATATGATAAATTACGTATGTAAGCTTGAAAGCTTAAAGATTTTATTCCAGAAATTTTCTAAACATTATTGGGATTTGAGTCTTTAATAGGAAAACTTCATAAGTTTTCTATATATATGAGGATAGATCTCTTCTCCTCTCATCTCCTCTCCATTCGTCAGATTTGAATACTAATATTTATGAAGTATCAAAGATTTGCTTTCAAGATGTTTTTTACAAGTATTTTTTTAAACTGTAATTTGATGATTGTGATTCTTATTCCTAATATGATTTATAATATTTGTAATAATAATATAATGACGTCACATCAAGATGGTCATATGAGTCGTAAATTTTAAGATGAACAAGTTGTTTTAGGTTGTTTGGGTGTTTAGAAATGTTGAGATATATTATAAATAATAATGAAAATGTAAGTGAAAAATAATAATAGAATATTAAATAGTAATAAAAAATAATTAATAATAGTAAAAAGTATGTAAAAAGTAATAATAATATAATAAGAGTAATGCTACTCATCATCCTAATTCTCATTATCCTCACATCATCTTATGATGTGTCATTAGATAATTGGATACTATTTATTATATTTTATTCGTGAACTTATCATCTAATAATATATCATAAAATGATGAGAAGATGATAAGAATTGAAATAATGAATTTTTTTTAAATAATAAATAATAATAAAGTATGTTAAGAAGATATCAACACACAAACACTTAAAAAAAAAAAAAAAAAAGACAAAGGGTTAAACTTAGAAGAATTATCGATGATGAGGCTTTGTTTTTACGGTACGGAAAGCGTGTCAGCAAAATTAGACCCACAATGTAACGGCCTTTTGCCTTCACGCGACACACAGACAGAAACAGACATACAGAGATGAAGAAATCCGGAGGCGCAGAGAAGAAGAGGGCGCGAAGATCTTCAGGAGCTATCCAGAACGGCTCCAGAGATCCCAACTTCGATACTCCTCCTAGGGTGTGCTCTCTCTCTCTCTCTCTCTCCCTCTCTCTCTCTCTCTCTCTCTAGCTGTGATCTAGGGTTTTATTTGTTGAGCTAGGTGATTGTGATCGGACAATCTTATTGTTTTTGAGTGGGCTTATATAATAGTTACAAATGTATCTGTGAAATTGTGAATGTAAAGGCTCAGCTAGATTTATCTCTGAAATTCGTTATACATGCATACATGTTGTATATATGTGTATATAAGCACTCATCCATGTATATACAGTTGTGTACCAGTACATGAGTCTCAGGGTCTAGACTTGTCGGTTTGTGCACCATAAAAAGGAAAGGTCTATGATTTCTGTACACTCAGTTGGTTTGCAGTTTAGTGGACAGAGGTTGGGATTGCTTAGGATGTAGCGACACCTCTTATTAATTGGTTTTCATGGGTCATATTTCGGTATATTTTAAGTTTTTTTTCGATGACCTGTTGATGGTGCATTGTTAACCGTTATATTATATAATTGCGGTCTTTTATACATTCTTCTAGGCTTGATGCGAATCTCTATCTAGTTATATATTCAGAGTTTTTTGCCACAAAAGGCGTGCTTTGCTGACCAAAATTTACTTCTGGTAATAATTTTATGGACTTATCCGTGTTGTTACCCTTGTTTTGTTCTGATTGCGATGCTATTATTTTTCTTTTCAGGGACAACCGGTCAAGCAGGATGCCTTTCAGTTGTTTGCTGAGAAGGTGAGAGACAATAAGGATCTGGTGTCTAGGTGGGCTGTTCTACAGGAGACACGTGTGGAGTACTTCAGAGGAAAAGATTTTGTTAGCTTCTTGAGAAATCATCCGGAGCTCAAAGATATTCTGGAAACGGATAAGAACTTAGATACTGATGACATAGCTAATGCTCTTTTAAGAAAGAATCTTTTAGTGCGTTGTGACCGTGTGGTGAAAACTGTTCGTCCTGGGAAGAAAAAGTTGTCTACTTGGCCAGCACACTTGGAGATTTTCCCTGTACGTAGTTCTTGTATTTAACATTCAAATGTTTTGTTGAGCCAAATGCTTTACAGTTAGACCTACGAGCTGCTTAAATTTTTTATCTTGCCTCATGCGTCACAGCTAGCTGCTTGCTTTATATATTGTGGGCACAAAACCATTATCTTCCCGATACTACGAAGCCACCACCACTTTTGGCCTGGTTAGTTGACTTCTTAGAGCCCGAACCTGTTTTACACACCAAGGCTTAGTAGTTCTATTATGTCTCTTTGTTTGCAATCACATAAAGTGACTAGTCAAGGCTTCAGTATATGGGGCCTGCATATTTTTTTTTTTTTTTCCCAAAGTTACATGATCTTGCACATTATTATCTGCCTATTTGCTGGCACAACATTTGGCATTGTGTTTGCTTGCTTTCATTTTGTATATTCTGATGGAATATTGCTTCCTTCCACAAGATTCTCGCTTGTGGTATCTAATTTGTTTTCTCGTGATCCCTAGGGGTTGGCTCAAGTGTTAAGGGGGCCTTGATCTCGGTGATATGTTCCCTCATGGTCAAGGTTCAAACCCTTGGGTGCAAACAATTTCTAGGGGCTGCATCCTATCCGTGAAAAGTTGATGATTTAACTGATCCGTGTGATGGGGATGTGTTAGATGCCCAGAGTTTATCTGGATGAAAGACATGTTGCATTTGCATGGTCTCTGGGATTCCTTGTCATCAGAAAATATGTTGTCTTGTAATGAATCTGCATTATCATAATAACCTTGTTAGTTTATAAAGATGGGAGCTTATGGGTGCAAATTGGACATTTGAGATGAATGTCAGAGAATAAAGGATTTTAGAAGGCCTTCCAAACATTTTTAATGTTCCTTTTTGAGTTTTGAGTGATATGGATATCATTTTGAAGCGTATCGCATCATGATTGTTGTCTGCTTTACTTTTTCTTGGAAGTTTGGAGCATGTTTCATGATCATGTATCAATTTTTTATTCTATTTTGCAGGAGCAAGTGTTTTCTGAAAATGATGCCTTTTTTGCATGGACATTTGTGAAACGCCGTCCGCTTTGGCAGACTCTTCTCTCATTTTTCTGGCCCGTGTTGACTCTTGCAATTTGCTTATTTCCTGTGTATCCCCATCAGTGCAAGCTGCTAATACTCTACTCATGTGCAGGAGTCTTGCTACTTATCCTATCACTACTTTCGCGTAAGTTCTTCTCTGTTAATATATCTTACATTTTTGTCCATGTAGCTTGGGTTGTTCCTAGAACATTGTTGAAGTGTTGCCTACTATTGTGAAGTGAACCATTTATCATTTTATATTGAACCAACCTTTCACTATGGCTGCTGCTAATGCTGCTGATTGAGTATTATGCATATCTGTCATCTTTAGACAACCAGCATACATATTGTATTTTTTAGTATATTTTTATCTTTATTTTAATAATCCTGTAATTATAAAAAAACACATAAATTGGGATGGAGGAAGTTATGTTTTGTTAAATGCTGACTTCATTAAGGCGCTTGTTATGCTCATAAACTTCAACCTGTTTTAACCTTTGGAAGCTTAATTACTTGAATTAAAGGTGCTTTAGGTGCAAGTAGCTGTCCTGGAAGAATGTTTTCAACAATATGGTGATGATGTGGGAGGTATCTGGATAGGTTTATGGGTCATGCGGTAAACTCTTTTTGAGATGATTTGGATTGTGAATAGGAATTGCTTTATGGTGTTGATTGCACTTTTCCAATTTGTATCATCATCACTTAATGCTGAATTGGTTCCACTTGCTACCTTTCTATTTGAATTTGTGTATGTCTTAGACTATTTTCTATCTATAAAAAAAAAGTATGTCTTAGACTATTTTCTATCATCTTGTGGGTTTCCTTTTTCTCCTCTGTCTCTCTCACTCCCCCTAGGAGATTAATTCAGCTTTTCTGTGGTAGATGATGCTTTCCACCCGTCTATCTACAAGCAGTGCAGTCACCTCGTTACAGGCTTTAAGAGTTGCGTAATATGTGCCTTTTTCCTGAATTCAGAGACAAACCCTAATGCATCATCTACTTTTCTACCTGGAATTGCAAACACTATAAAAGAGATGTTATGTCGTAGGGACACCTTTTATTTTCAAAGATGTCTTGAAATCTAAGAAAGCATTTTCCAAGTATTTTCACATCAATTTGCGTCGAATCTAAGGAGTATTGCAACTAATCTTATGAGTGAACTTTGAGCTTTATATTATGTTATTTTGGTTTTCTACACCCTTATGTAGCATCCTTACGAAATGGGGAACCTCTTAGGACAGGCCTAAACAGGTCTGTAAAGAGCCTACAAATTAGGGCTGATGTGGGAAAACTGCTGGCACTCCCTCAAGATATAAGCCATAGTTTGACCTCATCCCCACCGGCAGTGTAGTGGTATTAAGTTGGTGGTCAGAGCGAAATCTTTTCTCATTTGCTGGACTCTAGGGTGATTTTGAGTAACTTTTTTCTGTTTTGTTTACTCGGTATGCTGTTTGATTACTGTGGAGCTTGACAGTTTGTTGTGCTTTTCTACTGGATATCATCGAGATTTCTTTCTAATTTGCAGTGAGAGCAACTATGTTTGGTGCTCTTTATATTGTAATTGGAAAGCGTGTTTGGTTCTTCCCTAACATCCTTGCCGAGGAAGCGACATTGAGGGAATTATTTCGTTTCTGGCCGAAGAAAGATGAGGAAGAGCGACCCAAATGGACGACAAGGCTTTTCTATGCAATTGTAGCTGTGCTGGTCATATTGCTGCTGAGGCATCATGCTCCTGATGAGGCTGCTAGAGCAAGGTTAGTTCTGAATATCAAAACCTAGTTTGCATTGATAGAAAACTACTCCTCTGCCTTGCTTCTTTGCATTGGTGTGAAGTATCAATTCAACCGATCTTTCAGGTATCAAAAGCGGGTATCTAACATAATTGATGATGTTCTCGAGTGGTCTCCGAGATTGGCCCTCTCTGGAATGATGGATAAGCAGCAAACCGTTATGAATGCCACAGAACCAAATGATAGTTCCCCAGATGCCAGCCAAAGTACAGAGGAAATGTCTCCATCCGACATCATAAGTGAAGAAACCACCTCAGACCAAAATGAGGCAGAAGCTTTTGAACACCTAGACGATGCTGATCAACATAAACGAGATGATCATAAATGATGTAGATCGTGTAGTGCTTAGTGACCTAAATATCGCATTGCCTGGTTTTTGTTCTTCCCTTTTTGGATTTTGTTTTATGATTTTGAGTGTAAAACCCTTTGTATCAAACAATCCCAATAAAACAGCTTGTTTCATAGTCACTTTTTAATGGCATTATAGAAAATCGTAATGCTCTTATATTTTAGTAGCTTGTACGATTTGTTCTAATGATATTGCTAAATGCTCTGGAACAAGACCACTTTGTACATCAATCTTGGATCTGTATGCACGGAACACACACACACACACACACACACACACACACACACACACTACACTACACTAGAGTGATGAAGTCATGCCCTTGGCCATGTTGAAGAGTCCATGAATTGTTTGCTTTATTTAATGATCGAAGTGCTCTTTAAACATCGTGAAATCTGGAACAATTAATGGTTGTTTCTGAATTGAAAGTGATTTTGGTTATAAAGTAATGGCTTCTGGTCACATGGTTTCTTAATTGATATGTTGATACATGCTTATGTGCTACGAAAGCCAAAGAGACAAGTAAAGGAAAATCAATAGTCGCTAAAAGATGAAAAATCTTTTTTTGTCTTCTCTCTCTATTGAATTAGTCATAAAAGGTATGAATCATTTCATCTTCAAATATTTCTTTTTTGTCTACATCTTAGGGTTGTGATCTTAATTTGATTGGATATTTGGATATATGCCCCCTTCTTCGCATTTGGTTGAGTTGTAAGAGAAGGGCCTCCCTTGTCCCTTGGTGGGTAGATCTCCTTCAATGCATAGTGGGACGTACTGCATTTGAATGAGTTTTTCTGCATGAAAAAGAAGATTCTTCCTTATATATGGGTGGGTGGAGATTACATTTTGTGCATTTAAACTAAAAATGATCAATACAATCCATGAAAATTGGATAGTCTGGCATTCAGCTAGTACATGTGCTCTTCGAATGACCATACAAACTCCTCACTGTCTTGGCATATGAGGCCATAATCAAAGAATGCTTTGTGTATCCTGGTGGTAGAGATGCCCATGGAACGAGAGGTCGAAACGCAAATCCAAGTCAAGCGTGTGGAAAGAGCTGATCTTGCAACAAGCTCAGAGCGAGCTCAAATTATCATTCCAATCTACAACACTGCTAACCTTCTGATAGTACTTCTCAAAGATCTCTCCCTTCACATGCTTCTCGGATTTACCTTTCGACTTCAGGTTCCATAGACAACTTTAGCATGATGCACAAACATTCTTTGATCGCGACAACATAAGTGATTGTGGATTGAATTATGTTGTGTAGAGAGACTTTGGATTGCAAGGTAAGGGTTTTAATGATTGAACTCAGGTTGAGCTCTCCCAATACTCGTTTGAATTTTTTTCCCATTACTCTTATTTGTTTCCTTGCTAATGACGACAAACCTCACAAATTTCTTTTGAGTGGAGAGATACCAAAACCTCTTTATATATAGAGTACTGCCAGAGTGACTCTGCCATTTAGAGTCATAACTTATTGACTCTTCAACTTCCTCTAAAATTTCACATCCATTATGAATTCAATGGTTTTGAAACCAAAAAAGCATGATTTGAAAAGAAAACCTAAAAAGACACCCATTAGGAATGCAAAGGCTCGACTGAGTTTGTGCCTTCATAAAAAATAAAAATATAAGTTGTATTGATACCCCTATTGCTTGCTCAGTATGTACAAATATGCCTACACTTTTCTAAAGCATTGGCTTGAACTCTGATGAAATCATCAATTTCAAAAACGCCAATGATAGTTTTGTTCAACTGATGTCGTTAATTTGCTTTCCTTGTTGTAAAGAATCCCTTAATTACTCTGAGCTATGCACTAAACCAGTCGACAAAGTTGAATATATGATCATAAGGCTAGCTAGGACAAAAAATGGGCATCAGCATAGGAGGAATCATTCAAACTAGCTATAATCATCTGGTATATCATTTACAACCCCAAAAATTCTCTTGTTATATAAGCTGTGCTGCTAGAAGAAGCGGAAGAATGTTTTTCTAATTTGTTTGGAAAATTAGGATCTGCAGAAGATTGACATAAAAGGTGGTTTGGAAAAATGCTCGGTACTTCTTCAAGCCCCCTCTGTACTTCCCAGTGATCATGCCTTGTCTTTTGACACATCAAAGAACACCTTAGTCTGACATAGGGGACACGCCTGAGAAAATAAAGAAGATCTGTCGTGTTAAAATTCGAGTTTGCAGCTAAAATAAAAGAGTGCTAAATGTTTTCTTGTTTTCATCTTGAAAATCTGAGCAGCATACCTTATTGATGTTGAGCCATTTGGTTCCACAAGTAGCATGGTAGACATGTTTGCATGGAAGTGTCATCTGTTGTTCACCTCTTTTATATTCCATCTGGCAAATCACACATCTATACAGGAGCCGAAATGAACCAAATTACGAGTCTGCAGACATGCATGCAATTGATGATTCTATGACATTTAATGATGCAAAGCTCACTCGAGGCCACTGGTAATGCTTTGTTCCAAACTGTACCGCATGAACTAGTGGCTTAGGACATTTCAACAATGACCAAAATGCCAAGTTTCATTAAAAAAATGACCAAAAATAATCATATCTTATAACGTGAAATGGCAAGAATCGAGATTTCCAAAAGCTGAAAAGATTTCAGTTGGTTACAAGGAGACAGATATCACAAGCGCTGCATAAAAAATACAGCTCACAAGCCCAGTTGTTACCTCTCATCTCCAGACTCCTTTCCTAACATGAAATCACATTGAAATTGGGAGCAAAGAAATCTTTCTTGAGAAAGACCTCGACTTTGAGTTTCATCTTCCCTTGCATAAAGATCTCGACTTTGAGTATCAACTTCACCTGTTTCCAGAAGCTGAAAATCTCAAATATATACAAGTCAATAGTTTTCAATTATCATCCATGTTAATGGTAATAGTTTCAATTCTTATACATTTGTTGCAAATCTAAAGCTTTGAACATGTTAATTGCCAGTTTTTAGCATCTTAGAACTCCCAAAAAGTAGAAGCTACTCGACTTTGTCTCACTTTATATGAAGTAAGAACCGAAATAGACACATATACTCATAAACAAATATTAAAGTGGATATTCAAACCATCAAGACGTGCAGCAATGCTAACAGAAAAAGTGAGACTCTCATGTACTAACCGTATTGAGCATAGAATCAAGAGTGGGGTTTTCTTGACGAAGGACCTGTAAATTTCCAGGGGAAACTTGAAGAAATGTATCAGAGTCTGTTCGTATAATTACAGAGTTAATTAGTTTCATATTTTTTTTGCATTTAAATTATAAAAGCAACAAACCTGATTAATAGGAGAAGCAAGCATTCTCTGTGGTCCTACAAAACAAGGGAAGAGAGAAATAAGTTGGTGAATTCCAAATAAATACTATGGCAGTAGAAGAAAATAACATCAGCCGAAAGAAAGGATCATGAAAACATCCAAGCAACCACTGCATAAATCCGTGAAGGTTTGAACCAATCGAAATGATAACATGTGAAGTGTGCACAAGAAATATAGCAATGTATACTATCAAGCAGTGAAGTATCTGTGGTGCAGTTCTTAAGAATTTTGACAAGCTTGTTTATTTCAATTCAATTGACTTTTGTGTTCTTTGGTTTAGAAGGGGAAAGACAGTGGATGATGATTCTCTGTTGATTAGGCCATATGAAAGGAAACAATTAAATTGCTTTAGACACAAGAATGATTATTGCAGGATGTAGCTCAAGTGGTATTTTCTCAGTTTCTTTTATTCTCTTCCTACCTCTTCAGCCAGTAAGAACAACTATGCAGTAATTGTTATGGCTGATTCTCACTCTCTATGTGCAAGCGCATTGTAATAGTGACTGCATTTTCTTCCATTTCTGCATCTACTTCAGCTCTCTGCCGGTTCATCATTGATGTAGAAGACCTCATATTTTCGCTGACTAGTACTCTACATTCCTCATCATCATTGTCCTGCACATGCACATCCGAACAAATTTAGTCTCACAAACTGAAATAGCTTGATGCAATACATCAATCGTGTTATATCTAGTCTCATGATCAGAGTACCTGATCATCTGAAGAACAAATAGAAACAGATTCAAGTAGAAAAAGTCGAACTCTATCAAGCTGATGATGAGGTTGTCTATTAGCATCATGCTAACTAGTAAACACCAAATCCTTCCACAAAAATTTTACCTTTCTGCTGAAATATTGTGCTTCTTTCCATCTGACCACACGCTGCTATATATATTTAGATCTCTGTGCTTTTTGGCAGACTATGTTTCAATCCATTACGTAAAGGGGGGAGGGGGGGAGATGTATTTATCCGTAGCAGAGTTCTATTTTGGTAGGAAACATAAGGCAATCATTCTTCAAGATGTATTATACTGTATGGAGACATGAATAATTCTAGATACATTTCTAGGATGTGCAATTCAGTACAAACTCAATTTACTCTCTTTTAAAAAAAGTAAGATTCATCATTAGAAAATGAATATTTTATGTTATCCAAATTTACCTACTTTTTAAAAATGGAATATGCGAGATTTGCATAATAGAATCGTGCTTCTTCTATCCTAATTTATCGTATTTTAAACAAATAAAAATCCCCTTCTTATAAAAAACTATTAGATCATATTATCAATTTATAAGCTAATTGACCCTACTCTGCACGGTATTTACACACTTCACGACTGTATGTAGCATTACTCAAAACAAATTACACTAAAAAAATAATTAAAAAAAACAAATTCCAATGTGTTTTCACTAAAGGTAAAATATAAATCTGTAAAATTAAATTTAAGAAATCTTATTGAATTAATAAAAAAATAAAATTAATTCAATAAGATTTAATAAAATGTTTGAATTTGTTTCACAAACTAAGGAATTGATCGTAACAATAAAAGGTTTGAATTTCAAGACTGAGCCTTATAAATTTTCAAAATTCATATCAATACCTATAAAAGTTAATTTTAGAAATGTTGTATTTGTGATAAACTATACGAATTTGATTATAAAATAAATTAGTTATAGTTGTAACCGACAAATATAACAGTAGGAACATAATTATATCTTATATTTTCAAATATTTTAGATATTTTCACTGTAAAGTTAAAAAAATAAAAATAATAAATACAAAGTTATACTAATTTAGATAAATAATAAATTAGAAGTTATACCGAGTTTTTATGAATTTATACAGATCCTGAGGTTTGTAGGAGTTGAGCTCAATCTAATTCATGGATAGCGATAGCTTTGGGACCATCAATTAGGGGTGTAAAAATTGAAAAATGCGATCAAACTGGAATGAACCGGTAGATTTGGTCCAGTTTATAATCGGTTCGGTTCAAAATGAGTTTATAGTTGGTCTAGTTTGATAGATTTGGTATTGATTTTTATATTTTAAAAATCGGTTTGAACTCAACCGGAACGGTATATATATATATAAATTTTTTTATATTATATTATATGTTAAAAAGTAATTCTATATACAACCATGAAGTATGTGAATGTTGCGTAATTATTTTGAAAAATAATTGGATTCACTATTAAAAATTAATTATTATTATTTTTTCCATGTAGTTTCCATATTTTATTCATTTTTTTTAAATGATTATGCAGTGATATCCATGACCAGATATATACAAGGATATCTCCATATCACTCATTTGGAGCTCTAGCAGTATACTATTGGACTGATTTGGATTTCATTGTTGTTGATACTTTTTACAAATAAATATCTAAGAGATAACATTCTGTCTAAGCAACGATTCAACCTCTCCCTTCATAGAAAGTGAGGATTCAATTTCAACAGATACAACCGTTTAAGAGATAAAATCATTTTTTATTTTTACTATACAAAAAAGAAAACAAGAACGAAAAATGATGGATTACAACTTAGACCAACTCCGATAGGCTTTGGCAGCACGTGAAGGCAACAAACTTGTTTTTTTTCAACTGCAAAAGTAAGATCTGAAAGATCTGGTAGTGGCAATTCTGGTGATTCGATGTGTGGTTAGAAGAGGTGGCACGTGAGGACCACGTGCGGTGATTTAGCAAAACTACCACTATCCTCCAAACGATTTGCAGTCTGAGATTCTTGTGCTGCCTATGTTTCTAGAGAGTTGCCGGAAAACTATAGATCTAACTTTTTCAACCTTGAATAAAGATAAATAAACTAAAAAATGAGGGAAGAAGTAAAATTAATGTCACTAATAAGTTATACACTACTTATACTATACTTGTATAATTATATATTAATGAATTAGTAATTGTTAATAATAAGTATTAAATTCTAATAATTAAATTTAGTACTTAAAAAATTATAATACTAAACTTATGTAGTGTGACAAAATGTAAAGCGGAAAAACTAAATTGTACTGAAATTGAAAAAAATCAAAAGTTTCTATTTAAATAATGTATTGGTTTATATCGATTCTTAAATTTTCAAAACTGTTGTGTTTCGAATCGGTTATAGACTGTCTAAAATTAAACCAAACTGTTTATACCCCTACTAACAATGACAGCAAATAGATTTTATACTAGAAACAGGTGATCAAAAAAAATTAATGTCAAATACACTTTTCATATTTATTTTACAATTTGCATCAAAATACCTAGCTTGTTTGACAACCAAAGGTGTCCTTTCACAAAACCTAATATCAAACAAATTCTTAAAATTTTCAAATATTTTTCAAACATAACTGTAGAAAATATCAGCAAATGAGCAAATTAAAGTCCAGTTTAATTCGTACCACATTACCTACTAAACTACAGTCACCAACTGAAACACAGCCGCCACTCCTGAGGCAAAAAATGTTGGCTTCGAAAGACAAAATATAGTGTTGGATCAACAATTTCATCCACAAGTCAATCAAAATCAATGTTTGAAAAGCTTAATGTTTCGCACAGTTCAAATCCTATGAAATGATCAACATCAACAACACAAAGATCATCAAGCCTCCTATCTAATTAACAACATGGTTTGTACATTAACCCAGAGTTTAAAAGGCAAACTTTGAGTCGGCTAATTAATCTCTACCTTTGTACAAAGAGCAAAAATGGAAGAAGGGGCTGAAATAAACTGGAAACCTTTTAAGCGTTCAACTTCTCCACTCTTCATCCATGTCACATGCACAATATTAAAGCCAAGAATGATTTGCCGCCTGGCATACAAATTGCCAAGAATGCTCTCCGTAAACAGATTCACAGGGACTTCATCCCGTTCCATCAGGGTGGGGTCCATCCACAATTCTGGAACCCAACTCCATCCCCACAGGAGTTCATTGTATTGCAAGACGCCTCTGTGAGGCCTGGTTAGAAGAGATGCTTCCCCATTGCTGGCCTGAACAGTCTCCTTCCTCACCTCTTCCGCCCGTATGCAGATATGATGAGCCAGGTAAGACCTCATGATTTTGGTAGTGGTTGCCACCATTTACATAATTCTGAGCTTCAGATGCATCTTGCCTCCCTTCCGGTTGCCCATGAGAGGAATTCCATGTTTCAGCAGAGTCAGTCAGCAAGGGTTCAGAACCAGACGAACTTGCAGACTGTGATGAGAGAGCTGGCCCAGAAGCAGTGCCCTTTTCGTTGGCTTCATGGTTCGCAGCATCATCATTACTTTTCTTAGCAAAACGTCCTCCACTTCCCCTGGCCCTTCTCATAGCATGCTGGTGTCGAGACTCATGAAGATAAGGCTGTAGAAGATTGGGAAATTAAACAAGGTACCATATAGATGGAGCTCAAATTCTGCACATCCTAATACATTTTACTCCATAACCATGGAAACTCCAATTGCACAGAGCAATACATGTAGTCGCCAACAGTCTTAACGGTTTCAAGTTAAACTTAATTGTCTCAATAAAAAATTTATCATACATATGTACTTACAAAAACCAAAGCATGCATCTTATATTGAAAGTCCGGTAATATGAAAGATGTACTTCCCTTTTCATCCCTCCATTTGAAATGTGTGCCCATATGGAAAGTTCAAAGCACCAATAATACAAGAAGGATTTTGGGAGAACATATCAAAAGACATGTTATCAGAGAAAAAGAAATGCCCCTCCTTATGTAGCATATTTATTTCTTGTTATTTAAGATACTTATTACGAGATGGAAGTAATATCAACTAAAGAAGTATAACATCAAATATTTCAAGCTGAAGCAGAAATTTTATACCTAACAACTAAATTAAGGCACTGATTCATTCTACCTTTCTAACTTTTATCAACTTCTTTTCAAGCTCGGCCTTCGCACGTGCCTGTCTCCGCCTCAGAATACCTTGGTATTGTTTGGCATTCACATAGACAGGCTCTTGTGCCATCTCGAGAGGTAAAGGCATTCTGGCATGAGGCATTCCAAGAAAAGGAGGATAGCCCTGACCATGACAAGTACATGTCAGACCATTCCATATTCTAGCAAATTAGTCATGAGAAATATTTGTTTCATGTAAAACAAGAGTCATTTCTGTGAAGTTTGTAACCCCACCAAAAGGAAAGCTACATCAATTGACTAAAAACAAACAACCTTCTAGCACATAAAATTATTTCTATTATCATTATCACTGTTGTTACAGCACAAGCATAATGAAAAATTGCTCCTCAATAAAAAGGAAACAAAAATCATGGAAGGCCAGAAATGAGAAATACTTTGCATATACTTTCTCATTGCTGCTAAGCCAACCATAGATTGGCAGACAAATAAAGTGACAAAGAAAACCACCAATGAAGACATCTAGTGCTTCGGGCAGGCTGAGTATCTAAATTAGTGCCAAATTCTTGGATGATGGCAGGTTATCATCTAGGAATTTACCCAGGTTGAGTATCATGACAAACTAACAGAAAATTTCATCGAACACTGATGACACCAGGATAATTGGCTCCCCTTGGGCCCAAATAAGATCATGATCACCGTCTCCATTGCATTTTCCCCAACCGAAGGCATTGAACAGTGTACTTCATGATCTGCCACCATTCCATCCCAGGCCCAGTTTTTTTAATTTTTTTTATAACATAGTTCTGTTCATACCGACTCTGCCTAAGTCCAGATGACTTGACTTTTTATTCAAGAAAAGAGGACTCACAACAATCAGAAACTTTAAAATCCTGTGAATGGTTAAAATGCAAGGCCTTCAATTTGTAACCAAGTATGCAGGTGTGAATAAAAAATGACCATTTCCAACCCAATTAATCCCAGCCCCCGCTCCCCCAATATATTTATATAAGAAACCTTTTTTCTTTTTTTTTTAAAAAAAAAAGGTCAAAAAGGCAATGAAAAGAAGTACTGTAAATTGGTAAAACAACAATTTAAACTCATGCATCCCACATGATCAAACAGAAAAGTGTTATGCTTGGATTGAATGTATGTTCGAAGTTCACTTACAGATCCACCCAGTGGATATGTGGCCAAAGATTTTAGACAAATGACTTACTGATCATGAAGTTCCAGCACAGTAAATATCATAAGCCGTGGATCAAAGAATTACGTGTCAAAATTCTTATCCCAAGAGACAATCCATGGCCCTGTTAGGTCAATATTCCGTAAGAAGATACTACTGGATCACATAATTAGCTTTTGCTCCGACTATCGACCTTCTACAGTTGCCCAATGCATGGAAAGAACAAGATGTGGTATTTTCTTATCAATTCTAATTCCAATAGATGAAAGTATATCTTCTAAATTCCCCAACCCAACCCCAAGGGGTTAGCCCAAGTGGTGAAGGCCTTGGTCTTGGGGTCTCATTCCCTTCAAGGTCCAAGGTTCAACACCTCATGGGTGCAAACAATCCTTTGGGGCCACACCCCCTGGTGAAAAGCCAGCGATTTAACCAGTTCTGTGTAGGGAAACTTCTGAGGGTGCGGTGTACGGGACCGGGGTTTATTCTGCAGGTGTGGGTCCAAAGGGCCCTGCCTTGGAGAGGTTCCCTGACATCAAAAAAAAAAAAAAAAAAAAATTCCCCAACCCAAAGTATTAGCCAAAGGATCCTCAGTCAGAATCATACTCTGACCTCAGTTCACGTATGATAAAAAGTCAGAACACCATCTTACATTCTAACCACTATCTATCTTAATTCCGATTACACACCCAAAGCTTAAAACCTGACACTAAAGTAGAGACAACAACAAGAAAAGAACCAGAGGATACCTCTTTATTGCAGTTTGATTGGATGCCATAAAGTCTGAGAGATGAAAATTACTCCCATATTTGAAGCACTTTAGCAAGAAGATAAGTATCGAGTTTTCAAAAATCAAACCATTGAATGTAAAATAACTTAAATAGCAGTCAACTTTAGAAGAAATATTTAGTCCTTGCAACATAAGATACCTCTTGAGAGCATCATCTCATAAAAGCAAAAATTAAAAGGACGGTTGACAACCATGAAGACAACAGCCAATCACGTATAATCACAAGAGTAACTTACATAAGGCTGATGCCCATACGCTGTCAACATTCCCCCATGATATGGATCCTGATATGGATTTGATGCACATGCCTGCAAAAGAATTGAAACAAAGTTAGGAATCCCTTCATCTCCAATATCGCACAAGTTTGAGCTGTCTAGTTTTATACGTTAAACAGGAACTTAAGCCCAAAAGGAATCTTTTTGGCGGGTGGGTTCAAAAGGAAACACGCTTACAATTGAGTGGCCAACAAGTTCAAGCTGCGCAGGTTGTGTGAGGCATTCATTACGCATAGATGGCGCAGTTGATGCAACATGCTGCATATTTTGGTAGTGTTGTCCATAATTTCTGGCTAAAAATAGGAAATAAAGCTGTTGTTTAATATCTTGAAGAACTTGTATACTCCAAGGAGGGCAGGAATTGGAGATCTCAATAAGTGTCAAGCTCATACATAAGCGAGAAAATCATTTTTGTTTATTAAAAACATTCGTTAATATAAATTCTGTCTTACAATATTAAACTTTCTTAGTGTCACAATTTGAAGCACCTGATCGTGAAGATGCAGTATTTTGTGATTCTTTGGTGGCATCGCCACCTTCCTCATTCGGTTCATTATTTGACAGTGATTGACCATCGTTAGAATCTGAACCAGCATCTGGGCATTCCAACGAAGACGAATTGGATACATTCCCCCCTGTCACAGAAGGGGAGATGGGATTGTATCCAATATTACGCCACCAAGGTTCAGTATAGACAGCTGGTGGCTGAGTGGCATGTGAACGAGGGTCTAGTTGATTTGGCTTTTCAGACTTCTGCTGCATTCCTTCTAATTCCTTATAAAAGTGTAGGTGCCTTTATTCCCAGTACAACTGTAGATAGAAAATAGTCCCAAGTCAGTAAAATGGGTCCGGAGGGAGTTTTTACATCAACAAGCACACGAAACCAATATACAGAAAACGGGATCTTAATTAATCTATATGGCCATCCAGTAAAAAAGAAAACTCCTTTAGCAAAGACCCTAAAATTTTTTTCCCTGTACCCTTTAAAAAAGACTTCTGATATATATAAATATATATAATTTTACCAAATCCTAACACAAAAACAGCACCACGAATCAACCTCACACATCAAGTTCAATTTCTTCGATTCCCAGTCACATGAACTCGTGTTGGTTCCCAGAAAAAATACGCTTCAAATTCTCAAATCCCCCCATTTCCAAAAACAGAGCAAAGCCCAAAGTCCCACATGCAAACAACCTCTAGCTTTCAATTTGATACTTCCATTCCAAATTCCTCAAAAACCCATCATAAATTCCTCAAAAAGAAACAAAATCAGATGAAAAAAAATGAAAATTCTCAATTAAAATCTCAGATTCTTGAAACCCTAAAAACCAAACCCCTAATAGAAGAACTCAATTGCATAAAATAAGGAGTCAAGAAATTAAAATCCCTAACTAATTAGAGGGAGAATTGGAGAACTTACTTGCTCCTAAACCCTAGAATTTAGGTCCCGGAGAAAATCCGAAAGGGGTCAATCTAATTTCTATGCACCCTGCCTCCCTCACACTGAAGCAGCTTTACAAGGGCACTGATTGCGTCACCAACGCGGTCCCACGTCGGGTAAAACTGCTTATAGTTCCGCCACGTGGAGGAATAGTGACACGGTGCTTACCGATCCGGTTTTCCGTTTCGTCTGCGGGTCGCGACTGGCGTGGAATTGAGGAGAAACGGTGAGAGCTGGTTACCGGTTGAAATCAAGGGCGCAGGAAAGTTCGAGCCCTCATGGGTGAAGTTAGCAGAGGCTTTTGGAAGCAGTAAAAAACACTAGCGCCAGAAAATAATAACAATAATAAATATTAAATTTGAGACCCCACGTGATACGCACTTGACGGGCTAAGCCCGGTAAACGCGTGGCTCTTCTGTGGGACCACTCCAGTAGGGACATGACAGCAGGATAATACACGTGTCTCATTGCATTTTGTTTTTCGTTTTTTTTTCCCAAAAAATTTTACCTCATTCTTCGAATCTTCTTACCCGCAGGTGAGGTTAAACCTTAAAAATAAAAAAAATAATTAAAAAAAAAAAAAAAAAATGGATAGATCAACGCATCTTCAATAGCTCGTAGGAAGCTGGGGAATGCTGCTGAATTTATAGAAGTTATGGCTGTGTTAAGAGGTTTATAGATTTGCTCTTGGTGGAAAATTTTCAAGCTAATAATGGAAACCGATTCTCTTAGTGAAAGTTTTGAGCTCTTCTTCTGATTTCTTTACCCATTTTGCTTATATTCATGATGATATTAGAAGATTGATTCAGAACTTTCAGGATGTGACCTTCTTGCATGTTAATAGGTAGGAAAACAAGGTTGCTCATATTTTAGCAAGATTTGCATGACATGTAGAGGATATTGTTATGTGGTGGGATTGTTGTCATTCTTTTATTTCTCAAGCAGTTTGGCTTAAAAGACAATTTCTTGTAAGGACTTGATTTAATGAATGAGATTTGGTTATAAAAAAAAAAAAAATAGCCAAAACTAAAGGATATTTTTTATGAATTTGAATTTTGGTTATTCTATTCATATAAGTCCCCATATTGGAATAATTATTTTTTTCTTTATATAATAATGAAATAATATAAGATGAATTTAATTTTGACTATTCACATCAGATTCCCACATTAGATTATCTATTTATTCATTACATAGTAATGAATAATTAATAATTAAAAAAATGAAATTAATAATTAAAAAACTCTTGATATGACTAACAAAGTCATATTAGGCATTCATTTTATTTTCTCTTTATATCCATTTCTTTCTGAAAAGGATGGTATTACGACTGATCATTTTGGCTAGAAAATCAGGTTTAAATTTGTTTCAAAATTTGAAATTGATACTAACAAAAGTTTGAAATCTTTACTTTCTGCAAAAATCAAGCATTTGAATTTCCTTCAACAGGAAATCAGATTCAAAAAGATTTTTGAACAATTGTCCAGTAAATTACTTCAATAAAAAATTGAAGGTTTTAACAATAGATTAATTGTTGATATTTGTTTTAATCTTTCAAATGCCTTTTGGCATAATAAGAAATATGTTGTTTTTTTACCTTATATTAAAGACTTTTCTGAAAGAAATATTCCAACTAAAGTTCGACCTATTCAAATGAATAGTGAGACTTTAGAATTTTGCAAAAACGAAATTAATGATTTATTTTCCAAAAATATTATCAGGCATAGTAAGTCTTTCTGGTCTTGCGCTGTTTTTTATATTAAAAAAATGTAAAAATTGATAGAGGGACATCCTGTCTAGTTATTAATTACAAACTATTGAATAAAGTCTTGGAGTGAATTAGGTATCCTATTCCTAACAAAAATCACTTGATTCATAGGTTGTGTAATGCAGTAGTTTTTTTTCAAGTTTGACCTAAAATCCAGATTTTGGTAGATCCAAATTAGTGAGTCCAATAGATATAAGACTACCTTTACTACCCCCTTTGGTCACTACAAGTGGAATGAGATGACTTTTGGCCTAAAAAATGCCTTAGTGAATTCCAAAATATTATGAATCATATTTTCAATTCATTTACCAATTTCACCATTGTTTACATTGATGATATTCTTATATTTTCAAAATCTATTGATAAGCAATGGAAACATTTGTCTTCGCTTCTAGATATCATTAAATAAAATGGTCTTGTTGTTTTAGCCAAAAAGATTAAACTATTTCAAACCAATATTAGATTCCTTAGTTATGATATTTCTGAAAGCAAAATTCAATCCATCAATAGGGTTATCGAATTTGCTGACAAATTTTCAGATATTATTCTTGACAAAAATTAATTGCAAAGATTTCTTGATTTCCTCAACTATGTTGCTGAATTCTACGAGTATATGCGAAAGCAATGTTGTCCACTTTTTGAACGACTGCATTCCAATCATCTACCTTGGATAGATATTCATACTAATCTTAGTAAACAAATCAAGACACATGTCAAAATTCTTCCGTGTCTTGGAATTTCTACTTCTGATTCTTTCAAAATAGTTTAAACAGATACCTCTGACATTGGTTATGGTGGCATTTTGAAACAGAAATTTCACCAGACTCGTCTGAATAAATTGTTCGATTCTATTTTAGAGTCTAGAATGGTGCACAACTTAATTATAGTAATATTAAGAAATAAATCTTATTTATAGTATTATGTATTTCACAATTTCAAAGTGATTTGTTAAACAAAAAATTCTTACTACGGATTGATTGCAAGAGTTTTAAATACGTTTTAGAAAAAGATGTTGAAAGCATTGCATCAAAGCATATTTTTATTCGATGACAAGCTGTATTAATTGTTTTTTACTTCAATATTAAATATATTAAAGCTTCTGATAATTCAATTCCTAATTTCCTTACTTGTGAATTCTTGCAGCAACCATGAGCAAAAAGAAAAATAAAGAAAAAAAATTGCTATACCTTCACCAATTCCAGATCTCAAGCTCATAAAAAATGAGCATGCTTCCCCACTAGAGATTGCTAATAGGTTTACTACCTTTGGGAGTATCCCTACTGTTAAACCTATTTTATTTGTTTCTACTATTTCTACCCCTTATGATCCATATGCTAAACCGGTTTTTTGTTTAGAAGTCTCTGGTTCTTAATGAACCATCGTCTTCTTAAGCTTGTGAAGATATTATCTTTTAAGCTCCGGTTTATAATTTGATAAATCAAAGTTAATAGAAGATTTTCTTGTTCCTCAAATTTGGACAACACATTAATTGTTTTAACCAAAGGTTTGCAAGAAGAATCATTACAACTAAACTTAATATTAGGAGAATTAAATAAATCTGTTTCTGAGCAATATTTTGAATCATTAGAACTAAATTCATTGTTGTCAGATGATGCAGAGGATTTTGATTCGGGGAGACGAATCAGATCTTCTTGATCATTGGCATTAATATTCAACTGGTTAAGCTTATTTTTGAACTTATTAGGCTTCTGAGGACATTTATCATCAAAATGTCCATATTTGCAACAATTAAAACACTTTCCTTTTAAATGGGTTTTAAAACTCTTTTCTTTATAAAAGGGTTTCTTCTTGTGAAATTTTGAAGGATTTTTATAAAAATTATCACGGTTCTTTCTCCTTTTTTCTCCATGATTTTTGAAATACTTTGTTGAAATATTCTTCTATCTTGATGGAGCAATAGGAGGAAGGCCAAATTATTCACATAAATTTTCCATTTCATACTTGGCTTTCTTACTATTTTTCATCCGTTGACGAAACATTATTTGTTTATTACACATACTAATATGAAATTTCTTAATTGTACTGATAATATCACCATAAGTGTAATTATCATAATTAAGGAGTCGCGAGATATCAGTAAGTTCACCCTTAATTTTGTGAGCAAATAAGTGAGGTAAACCATCAATAAATTTTTCTTTCCATTATGGCCTATCACTATCGTCTCTAATCATAACTCTAGATATAAAAATGTCTTGATACCATCTATAATCAGACATTTGACAGCATCTTAAATTATTCAAATAATCACTAATACGATTAGTAATGTTGGAAGGGGTTCCAACAAAATGTTTAATAATGGTATAAATCAAAGTATTGACACCATTAGGAATTTCTATTCCTATGGTTTCATCAAAAATAGGTAACCATTCGTTATTATGCTTGATAACATTTTGAATGGTTTCCTTTGCTTCTATAGTGAGATGTTTGTCCCACCAATGTCGAAGCATACCCAAAAAATTAGTAGTTAAAATATTAACAATCTCAGGTTGTTTGTGATCATTGTTAGTATAAGTATTTGTAACCACAGACCTTTTACTCATGGTATTGAGGATCTCTTGTTCGGATAGTCCATCAATATTCCATTCGTAAAATTTGTCTGCTGAAACAGAAAATTGGTTTGAAAAATCTTGTCTTCAAACTGTAAATCAGGAAGAGTTGGTCTAGTATACCAATTTTTCATCAGACTCATTGGTTTGGGTCATTTCGAAGAAAATCTAGCAATTTCGGGTTTACTTTATAAATCAATATCTTGAAAATTATTTTTAATTAAAGCAAGATCTTTAATAGTAGAAGAATCACTATCAAACGATTCATCCGTAGTATGAAGTGAGAAATTACCATTTCCATTACTATTTAAAGCACTGGTAAAGGGTTTTTCTTTTTTAATATCATTAATCATTTGATCAATTTTATCAAGAGTTTTGACCTGCTTAATTTAATAAATTAATTTTATTAATTTATTTTATTTGATCATATTCTATCATTCTACCCATTATATGTTAATTAGTAATCATATTCTAATTTATTTAATTGGTTAATGGATATGTACTGCATAGCTCATCAAATTATGGGCATTTGATGTAGAATAGTGTGCTATGTACAAAAGCAACGGCAAATGGAGATACTTAGAACATAGAGAGTTATAAAGAAATAATAAAATAAAGATTTGGTAGTGTTGCAGTATACATCAAATTTGGTTTTAGTTTTAGAATTACTATAACTAAAAGTTACTATAGCTGCACTTTGCCTAATCCAATGTGGATAATTTATTGCTCTGATAGCTAAAAAGTACAATTTTCTTTTTTACATTTGGATAATTCGTTGAGGGTTCTTTTAGTGGTCATAGTTGTAAACCTAGATGGTAATATATATCTTAACAATAGCAATATCGTACTTGCTAATATTAATGTTTGTAATTTTACAATCTATTTTTCTTAATTTTATAAGACTAATGCTACATATATATATATATATATATATATATTCTTTTTACATACTTTTTATACACTCTACTGATATGATTGATTCTGTTAATTTTTTTTAATATGTTACTAATTATACAAGTAAAGTATACAAAAGAGTATACAAAAATAGCTGCACATCTTGAAAGTGATTCACTGATTATTATGGAAGCCATTTATCTTACCAAGAGACTTTTTCTTGTTATGGCCGCCCTTTGGTACAAGAGATCAAATCTTTACTATCTTATTTATGTTCCTTTGAGATTGTTCATGTTGATCGGCAAGGCAACAAGGTTGCACATCTTGTGACATGTCATGCACATTCGGTGACTGATTCTTTACAATGGTGGCATGATCCTCCGAATTTTCTTGTTAGCCGACCAATTGTAAATAATGTTGTAGTTTCCAGTGTACGTTTAATAATTTCTAGTTTGTAAAGTTTGGTCTTTCTGATTTATTTGTTTGGGATTCTATTACATGTATGACACTTTGTATATTATAATGATAATGATGATATTTATTTGAAAAAGATGTTGATATAATGATAAGCATATTATAATATATATATATATATATATATATATATATATATATATATATAAAAGCTCCAATAATAGTTCTTCAATATGGCAAATATTTTTCATCATACTTTAGAGATGCTCACATGAGAAGTACTTTTGTATTGTTTTCTTCCAATTTGCATAGATATGATTCCTTCGAAGGTGTCCAATATCGCACTCTAATTGGGAGGAGCATGAGTACTTAGATCAGATTGGCAAAAATTCCATTTCAAATCATGATTTTCTTAAATTTAAAAGTTTTAAATGAGAGAAAAATATACATATCGATCGAGTTAAACTAGTTAACTATAATTTATTTGAACTTAATTTAGTGGGTGTTGCATTGGTCTAAATATCCAATACACATTCCAACGAGTCATGCTACACCGACCGGGTGTGTAACACGACAAATTCTCTCAAGAAGACTAAATATATAACACCTTCTTTTTTTTCATAATTTTTTTCTATCCTAAGATTTTTTAAAAAAATCACAACATTAATCAAAAACATTTCCCTAATAAGTAATCACTAAGTAAAAAAAAAAAAAACTGTATCAAGACCCATTATCGGTAGGAATCCTCATGATACAAAGCATTTCCCTTCCCATCTTATGTGTGTGCGCGCGGGGGCATGTTTCTATCTAGCTAGCTTACATTCAAACTCCAATTACCAAATGATCTTGCCATAAGATCACCCCTTTACCCTCAAGTTAAGTAGTAATATCATTCACACACTCAAAATAACTAATTAAATGATCATTACTATTGTAGGTTATAAAACGCTTAATTATTTCGAGTTCATGCAGCAGTGGCATCGATCGGGCCTAGTTTGATCTTCCTAATTTAAAACGTGCGTGCGCACGTACGTTAGTTCCAAATTACTTAACTAGATGGAATGACTCCCTCATATCAAGGAGTAGTAGTCATGAGTAACCCACATGATTATAATAATGTATCCATGCATGCATGAAACTGACGAAACATAAAGCAAAAGAGAAAAAAGGATAATAATTGGGCTGCACCATAATCAATATATATATACATGATACTGCATGCATGCAGGTCTAGAAAACCGATATGGTTATTTGAGAATTTTTATGCACGTTTGGATAATGAGATAATCTCAGGCCATATGTGAATAGCTAGTTTATATATATTAACAAGGTTTTGTGGGTACTTATGTCATCATGAATACATCAGACTGATCATGGAGCCTCTGTTTGGGTCAAAGCTATAATAATTAGGCTAAATCATTCCTATTAGTATGCATACAAATGTTTACTCATGATCTAAAAATAAACAAAAAATATACATAAATATATATATATATATATAATACGCCACATAATGTATAACGAAAATGTGTACGTAAAATATAATACAGAATACATGATATTATTCTCAGTTGTTGGGTTTGTTCGAGAATATATATATATATATAATAGTAAAATCTTATTAAAAAAAATCACCCAAATTTTAAAAATGAATATTTTTGGTCATCCATATTCATATATAAGCTAGCCCGCCTCGTATATAGATGGAGTAAGGGCATCTTAATTGGATAATAAGATGATATGAGAATTTAATAACTATATAATATTGTAAATAGTAGTGAAATGGTTTAAATGAAATGTTTTATTGGGTTTTAAGAAATAAGAGAGAAAAAGTTAAATAAAAGTATTATAAAGTTAAACTATTTTAAATATAATTTTTATTTTAAAACTTGAAAAAATTGTATTGTTTTATGTGTTTTGTTTGAAAGTTTAGAAAAGTTAAAACAATTATCACTACAACAAAAATCATTTTTTGGGACGAAATTGCTTTGGGACGAATTGGAAATCGTCCCAAAAAGTGAGATTTTGGAACGAAATTTGAATTTCGTTCCAAAATAACGACGGAATGCCAGACCGTTCGAACGCGTTCGAACGCTATTCTTAGGGACGAAATTTTTTGTCCCAAATAAGTTAACCGTTCGACCGTTAATGATTAACCATTCGAACGTTCAATTGTTACCGTTTGAACGTAATATTGGCGCGATAGGCAAAATTATTTTGGAGGGAAATTGACAAACCGTTCGAACGGTAAATTATAAACGTTCGAATGATACATATTCACCGTTCAAACGTTATTTGAAGCGTTTATAATATATTAAATGCAATATATTTAATTAAATATATTAATTAATTATTATATTATTAATTAAATATAATAATTAATTCAATTATAATATATTTTAACTGTTAAATATATTAAATGCAATATATTTAATGCGCTTATATATTATTAAACACTATATATTATATTTATAATTTTTTATATATATAGTATATATTATATTATATTTAATTAAAATATATTATACTATTGAATATTATATAGTATATAGTATATAGTATAAGTTATATTATATAGTATAATTAATATAATATAGACTACTATATACATGAAACTATGTTCATGTATTTATATAACATATATATTATATGTGATATTAACTAATATATATATATATAATAGTATATGTATTACATGACTTGTTTAATATATTTTTCATATTATATTGCAGTTATAGGCTAATTAGATGACACTCTCTATTCTAGCACTATAAATGACACTATATATACTCAATTTTAGTTTTTGTATCATTATAATACACTCTAATTGCTAGTAGTATAGATGACACTATATATAATAGTAGATATCCTATTATTAAATAATATTATAATAATAATATAATATAATAAACACTATATATATATGCATGTGATACATATAACCCTATGCTATGATACCATATATATGTTATATATAATAGGTTAATATATGTACTTGACTATAATACTAGATGTAATATGATATTTTATACTATATATGTTACTAAACTATATAATATATGTTTGATTATATATTATATAGTTATATTACTCTATCTCTAAACTATAGTATATTTACAAGTTATTATATTTAAAGGTATAGTGTAAAAAAAATACAATAAGCAACATTTTAATTTGACGTTTGAACGGTTTAAAATAACCGTTCAAACGTATAAGAAAACGTGAAAATTAGAGGGGGAAAATTTTCCCGCTAATCTATTTGACGTTCGAACGTTCATTAAATAACCGTTCGAACGTCAATGTTCTACATTTACACGACAGAACCTCACAATCTCGCACTCGTTCCAGTCGACTTCCAATCTCTCCCACGCTCATTTTCTTCCAACCAACGCCATTATTCTTCAATCCAGCCCTCAAATATTACTAACTTCTATCAATCTCTTATATTTTCGGATTAAGAGGTTGTTTTTACCGTTTGGTGAAGAGTATTTAAGTTTTGGGCATTGGGTACGGGTGGATTTTCCGGTTTATCTCTCCAAATCAGGTATTCTCCTTAAATATATTCTCATTTTAGATTTTATATAAGTGTTTTCGTTTGCTATAATGAGTTCGTCATATAGTTTGCTGTCTTTTGATGTAATTTGGACTGTAAATGTTGAGGTTTTCGGAGGTTGAAGACGACTGTAATCTGGAATTAATCCGTTCGAACGGTACTCGTTTGCCGTTCGAACGTATGTCCTTAGATCGAACGGTGACTAGCACCGTTTGAACGTTATGTTGGTCAGTATTAAAATAATTAATACTTTAAATGCAGGAATTGAAATAAAAATTAATTATTTATAATCTACATTTAATAATACTTAAATACTTAAAAGATTAAAGTAATCAAATGAGAATGAATTCAATTACAAATCATCTAAAATTTAATAATACTTAAATATTTAATAGTTGAATTATTCAACTATAGGTTAATACAAATAGTTTTGTTTTAATAACACAAAAATACTTAATCTTTGAATTAATAAAATGAATTTTAAATAAAATACAAATAATCTAGATTTAATAATACTTAAATACTTAAAAGTTAAAAGTGATCAAATGAATTTGAATTAAAATATAAATTCCGAATTATAATTAATAAAATGAATGTTAATTACAATACAAATAGTTATAATTATTAACTAGAATGTTAATTACAATACAAATAGTTATAATTATTAACTAAAATGTTAATTAAAATACAAATAGTTATAATTAATAAAATATTTTGAAAGATATAAAACAACTATCTAATTATTTAATAATATAAATACTTAATTAACATATCTTGCATTGTTTGTTTGATACATGTTCTATTGAAGAATTGGTTGCAAAACAACAAGAGTTAGAGGCTCAATTGGCGAGACAAGGAGACATGGAAATGCGCCTCAAAAAACATGAAGAAGAACAAGCAGAGTTCAGGAGAGATATGCAATTCCAAATGCAACAGTACAGGCCTCCAACCAACTGATGGTTTTTTACGTCTAGCTTATGACATTATCTAATTATGTATGAACAATGCTAATATCATGGTTATTTATTTCTTCGCACTTATTATAAAACTTTTGTGAGTAATTAAACAGTTCCTAATTTATGTTTTTCAAATATTATGGATGTCTATTTAATTTTTTTTTATAATTATTGATTTTAATAAAAATAATATCCGTTCGAACGACCGTGTCACGTTTGAACATTAATGGGTAGGGCGTTTAAACGATAATGTACCGTTCAAACATTAATGACCAAACCGTTCGAACGATACCAGATGCTCAAAAAAACATTCAAACGCAGGTCATTACCATAACGTTCGAACGTTGATCAGCACCGTTCGATCTGTTCCTTTAACGTTCGAACGTAATTCTATTGATCGTTTGAACGTATCTTGATAACCGTTCAAAAGATACATTAACGTTCGAACGGTAACTGAGAAGCATTCGAACGCCATTCTGGAACGAATTTTAACCGTGACAAAAAAAGTCATCGTTCGAACGGTATCGAACGGTCAATTTCAAAATCGTTCCAAAAGATATATTTTGGGACGAAATTGTAATTTTCGTCCCAATATATCTTCTGGGACAGTGATGTTGGGACGACCTTGGGACGAAATTTTTTCGTCCCAAAAAATCTTTCGGGACGAAATCTATATATTTTGGGACGAAAATTTTCGTCCCAAAAAATATTTTTTGTTGTAGTGATATATATGAAAAAGTTAAAAATTAAAAATTAAAAATTATTATTTGTGTTTGAGTGACATGCATTTAGGAATGAAATTATGATAAGTTTTGATATGAAATCTCCCAAACAAGTCCTAAATGTTTATGAATATTATTCTTAGACAAATATAACTGAATGTACATGTACATACACCGTGTATATGTATTTTCGCTGCATACTTTGTTCAAATCTCTTATATTATATATTTTTGTTGTAAATTTTCATTGCGAAAGCTCAACTTTGTTGTAGTGATATTGATTGGCGACATATTATACATAGGGTGTGCATGAATTATATTGAATTGAAACTTTGGTACAAAGAAGGAAGTAATTACACTATTTTGGTCTAAAGTGTGATCACACGGCAATTTCTTTTCGTAAATTAAACTGCATGAAGCCTATGCTAATTTGCGTTGATTTGCTTTAATTGTACGTACGTGAATTAATCGGCAAAGTTAAACAAATATAGTATAAAGGCTGGCACACATTTTACGAACGATCTTTGGGTCTACTTCTGCATGGCTTTGCTTTCTTTTAAAACAGACAACCCGACGCCTTTCCAAACAAAAATTAAAGAGTAATTTTTCTTTGTTCAAAAACATGAAAAAAACCACAGCCTAAGGGGAGATCGATGCTTAGGAGTTAAGGTCTTTATAAAAATAGTAGAATTACAAAGAGATTTTACAAAAATAAATTCATAAATTGACATAATTTATATTATATGTTAAATCTATTTTACAATAAAATTAATTTTATAATCTGACGTATCACATCATGTCATGTATGTTAATATGTGAGTTTATTTTTGTGGTTAAAATATTTCTCTAAAAGAATATACATAAATCGATCATGGGATGACTACAAAACTGTAACCCCAGTTTATTCATGAACTCTCAATTATGGCGGATGTACTATATCTTATACAAAGGGGAGTACGGGGTGTTACATAAGAAAATTCTAGAAACATGATTATGAAATTTAATAAAAGCTAATCCAAACTAAATATACAAGCAAACCATGATTTAAAAATATGAAATGTTAATGAAGAAATGAGGGAATACTTACACAATCCATAGAGAAAAGATAAATCATCTGCTTAAGAAGCTCGATGAGAGAAGAAAAACTGACCATATTACTCATAAAACCAAGAGAAGCAAGGCTTTCGGTCAAGACATTACCTTCTCTCATATAGATATTAAAGATACTAAAAGACCAATCATGTACACGGCTATAATCACTATAAGAAAACTGTTAAGTTGTAGCAAGTTATTTTCTGCGAAATGATTATTTTTTATTAAAATAAATATGTTTTTATTACAAATAGTCATTCTCGTCGTATATAATTCGTCACAATTGATCATTTTTCTTGTAGTGAATTTTAGGATAGTGCTACTATGTCGCCTAGATTTGACTGCTGAGCATGACCCCTAGCCTTTTTTTTTTTTTTTTTTTGCTTTTTCTTTTAAATATTTTTTAAACATTTTTAAAAAATAAAAAAATAATATGATAATAGTCAATTTCTTAACCATTTAGTAAAAAATATAAAAAAAAAAAAATATGAGTGGTTAAATTGAGAGGATAAATTTAGACAGCATAGTGCTATCATTAATTTTTTATAATTTTAACAAGTGATATTATCAACAAACTCAATATCTATAACCGATCGAAAGGGGTACATTTTGATCATATGTATATATGTATTTAAAAATATTCTAGAAGCATGCCTAGAAAAATAGAGAATTACTAAACCATGCAGTTCTAAAAAATAAAAAATAAAAGTATAAACCTTTAAAAAAAAAAAAAAAAAAGACAAAAAGACTAATTAAAGGCTGCATGCACCAAAATGACAGTGGGTGTAAGTAGTTTGACCCAAAAGCTAAACAAGTCGATGTACGTACCCATTGTGAAAGAACTAAGAAGTGGGCAACCTCGTATTCTAGAAAAGTTAGCACTGTTCATATTAATTTATCCACTTTAGCAAATCGAATTAAGTAAAGTCCATGTTTGATAAGATGTTACATCAATATGAAAATTGAATAACATTAAAAAAAAAAATTACATATAGTACTTGTAGAGTATGTAAATATCATATAGTCATTTAAAAAAAATAAAGTTTATTATTATTATTATTATTATTATTATTTTTTATATAGATCTCGTATTTATTTATTTTTAAAATAATTATACAGCACTTACAGGACTGCAACTATTATTTTTCTTAAAAAAAAAAAAATCCCTCTTTTTCCTCAAGAGACACATCAATCCACATATATGCTGTTAATTTATTATACTAAATATAGACGTCATTTATTTTATCCACCTCCTTCCATGCATGCATGTTTCCTTCCCTACCATTCTTTTATTTGATCATGATTTCTCAGTCTCACACATTTGGGTATATATATATACACACACACTCACAAACTTCTAAAAACCTTCCTATTCTCAATTAAATTAATCACATATATAGACAAACATTTTCATATAGATCATCCCCATGCTAACTCCTTCTGCCATCCCAAATGAAGTTAATATTAAATAATTGCAATATTAGTTATTTTTTCCTTAGAAAAATAAAGTTAAAATCAGTAATGGCAGAGATATATAC
The DNA here is from genome assembly GCF_018687715.1 of Carya illinoinensis. Lineage (NCBI taxonomy): Eukaryota > Viridiplantae > Streptophyta > Magnoliopsida > Fagales > Juglandaceae > Carya > Carya illinoinensis. The sequence goes on from NC_056765.1 coordinate 29,919,275, forward strand.
TCTTTTTAATTTAAATGGATCAGAAGGTATTTTTTTTAATTAAAAGAATTAGTTGTAAAGTAGTACGTTATTATAGGCTATAGCATCAGTATCATTATTTTATAAAAATGTCCTCATGAAGTTAAACAAAGTTGTAAATATATTCTATTTCTATCATTTTCCATATAAATTAGTTTTGACACCACAACTTATTCGACCTATCGATTGGGATAAAAACTTTTAGAGATACCACAAGAAAACTGTTCAATTATGACTAGTTATTTATTATAAAAATGATTTTTTTTTTTTTATCAAAATGTGTCTGTTTTGATTGTAAATAGTTCTTTTCAACTTGTAATTTACTAATTTCTTGAATTTTAATAAAATCGGGTATCATTCTCTTTAAAAAAAATGATAAATTTTTAAACAATGATATTTTATATATAAATATTTTAATTATAATAAAAAAGGCACATTAATAATCAAAAACTAACAAGGTAGAATAAAACTGAAAGGTAATCCTTAGTTTATATAATTTAAGAGAAATGTTTTAGTAGATATGGTTTGATATGATACATCAAATTATAAAATTATTTTTATTATAAAGTGTATCTAACATATCATATCAAGATTTATTTTTGTAGAATCTTTTCATGACTGTATAACTTTTCTATATAATTTAAGATAAATAATTTATATAAATTTTAAATAGACAACTCTTACATTTAAAAAAGAAAAGAAAAGAAAACTACCTAAGACTTATGCATTTAGAAGTCCGACATTACTCCTAAATTAGATATAATTGGTGGTATCCAATGTCCCACAAGTCAAAACAACTAAGGAGTGCTCAAATCAATATTTTCACAAGAGGAAGTACAAAAGTGCCAAAGTCGGTATATAAAAATTGAGGAGAAATTCCTCGAGATTCTCTAAAGTGAGAGAATGATCAGAAGCCGCACGGAGTTCCTTCATTGGATTCTCTTGGAGATGCTCTACAAAGCTTGGACACTCAGACACCCACAGATCAATTCCAGATCTGACAACATGATCTCACACCTAAACCAATATACACACAAACAAACAAACAAAACACACTACAGTTCTCCTTTTGTGTTCCCACATCCAAAGTAAAAGTTAGGGGAACTACTCTCATGAACTTAACCTGCAGTATCTTTGCTGTTGCACTCGAGGCTTTGTCTCTTGGCCAAAATCCCAAGAAAGTCTTATCTGCAAAACTACTGCAAGTTGCCAGCCTCGAAATTACATTATTCTTTCACTCCAAAAACAAAAACAGGAAATGGAATGGTGACAGACCTTTTCTGGAAATCTTTTATGGAATCGTACCACTGCTACAAGACTAGAGAACATGCATTTTCATTCAATTTCACATCATAATGTGGGGTTAGATCAACTGTTTAAGGGTCCCTCGCTTTGACAATCAATACAAGCTACTAATTGAGTACTGTCATTAATTCCGGCTATGTGATTAGTGGGGTTTTTACAGGTCACTTTCACATCATAAAATTGCCAAAAATTCAACTCGAGCTTGAGATCATCATCCCTGCTCACGAAAATGACGCATTAAACCACATACAGAAGGATATCTAAATTGTACAAACATTCCCTTGTTGCTGAAGGAATCATATAAGTACACAATCATCAAGTACTGCAACTGAACAAGAGAGAGTGAGATAAGAAGACAGGAGGGACGTTTTATACACGAGCAGATCGTATAATATGCCTTCACTATCTCAGGCTGATTTAGCAAACAAAAGCTGATATATATAATTGCAAGCTAAACAGATTCACAAACCTCAAATCCAACCATTACATTGCACTCACCAAACTAGAGGTCAGCAAAAGGGATGAGTTAAAAAACTAAATGGGAAAGTAGGTATAAAGGCTAAATTTAGTGGGACAACACCACCTAAATTTAGTGATTAGCATACCCTACAAATTTGAAACCCGACTAAAACAGTAGCAAAGGGGGAAACAAAGCTAACAAGTGCTGTCCTAAGATCACCCAATCAAAATCCCAACTTCTCACACTATACTTCAATGATCAGAAGAGAAAACACAAATTAAAACTAAAAGAACTTCATTCGGAAAGACCATTTTTTTTTTTAAATTAGTGAAATGATCCTTACATATTCTATGAAGCACTGATCGTGTACCGTCAAACCGAAATATCTCGAAGTGCAAAGAAGAAGAAGAGTTCTAAGTCTGGAGGAGCGAAGAAGGCAATCGGTGTTCTTTGCAAGGAGCAATTCGAAACTACTCTTTGCTTCTTGGGTGCTGGTGGGCATGTTGAAATCTCTGGTATCCGGAATCTCTGAGCTTTTGGAGTGGAGCAGCCGCTTGAGGGGACTTCAACGCCCTCGAAATCTATGTCTCTGACCTTTGGAAAATCACTGGAGCTTGTGGTGGAAGAGTTAGGAGGTAAACTTCTTGATGCTTCTTGATTCTTGGAGTGTACAATCCGCTTCTTGGAATGGTTTCTTCTTCTTGCCTTTCTGGTTGGCCTTGCTTTTGTTTGACCAGAAGGAGCCATTTGAAAGAGAACGAGAAAAGCTTCTCTGCTTGATTTAGTAGTAGAGAAGTGGATCAGAGAGTATAATCACAGTGTACTGAATCCGGCCGGCAAGAGTAAGGTATAAGAACCTTTTACTAAAGTTTAGAGAGAAGGAAGATTTCTAAAACAGAAACCAACACTGGAAAACCCTATTGGAGAACGTCAATTAAAGCTACTAAATTTGACTGAAAAGTGGTAAAAAAGCGTAGTAATTAACCTGCAACCATCCTTTAGAAAAGAACACTTTCAAGTTTCAACCACAACCCATTTCAGGAAACACCCACTATAAATATATATATAGAGAGAGAGAGAGAGACTGCACTTTCGAATTCCCAAAGCCCAAAATGAGGTTTTCTAGAAGGAGATTAACCCAAAAAATTTTGGGAGCAAACCCACGGCAGATCAAGAACACGTGGTTTATTTTTTCTACCCTAACCAACAAGCTGCTGGAGAAGTACCAGGACCAGCAGCAATAACTGTAACCTAAGATCATCAAAACCCTGCATAAACCTTCAGAAAATAATGACTAATGGCAGTCTCTAATTTATGAAACCTAACAAAAAAATCCTAGAGAGTTTAAAGGAAAAGAACATAACTTTACCTATAGCCTAAATAACCTATATATCATGAGGCAATGACCCACTTCAGCGTAAGGTCCCGGAAAAACCCTAATTCAATCCTATAATTAAGGAGAGAGAAAGAGGGAGAGAGTGATTGATTTAACAGTTGAGCGCTTGTTATGCCTTTTATTAATGGGGATAATTAGGGCAGGTCTGCCCGCTGCCCTAAGCAAGTAATTAAGCAAATGCCCACAGAGAGAGAGAGAGAGAGATGTCAGTTCAGACTTCTATGGATCCTAGGGATTATAATTAGTTAGGAATAATTAGGCCATGGCCTTTGCCCGCTACCCGTTGAACAGCTAAAAGTAATTAAGATATAGAAAAATATAATTACAAGTATAGTTATGCACTAATCTGTGTACCAATGTGATGTGATTGGTCAAAAAGTAGATTTGATTGAAAATAATATTAATTTAAATTTTAAGTATGAATAAAACAGTATTAATATACAAATTAGTGCACAACTGTACTTGTATGTAGCAAAACTCTTAAGATATTTCATCTCATCGATTACCCTTTCCTCTTAAAAAAAATGTAATAATGCTTAGCACTTTTGCGATAAAAAAAAAAAATATATATATATATATATATATATATTTCGCACTTTTGGGTAATTAAGACATAGGTATTAATAATTTTGTCAGATCTTCATGTATTGCTAAGGAAGATGAAAATAATTTAAATAAAGATAATCGACTAAGCATAATTTTAGAAAGACATGCATAAGAAGTGATCGCTAATTTATTAGGTCTGAGTTTTAAATAGATAAGTCTCGCGCTTGTTTTTTTTTATAAAAATAAATAGATTCTATTAAAAAATAATAGATTTTTTTAATTCTTTCATGGTAGATCTACTTTTTTTTATATAAAAAAAAAACTTTACATGCAAGGTTTATTTATTTAAGACTTATACAAATCACTTTTTTTTTTAAATAAAGACTTGTACAAATCATTAAGTATTGAGAAATATTACTTATCATCCTCACACCATACACCAATACGTGATTTGTCATTTTTGTCATTTTTTTAAACATATATATATATATATATATCGGCACATCAATATGTGTGCGTTTAAATAAAACGATAAATATGACAAATCATGTGTTTGTGTGTGGTGTAGGGGATGATAAGTTGGATTTTTCATATATATATATATATATATATATATATATCTCTTATAAGGCTTAAAAGTAATATTACTCATTATCTTAATTTTTATCATTCCCTCATCATCACATGATGTGGCATTAGATGTATTAGGGAGTTTTTTCCCCCAAGCCCAAGGCTTACAATCTGAGTCCAATATCATGAGAGACCCAAGTCAACCGGACAACCCACCGGCCTAGTTAAAGGGTTTCAAGCCCCTAGCAAAAGTCAGTCTACAGCCTTGAAAGTGAGGGAAATCCATGCTGGCGTAAAGGAAGGAAGAGCATGCCACGTCACCGGAATTGAATCCTAAGCAACCTTGAGCAGACAGGTGGGCGTAGATTACAGGAAGCCCTTGATCTTCTAATGGGAGGAGAAGGAAGAGTCTGACAGTACTCATCCCCTCGCAGAAGTAGGCAGAGAGCCACACCGCATTAAATACACTTCTCCAGAGAGTCATGCTGCATTAAATAAGCATGGCGAAAGAAACCGCAGTGAGGGATACCACCCCCTGATACAGAGAATGGGTGTCTAACCTTGAAAATCATATATATAAGCTAATCCCCAGGTATTAGGACTCTCTTTGGACACTCTGAACTCTCTATTCTCTTTCATTCTACACTAAGATGATACTGACTTTGGCATCGAGACTTCCTAGCAACCACCATGACCCCCCATCTTAAGGTGTTTTCTTTGTCTTCGCAGGCTCAAGACAGAATATTTGAGTTGCTAAGAGACAGGCTCAAAGGCATGTGAAACAAGACTTTGATAAGATGATTTGAAACTATTTATTATATTTTATTTATGAGTTTATTATCAAATATCACATTATGAGGTGATAAGAAGATGATAAAAAAAAATAGATAATGAATAAATTTTTTTATATATGTTATAGGGTTAGGAATTAAGTAGGGCATGAGGAATATATGCCATGTAGTTGTCCGAGGAACGTCGGTTAATATTTAGTTAAGATTCTAATAAATTTATTTATAAATAATTCTTTTTTTATAATAATTATCAAAATTAAGAAGCTAAAAAAATGAAGAAGAGAGACAAAAGTCATGCATGCCAAGTGTCCGTGTCAAAATATTTATATTTGATCTTAGGATAAAACATTATTAATTAATTAATTTGATGGGTTTGGTCTGATCCCTTCCCTCGTTTTCCCCTTTCTTCTAGCCTGTTGTTAGAAAAATGCAGACGCTCTTCATGGGATTCCGAAAGTTTCACTATTCATGCACGTGGTTCTGTGATCCAAAAGTTGACAAAAACGACACTCTCCGTCCTATAAATTCAAAATAGGTCAATGCAAGTACTTGCCTACTTGCATCATCATGTTCTTTTTTATTTTTTATTTTTTATTTTTTGTGTCAATTGATTCGATGACAATATCAGTTCAATGCATCTAATTATGTTTAAATTAGCAAAAAAAAATATAGCTAAATACTTTGGAGATTCTATAATGACCAGACTTACTCGCCCTTAAGATAGTAGTTACGGTTCAAACTAGATATTTTACAAGAAAAAAAATTCCTATAATCACTCCTAGAGAAAGTTGCTATATTGGTTGCTCCGCTCCCTTCTTAAAAAAGAAAAATACAGTTATTAATTAAATCTGAATCTTCCTCATTTATCCTTTAATTATAAACAGAAAATATAATCAATTTAACTCCCTACTTGTTGCTTCTGATCATCCAAAATGTCATATAAATTACCATTCCTCCAGTCTTTTTGGACCTCATATTGCATGAATTCATGAATTTTATCTTGTATAATTTATTATTTAAATATAATATTTGTTGTGAGATTATAATAATATTGGAGAATAAATAAATAAATAAAAAAGAGACCCTACGTTTGCTGCACCTGAACGAGTGTGACATTGACGGGTTTGGTCACCAACTTGTCAAAGGAGTCTCTTTCTGAACTTGCACTGAAAGTTCAGCACAAAGTTGACCCTTTAGATTGGAATGGTAGATGATAAAAGTGTTATTTTTTTTAAAATAACTGCACGGAACTTATACACTTAACACTATAAATATCATTTCTAAAGTTATAAACAGCTTACCACAAAATGAACAAGACAAAAATAAAGAACTGCTCAACAGCTGGGCTCACCAAAATGCATTTGAAATGAGGAATATACTTCAAAAATATAAGCAGTTGCTAAACAGCTGAGTTCAACAAAACACATTTTAAACGAGGAATAATATAATAAATCCATCCATCTATAAGGGGCCCTTTCATGGATATAGAACTAGAATGACACCCATTGGAGCACTGAAAATTGGCTCTTGAGGTTCTCAAAACAGAATTTGAATTCAAAATTTTAAAAACAGCCATCAGAATTCCCTAAACAATATTTCAAATTGACGAGGATTGTATCCTAAATAGTAACAACCATGATGACATCAGGATTGTCCATACCTGTGATATCATAAGATAAACTACTAATAGACTACTTCTCGCAAGCCATGAAACTATAACTAAGCCCTCCAAGTTATGCATGTGAGAATTGCTACAGACACAGAGATTACACAAAGTAAGCTCATAAATTGATGTGATTTCATGAAATCCATTAAATCTATTTTATAATAAAAGTAATTTTATAATTTCACGTACCACATCAAGCCATATCAATTTGTAAGTTTACTTTTGTGTAATCCCTTTGTGGCTAAAGTATTTTCCTATGCATAATAAGAACGTATTAACGGTGCAAAAATGAATTCTTGAACAAAATATGCAAGCTGGGCCTTGAAGGAACAGAACTACAAATAGCAAAACATCTCATGCCTAAACCAACTGGTAGACATATATGCCAAGAAGGTATAGCCAAGTTGCCAAAACAAATGGTCCATGCTAAACACTATGGAACGCTAGAATAATATGACTATTAAATCCCACCATAAAGATGATCATACCAAACTTTAGGGTTATTTCATCTATAGCCTATTTCAAGCAATAATCCACCCACTTGTAAAGCCAAGGTCAAATACTAATTAACAAGCAAAATTGAAATATATAGCACAATCTAAGAATGCACGCATGCATAATAGCTTCTAATATTCAATTCCATACACGAATTGAAAGTACTGTCATCAAAAAACGATGTGAAGGTATCTTCTGACTTCAAAAGGTGACAGCAATGCAATGTTAAAGTTCAGATCATAAAAATACACACGTCCAGTAACGAGTTTTGAGAGGCTTCTCTCAAAATAGGAAATTAAAGAAAAGTTCCAATACAAAGTCACCTCCCTCTGGAAACTGCTTCCTCCAATTCCCCCTGTGAGGATGGGAACAATTCTATATATCGACTCCCAAGAGTCATCCTATCTTTAACCATTGCTGCTTTTGAATCTTCTGCATTTCCAAACTCCACAAATGCTTCCCCAGTAGGCCTTCCCTCCGAGTTCATTGTAATATGTATTGCTTCTTCTGACAAAACAAAGTCTTTAAAGAACTCCATTATATCATCCTTACCAGCAGAAAATGGCAGTCCCCGCAACCTCAATACACCTGTGTGTTCAGCTGAGTCCTTCCCCTCATCATAAGATTTAGCCCTTTGGACCCTTCGATGTGGTGAACCCCGAGTATCTGAAACTTCCTTTGCTATTGCCTTATAGTATTCCTGCCTCTTACTCCTGAAAACCTCAACATACCTCCTGCCCAAGTTCTGCCTATTCCTTTGAAGCGCAAAATCAACTTGAAGAGGATACCCCAAGACACAAAAAGCTTCCCCAGTAAACTTGCCACTATTGTGGACAAAGAGAATATCAACTATGTCCAAACCATGGAAGAACTCAGCCACATCAGTTTCTGTGCAATCAAATGGAAGACCGCGAATTCGGACAACAGGGAAGGGTGGAGATGGATTGACATAGGGATAAGGAGATGCATTGTACATAAAACTTGGACCAGGGGAAGTCCCATAGAAAGAAGGTCCCTGATCAACTACCCGCTGACGTTTTGCACCCATTTCACGCCCGTCCCCACCATCAGCAAATTTACTGCCAGTTACAATATCCATGTAGACAGCAGAAAAGAAAACTTGTCAATGATTCATTCACAAACTACAAAGAAATCAAAATTACTTAGTTCTACCGTGTTTCCAATGAACTATGCTACAAATGGCACTCCCCTCCCTAAAATGGGGGTGTTGAGTGAAAGGCTGCAGCACCCAATCCCATGGGATGTGATTTACAAGGTACAAATGCATATCAGGAATGCAAACTTCAACTAGGAATATTAGAAGATTCATTTGTTGTTACGTACATTCTGAGATACAAATGTATCATATGTAATGGGAACTTCAAAAAAAATTACATTGGACACCAGGATTGATGATAGAAAGTTCAAATGTAGGATTTCATAAGAAGCCACCATGTCAATTTTTCACAAGCATGTGTTCTAAGCCAATTCAATGATGATGATAGCTAGATACATAAATTCAACATCATGAGAAAATCTGAAAATCTTGTAAGAGAGCCCAAGTTGCGCCCTGGAAAATGGGGTTAGTTTTGTTCTTGGGGCGTGGGGCAGATGAAAATGAAAATACTTACACAAGTATTCTATTATTTTTATGCTTTGCTCAATAAAATCCATCTTCAAGCATTTCCATTCTTTTGCCTCATCTTCCTGAGAACCAGGCGATAATGTTTAACCTTATCCATTCCCATAACCATAAGCTGTTAATGTTGGGAATTTGGACTTTCCCGCACATCAACCAATTACTAGCTCACCCTACATAGATTAAATGGCTCAACAAATTATTTGAGTGTTTGTGCGGGAATCTGCATGCTGACCTAGTTCTCGGATTAATTATCACCATTCTCTTTTAGGCGATTTAAGGTCTAAGCAAGCATATGCTCGGGTCAGGTGCATGGTGTCCCAGGAGGACACTTTTCAATTAACATTCTAAACCTTAACGGCTTACATTTCCAGTAGCTAGGTTCAGTCCCTTGCTTATTTCTACTATATTTTGGTATCTTCCTTCACCATGAAAAGCAGTCCCAACATATTATTGCTGTCAAAAAGCTAATTAGGTTGAGAGAGGACTCTAAACATTATCAAAGCCTGCTTTCATGCCTGAAAGTACATTCCATGTATCTATGATTAGCGTGCACTCGAAATATAAGGTTTTTTTTTTTTTTTTTCAAACTTTATTTTTAGGTTGGGGAACCTCTCCAAGGCAGGGCCCTTCGTACCCACTCCTGCAGAGTAAACCTAGATCCAGTGCACCGCACCTTCGAAAGTTTCCTTACACAGAACTTGTTAAATCGTTGGCTTTTCACCAAAGGGTGTGGCACCAAATGATTGTTTGCACCCATTAGGTGTTTAACCTTAGACCTTGAAGGGAGTGATACCCCAAGACCAAGGCCTTCACCACTTGGGCCAACCCCTTGGGGTTCCAGAAATATAAGTTACAGTAGCTCACCAATGCTCAATAAAGAAAATAATTGTTTTTAGTTACATGTATTCGAAATGTTTGAAAAAAGACATTGCAATACTCCACCACATATTTCCAAGTTAAGTTTTTCTAGAACCCCACACAAATGGATGGATAACAATTCACTACTCCTAAAGCATGGTGCTGCCCCCAGGGGGTGTGCAAAAAGCTTGGTCCCTCATGCATTTAACGTCCTATCATCCCCTTCTAACAAAAAAATCCGAGATAATATAAAGGATTATGACCTTAGACTAGCATATGGTACACCGAAGCCAATATCGAAAAATGTGCTGACATCCGTGTTGTGGTAGATGAGAAATTCGCTCATTGAAGATTCATGATCAGTTTCACATGGCTTGTAGGGTTCTTTTTTCTCTTTTGGGTATAAGTATTATTATCTGAACTATTACCCAAAAAAGGAAAAAATAAAAGTATCAGTACCTATTTCAAAGAACACTGAGATAGCATGTGACCATTGCTTTCCTGAATCTAACTTTATTTTTTTAACGAGATAATGATATGGCATCCTTAGAATATATAAGTCACACCCTCACATTCCAAAGGAAGATCTGTCATTTGATTTAGAAACCATTGGCTTCCCCACTAAGTTGTTTTAGAACATAAACACGGCCTCAAAGGGGCAACTCCTGAAAATCTAGAAAAGGGAGATGACTGCATCATATCTTGCTGAACTTCAAGTATTTAAAATAAACACATTTATCTATGCGCTGAACTTGGAAGTATTTAAAATAAATACATTTATCTATGCTGAACTGCGAACATTAGAACCATGGAGAACAATTACAAACATACAAATTGTGCATACACTTAACAATGTACCTCCTTCCTGTCCAAATTTTAAGTAAATAAAAGTAAAGTTAATTTATAGAGTATATAAAACAATGACGTTTTAAACAATAAAAAAGCATCATCTTCAGCACATTTTGGCTGTTAAACAGGATTTTAAAAAAGAAAATTAAAATAAAAAAAATCCCCCTTTTTTTATCGTTTTCATCATTTCCATCTTAAGAATAAAATAGTAGTGATCAATTCAGCTACTACATGTTTATCATCTCAACCTATCACCTCGCGCACACAAATTTTTCCGTATTTAAATAGTTAATCATAACACCTCACTCGTAATACATCATGCGCTTGACGGATTATCTATATCCCAAATGAATTAGCGGCGGGTTATGCTGCAAAACTAGGTGAAAGCTGGAAACAAATACCCAGTTCTACAAGTTCTTCAGTTAAAAACAAATCCCTATAAAGGCAAAAAAAAAACCAATTCAAGCTATGGATATACATAATTAAGAAGGATAAATAGAAACACAAAAATTAATTAAGGAGACTCGTTAAAAACCCCAACTCACATAGGAAATCAGAGTTTGTGTGTACCAAAAATCTAAATCTAAAGCTAATCGAAGAAGTGCCTTACCCTCTGTAGAACATGTTGGTCGATATGCGCCGGAGAGAAAGCCCAGTTGGATCTTTTTCCCCCCTATTAGAACGCTCCAATTCTAATCCGTGTGTCTTAGAGTTTTGGAGATTCGGCAAATATGGGGGCTGCGATTATACATAAAGAGGAAGAAGACCGCGTCGTTTCTTTGATATCTCAGGGAAATTATATTTCACCCCAACCACAATTCTTTTGAAAATTCAAAATTTGACCTTCAAACTTCCAAAAATATCCTTATGCTCTACTCCCAATCCGCACTTTAAAACATGGGCCCTTTTATTTGTTTGGGCTAAGAATGCACATTGGGCCTCTTAAACATGTAGCATTACATAAATATTAATCTAGATTTTAACCGTTAGATTAAAATCGTTATTAGATCAAAAGATGATTAGATAAAAATTACCGTTAAAATAAATGATATTAAAGAAAAAAAATGTTTAGATAAAATTACAAATATGACTATTGGATTTTTAAAATATGACTGTTGGATATGCTAAATAAAGAAATAATAGTAAATTATTAAAATATTATTTTAATGACTTGGCCAAATGTGTAAATAATCTAATATGTGATGTGTAAGAAGTGAATTACATAAACCTCTAAAGCAAGTTGGTAGGTTTTTTTTTTCTTGCTCAAAATATTCAGATAACTTACAGCTGAAAGGAAAGCACATGATGCACTAAACCGAGTTGGCAAGATGGTTGCATAAGCAAAGAAACAGATGGAGTTCTCATCTAAAACCATCTCACCTACTACCCAACCATGCCACAACAACGAAGATGTCAAGGTGGTGGCTCTTGTACAACAATCTAAGCCACCACCCTAATCAAGTTGGGATAATTTTGTGCATGTATTTTAGCCATAATTAAGGCTATGGGTATCATATCTCAATTCGGAAAAACTCTTTTCAGCACACATATCTTAGTCATCACACTAAGCCTAGTGGTCATGGTCATCATCATGAAAAATTACCTTGGTGAGAAATTACATATTGGGCCTTTTAGAGCAATGAAAATCGGTCATGCAAATTGCCTTGCATGGGATTACTCAAATGTTGGCCAACTTATTACATTATGAGTTTTGCTACGTACAAGCAAATTCGTGTATCAATTTTCGTATCAATGCTATTGCTTTTATATTTAAAATTTAAATTGATATAATTTTCATTAGAGTCTGACTTTCTGACCAATCACACTGAATTGGTGCACGTATTGATACGCAGAATCGCTTACAATCAAATTTTTCCTTACATTACACTGTTAGATATTAATCTAGACTTTAACCGTCAGATTAAAATCGTTGTTAGATCAAATGATTATCAGATAAAAACTACTAATAAAAAAATGTTCATATAAGTTTACATTATATTGTATGTTAAAAATATGACTGTTGGATATGCTATTATGCTCAATAAGGAAATAAAAATAAATTATTAAAATATTATTTTAATGATTTAGCCAAATGTGTACATAATCTAATATGTGATGTATAGGATGTGCATGACATAAACTAGCTAAAAGGTATATTAAACCAAATGATGTCATTTTTTATTAATTTTTTTTTTCTAAAACATAAGTGTAAAACGACGCCATTTAACTAATTTCAGTCAAACATCATTTTATATAAGAATAAAATATTATATATATTGATCGATTCACTAGTTTGAACACGGTTCAAATCGGAACCAAACCAATTGATATCGGTTTCTATTAATTTTGACCACCGACTGATCAATTCTCCACTAATTTTGGCTAGTTTTGGTTTATTCTAGTGGTTCCTTTTATAAGAGTACATATTGTGTGCTACAAATTGTATTTCAAATTTGATTTCAGTGATAACCTGATAATTTGTGGATGATTTTGTAAAAGAAATGATAAAATGAGAATAAACTGTACTTTTCTTTAAGAGTACACATTCTTTTGAAAATGATGCAAAAAAATTTAATTATTATCAGAGTTGATGTAAGGGATTATTGTTTACTCTTTATGTTGACATAATGATGTGTGTACAACCTAAATATGATGTATTATTTCTAAGAAATATAATTATGTTTGTTCAACCAAAATGATTAATTACTCAATCATTTTGATTCATGTATTAACTTTAAGAACTATCTACAATATTCTCTGGCTTAGAGGTTTCTTTGATCATGTTCAAACAAAAGAGTTACCATGTCATTATCAATGACTTCAACTATTTAAGAAATAATTATATTATGAGTAGTGTTATATACAATCATGAAGTGTATAAATACCATGTAATTGCTTTTAAAAAGAGTGGGATGTACAGTTAAAAAATTAATTTTTTTTTTTTAATATTGGTCTAGTATTTATTCAGTTTTCTCAAAATAATTGCACGGCGCTTTGTGCATTCACTGTTTACGAGTCAATGTATTAACCAAAATGGGATTTGATTGATGGTTTCTCTTCTCATCATGGAATGGAATCAAACACAATCGTTGGAGTCAAGATGGGTTAAGGGTATGTAGCAAAATGCATTTAAGATGGGAAGTTGAAGTTGATTATCAACTTATTGTCAACTGGTGGCGTAGGGCAAGAGAAGTGCATTGGGCAATAATCAGATTTCCAAAAAGAAACCAGCCCACCATTCTTGGCAGTCAGTGTTCTTTGTCATTTACCTCACTTGTTGAATAAGTTCGTTAATATAGGTGGAACATAAGTAATAAGATAATTTCTACTTACTAAAAACATCTAAAAATAGAAATAAAAATGAAAAGATCCCTTAGCCCTAATTTGGTAATTTTCCTTGAGTTAATGGACTCTCGAGTTGTAACAAAAAATACCAACTCGATTAAGGGATTATTTGGAATTATTTTAGGAATCTTAAAAAGTATTTATATAGTCTTAAAAACTCTCTGGTGGAAAAATTAAACTGTTTGGATGTTACATACTTTAATATCAAATAAAGTATGTTTAATATCAAATAAAGTACTTTTTAATATCAAATAAGTTAAAAAATATGTTTAAGGAAAAAGACTGTTAATAGGTGAAAATAACCATACAATTTTTAAGTAATTATATTCCCACACCACACACTTTACCTATTTTAATATTAATGTTTATTTTATTTTTATTAAACTAATTGAGTTGTTCTACTTGTCATCCATATATCACATATTTGTTATAGGAAAAATGAAAAACAAATTAAAATAAATATAATATGTGGTATGCGGGAATGATAAGTAGAATTATCCTTTAAAGATATGATCATAATCTTTAAAAAATCAAACGGTCGTCATTTCTATATCAGAAGACACTTTTAATTTCTTTTTAAACAAATATAACATATTTAAAAGTATTTTAAACATCTAGTTATTAAACAGTAAATAACTTTTTAATAATTTATTAAATAAGCTATAGGTTAAAAACCCTAAAGTTGTAAGCTATATTTCTCACTACAATCCTAAGCATGCACTAAGTCAGCATCAAATCATATTCGTATAAGTTCACCCTAATTTGAATCCTTTAATTAAAGGGATAAGACTATTAGACCCTCTTGCTAATTTCCTATTGGATTCATATCGAATTTCCAAATCGTGTTAAAACTTGTTGATTCCAATCCTAGTCTACTTTGTAAATTCAAATTGCTAGAAGTCTCCTAATACAAATCCTTATTAAGTGGTTTCAACTCCATGCATGTATGTAACCCACCATGATCGTAGTGCAGAGAAAATAATTCAATTGCATTCTACCTCAACTTTGAACTTCTCAACTATGGAATGTTTCACCCTCAAGACACATATACATATACATATACATACATGCATGCATACATATATATTGTGACACAGACACACTTGCTCCATAAACAGCAATACCATCCAAAAAAGCAGAAAGGCTTTTCATCCACTCCAATAACGACCCAACAACTAGAGGAATTAGTGGGGTGGCATCATATCAGGTACTAGGTACCTTGAAGCCCCCATGGCCACAAAAGTAGGTTCCCAATCACATCTCATCTTCATAGGATTATAAATTCCCCATCCTCACACCTGATCTTCTCGAAAAAGATTGGAAAGAATCCAAATAAAAATTGTTTCCACCTCCCCAATCAAGCATCCAAACCCACCAACCCACCATTGGGATCCACCTCATAGCAGATTCCCATGCTTTCAAATACAATAACAAACAAATAAAAAGAAGAGAATAAAGGTAAAAGCAGTGGCAATCGAAGATAGCACAGAAAAATAAAAGAAAAATACGATATTGAGACTACAATTTTGACAATAATAAGTGATAATATAAGTTTACATCATCAAAGAACCAAATGCCCTACATCCTGTCACTATCTTCTCCCAAAATAATTCATCCATATACGGACCACATCAGCAACACTATTTTTTGTTCTTCCTTGTATTTTTTTCGTCTCCCAATAGACCTAGATACAGCATAAAAAATCTCATGCAAAGAAAAAAAAAATACCTTTCCCCTCAAACCCATTACAAAATACAGTATGAAAAAAGGAATAAAAGAAAAGGGGGGACACCAATCCCAATGCTTCACTTACCAATGAAAGGAAAAAAAAAAAAAAAGACCTAGGTTATGATAAATATGGGGAGAGAATTACTTCACCGGGGCTTGGTCTTTGCAAAATAACCCAGATTAAGGATTCTCATCCTTCATGGCTTCTGTAATCACAATAAATGGTGAGCAAATAATATTTATACCGACTTTGTCTTTCCATTTCCTTCAATTGTTGCTATAACCTGCTTACCTCCCACGTTACCAACCAACTAAAAGAATTAATGATTTGAGTTTTAACTACCTCAAGCTCAGTGAAAATGAAATCATTTTCACTGAGCAGCAATCTGATCAATTTGCA